>NC_134702.1:227355190-227672690 GCF_043290135.1 Rhipicephalus microplus
AACCACATACGCATATGATCACCTACATGAGATCATATTTATATGATGATACTTATGATCATACTCATATATATAGTTAACATATGATCATAGTCATATGTTAATATGTATGAAGTGCATATGGTCACAAGATACATAAGATCCTGTGAAGTACGTATATCATATGATATGATATATCAATAAATATGTGCACTCATATGAACGGATCACAAACGAGAACACGCACGCAAACGCACACACAGGATTTACTCTAGCAGCAGTATGAAGGGTAGTTATGCAGTGTTGCCAGGTCGAATGAGGTGGCGTAGCCAAATGTTAGAGCAACTGTAGCACAAATGTAGCCAAAAGCAAAAAAGAGCAAAAATATTTGTAGGCAAAATGGCCATTCACAATTGCAGTTTTATTTAGACTTATAATCTCTTTTTGTACAAGCCGTCATTAGCGTATCCATTGAAACCACGATGTGACTATGAGAGACACCGTAGTAGAGGCATTCGAAATTATTGACAAACTGTGGTTCTGCACCCACAGCTAAGTACAAGGACGTCACCGTTAGTGTATCGAGCAGCTTGAGTTCGTCCGAGAATGTGTAAATATTCAGGCGATTCTTAAGCAAATAGATGCACTTCTACTCTGTATGCAATCGGACAAACTTTTTAATGTTAAAAAACGAAGAAACAGATGAACAGAAAACAAAATTATGCAAGCCGCATCTCACCAGTTAATTGCTACTGAAAAGTTACTTTCCGAAGCGACCTGTTTCGTTGGGCCAAGTGCACCAACTTTGCATTATTTCACAGATGAACAAAAACATGGCCAAGGATTTTTTTTGTATTTTCCTAGATACATTTTACGATCATAGACACCAACCTTTGCCGCCGTCCCTGCAAAGATTCAGTCGGTGTGTCGAAAGCAGCTTAACTCCACTAAATACAATAATGGCCATTCATTGATAGTGACACAGGAAAAAAGTTTTTTTTTCGGGGGAGAGGCATATTTATGATATCGTAGGTGCGGGGGTGCACGGGGCTGGAGGGCCACCTCCGAATTACGGCACTGCTTACGGCATTGTAACATAGGTTAATCTTTACTTTCAATGAATGCGTTTATATTGATGTGAAAGTGAAGGATGGAGCCGTGGATACGGTGGATAGTGATAATCGTTTAGTTTTCCAGTCCCAAAACGATGGCACGATAATGAGAGACGCCGTGCTAGAGAGATACGAAGAGTCGCAGATTACGACCGCCTGGGTTTCTTTGAAAGCGCTGAGCCCCATAACAGCTAGCCAATCACGTTCGGTAAAATTGCAGATAAGAAAACTTCTTGCTAAACTTGCTGCAACTAATCTAAATGTGACACCAAGCATGACCGGTGAGTACAGGAGTCGAAATATCATAGTGGGTGTTACATGCAAGATCATTATTCATGGCTGTGACGAGCTGCATGACTCTTCATTCTTTGCAGGGTATGCGCTCGAACTTCTGTAGCTTCTTCTGCATACAGCACACCACTACACGCATTGCGGCTGAAACCTGCTTAAAAACACGACTAACCCCTACGCAATCGGCGAAATTAGAGAAAGTTCCTCGGAACCAAAGCCAACTTTCATATCTATACAAATAAACATCCAACTCATTGGCTTCTATTGCGGCCGAAAATCACGTGGTTCACATTCAAGTACAAGAATGACTCCTGGAGATGCGGAAAAGCGTTCTGCAGTCGCTAGAGCAAAGATAGACATGAAACGCTCATGCTCGTCACAGCAGTTTTTGCTCAGTTTTAGGCGACGAAACGTGCGCATTCCTTATGAACTTGGACGTTTTCGGCCTCTTCAAGGCAAAGTATGAATATTTATTTAGAGATTTGTGTCTGTTAGATGATAAGCACCTGGTAATCATGACGGTGTGACTCACAGCCTAACTAAAACCAAACCTGCGATTTTGAGTACCCCAAACATAGCCAACTCCCTCAAGACCACGCCAGCATTTTTTAGTGGCAAAGCTTCTTATGCCGTGGGTCGTGCGTCCACGTTCTATGTAGTAATAGAGTATATTCTACACTCTTAGAAAAAGGTTGGTATATTCACTAAGTACTAGCCCGTTACTTGTCATAGAATCCACTATCCAGCTAGTACATGCAGCTAGTAAAAGTAACCCTAGTAAAAACACTAACTACCTTGTTGGGCTCGTAACCAACACTAGCCCTAAAACTAACAACTGGGTAAAAGGACTACGTCATTGGGTAGTTAAAATACTACCTAGTTAGTAAGTAAATATGCTGACACAAGTGGTTAGTACATTACTAAATTGTTAGTAACCTCCGCAAATAGAGGTTTACGCCTATTTTCTTAAATGTTCGTGTGCGTGGCCAAATCAATATGACTCTATCACAAAAGTACAGGATAAAAAAAAACGGACTGACATGGTCCAAGTAAATTATTAATGGCTCTTAATTACGCCGTGTAACTATACTGGGGTAAGTGCGCAGCACATCAACATACTTATAGACAATTTACGACATGATCATATGATCAAATCAGATTCACACGTATGATCATATGTGAATCTCATGCGGACTCATATGAGCATATATGATATGCTCATGTGAGTCCATATGAGTATATGATTCTCATACTCACATGATTATATGCTCATATGAGTATGAGAACTCATATGAGCGGTCCACGAAAACACGCATGCAAATGCAAGCACAAGTAAATATACAAGACTTGGACATAGCAGAATGCTACTGTAGCAGCAGTTTGAAGACTATGTATACCCCTTGTTTGGTACTGCACACCGCGTACTGGTTAGCCATCAAATTTTTGTTTTTTATGCATCATCACGTCCCCTTCTATTTACTTTTTTGTGTGCTATTACGTAGCACGAAACTTGTATTCCAAGGTATACAGTCAATGAAATTAGAGCTTGCCTGCATTTAGCTTACGATGTCATTATTACGGCAACATGTACTGCGGCATCTACGACAGATATGGTAACGGAGGCGGCTTAATAGTTGCTTAGTTAAAAACACTAAGAGAGGTTCCCTGGTTAGTAACGGCTGAAATTACTAGCTGTACTAGCTGGTAGCTAGTAAAAGTACGCCGCGAAGGTAGTAAAATACTCCGGAAACTACTAAACACACGCGTTTACTAAGCAAATACTAACATTTTTTAAGAGTGTAGTTCACTATAGTAGTAGGCAGCCAGCTTTTTGTTTAGTCTTTATAATGTCCGCTGGATGGGGGTACTTCTATATGATGAATAGATGATGAAAAGATGCGAAATGACGGTACTTGGAGCGTTCACTAGATGGACGGATGGATGTACAGACAGACAGACAGACAGACAGACAGACAGACACACAGACAGACAGACAGACAGACAGACAGACAGACAGACGGGCCGACGGACGGACGCATAGATAGATAGATGGACGCGCGGACGCACACACAGATGGACGGACACACGGATTGACGAATGAACATACTGACTGACGGACGCATGGACAGATGAACGGGCAGACAGATAGACAGACGCACACACGGGCGCATAGACGGACAGAAAGAAAGACGGATGGACGGACAGACGTACGAACGAAAGCACAGATGGACGGACGCACAGATGGACGCAAGGATGGACGGACTGATTGAGGAATGCCCGGTCGAACGGGCAGACAGACTGGCAGACAGATAGGCGGTCGCATGCACAGACGCATGCACAGACGCACGCACAGACGCACGCACGGACGGATAGACGCATGGGCAGACGGACGCACGAAAGAACGCACAGATGGACAGCCGCACGGACGGATGCGCGGATGGATGCATGGACACCTGCACGGACGGACTTATGGACGCTTCGCGCCACTCATCATCATTCGCTCCGTGGATACACTGTAATTTTTTTTCCGTAGCCCAAGTCGGCATTCATAGTCAATTTCGGCAACACTGTATTTATGCTCCTACTTTGGGATAGCACACCGTGTATTGGTTAGCAGCAAAATAATTGAGAAGAATAACTGATGTTTGCTACACATCATCATATGCCCTTCCAGTTGCTTTTATGTGTGCCGTCACGTAGCTCCAAACTTCTAATCCAAGGTATACAAAAAACTTCACCGTTGGCTAAGCTTTGCTTAAAGCCTCATCATAATTGCAAAATATACTGCGGAATCTACAAAAGACTAAACAACGTGGGTGGCTTATAGTAGCTTCTTAGCTAAAACGCTAAGAAAGCTTCCCTGGTTAGTAACGGCAAACGTTACAAGCTTTATTAGCTGCTCGATAGTAAAGCTATGCCGCGAAAGTAGCTAAGTATGCTCCACTCTAGTGCACATACGTGTTTGTTGAGTGTTTACTAACTATTTTTCTAAGAGCGCAAATTTCGCTCGATACGAAGTTAAAAAAACAACGCGCATAGATGCCGTTTGTATGCTTTATTATTCCTACCAACCTTCATATTTCCATTCAGGCAACAGATTGCACAAATTACACACGTTGCTTTAAATAAAGCTCGCAGCGTCACGTACTACTTTGACGTACGCAGGACTATTCCTTGTTCTATATGCGTCTACTCCACGGTGTTGGGGCGCACGCATGGGAGGTGAAGGTCAAGCGACTTTTAGTTTGGCATTTTACATTTTTCCTGGGTGCGTTTCATTCTTGGCAGGTGAGATCCTGAGCACTCATTGCCTGCATTTCTCTTGCCTGCTCGAAGCTCTCAAACCTGGTATAGGGCCTTTTAAGGTGCTCACAGATAGAATAGAAGTTAACCCTCTGTGGTTGGACAAAGTTAATAGGAGGGAAAAAGACCCTTCTTGCCTATTAGTCATCTAGCTATTTGCTCCTCTGTTGCCCTTCTGAGCCATGCTTTAAAGAAAGAGACCCAAGAGCGTGTTTTTCTACGGCGCACACTTTACCAACCATGCTAGATTAGAAAAAAAGACCATATTCTCCAAACCCTGCGGAATAAAAAAATGCCTAGCTATGCTAAACCATTGCCTACTTTCTACCATCATAAACTAAATCCTTTATGTACTATGCTGCTGTAGACACCAATCCCACACGTATTTTTTCAGAGTTTGAATTTCGCCAAAGTTTATCTTACCTATATTTACTGTTTTGGGCTCCCGAAACAGTGTACTTTTTCACCGGGTTTGGGCACCTAAAATCCCCCCCCCCTCTTTTTAGGTGCCTGTAAATACGGCCGCTAATAATGCCGACTGTTGTGCACTATGTACTTGTTCATTGGGACCACCGTACTGAATGCCAAAACTTTAGAATTGGGGTTTGTGTGTTTCAGTAGGCACATTATCCATACAATCGAGTCACTGTGCTTCGAGTTTCATAACATCTCATTGACGTGGCTCACCAAATCTTCAATGTGTCAGTAGTTAAGCTAAATGAACAAGAAAGGGGCTTCTAAAACAGAGAGCACATGCCACACATTACGCGGATCGATCTTGTTCGAACCAATCAACGAGGAGTAGCATTCATCCCACTGTTTAGCTTTGAGAAAAATCACGGCATTCAAGTGATACCTCTGTTTGCTATTGCATGTTTGTCATACATGCACGTACATTTTGGTATATACCATGATAATGAAACAGCCGTGAAGGCTTTATGACGTTTCTATTATGCCATTTGTGTTACTCATGCTACGATACGGATAACATGCGTGTATGAGCATTTATGCTGTCACCTGTCATTTATTTTCGTATTTCGAGAGCGTCACTTGAAGCACATTCTGTTACATAGCCAGGTAATCACCTCGGTGACATCAGAATGCCGCCTTGTAATGGTTGCAATGACGCACGAGACATACATGTCATGCTATTCCTGTCGTTGCCAACAATTCATGTTAGTGACACGCTATAGTGTCAACTCATCAGAAATTTCATATTGCCGCCAGCACGTAGTGGGTTGGCAGCAAGAGCGGCTCTAAATCTGGAGGAAAGAAGAAGATCGCGTTCTTCTCTGCTCGAGAGCCAGCCCCGACTGACGCATCGTCCTAGAGCTAGCCACCCGGTTGTTCAATAAATCCCCCCAGTACTTGTGACTCATCGTGACAAACTGGTGGAAGGTGCTGGGTAGCCTCACGGATGCTGCAGACCCCCCCAGAAAGCCGTAATACGAGTCCAGTGCCAGTCAACACTCCCGTGCATCGGACCAGCCGCCGAATCAGGGGATTGCCTCCGGAAGTCAACGATACTGCTCCCACCACGTCAACAAACATGACCAGCACTTCGGTACAAACCTTGGCAACCGGCACGGGAAGCACGTCGCCGAACCGCTATACGTTGGAAAGCCCACGGGCACCGCCGACGTTCCATGGTACGGAGCGCGAAGACGTTGAGGACTGGTTGGCGGACTTCGAGCGCGTAGCCAACTTGAATCAGTGGGACGACGCGGCGAAACTGGGTCGTGTCTACTTCTATCTCGAAGATGGGGCTCGCACGTGGTATCAAAATCGGGAGGAGCAGCTGACGACGTGGTCCGAATTCTCTCGTAGACTTCTGCAGACATATGCCAGCACTGACCGCCAAGAAAGAGCTGAACGAGCTATTCTTGCCCGCGTCCAGTCGCCAAACGAAACTGTGACCGCGTACGTCGAAGACATGACGCGCCTCTTCCGACGGGCCGATTCGAGAATGACTGAGGACAAGAAGTTGCGTCACTTGATGCGCGGTGTCAAGGACCAGCTTTTTGCCGGCCTCGTGCGAAGTCCTCCGAAGACGGTCGCGGAGTTCTTGTCCGAGGCCGTGACAATGGAAAAAATGCTGCAGCAGCGATCCAACCAATACGACAGGAGAGTCAGTGGCATGTCTACTGCCGACATTTTCACCGCCACTAGAACCAACAACGACTGTCTACGTGAACTCATCCGTGATGTAGTACGTGAAGAGTTACAAAAGGCTGGTGTAACACCTCATCCTACAGTCAACTCTATTGCGACTGTGATCAAGGGTGAGCTGCACCAGGCCCTCCGGGACACCTTGCCTCGTGATACAGCTGTGCCAACTCCTGCTGAATACCGCCGTGAGACAACCTACGCGGAAGCCTTGAAACGCCCTGCTGCAACGCCGCCATTATTCGTCCATCCTGTTCCTGCTGTTTCACTACAGTCAGCGCAGCACATACCGTACTACGAAGGCACGTACACGCCACCGCCCCTGCCCTTTGTCCCTGGTGCTTCTGTCGCCCATCGTTCAGTGCAACCAGTTCAGTACATCGACGATCGGCGCACGTCTCCTCGTAAGTCTGATGTTTGGCGCACACCTGATCGCCGGCCTCTGTGCTTTCACTGCGGAGAAGCTGATCACTTGTACCGCCAGTGCCCATATCGCCGTCTTGGGCTTCGCGGCTTCTCTGCGTACTCGCCGCCACCTCGTTCCGGTCAGAGACCACGCGACATCCAAAAGTACCTCTCCCAGCAGCATGCACCACCATCTGCCGGGCGCCAGTCGCGCTCGCCATCACCGAGGCGATTTTCATCAACGCCCCAGCGGTATTCTACCGCACGATCTCCCAGCCCCCGCCGGGAAAACTAGCCGAAGCGACCTCTGGGGGCGGGGTCGCTGAACGTCGAAGCGCTGAAGACCTCCTATTGACGCAGAACAATACAGAAACTGGTCCGACATCACCTGCTGCTGCAAAGGATAGCCGGCTTTCCCTCGACATAGCAGTAACAATTGATGGTTGTGTAGTTAATGCGTTAGTGGACACCGGCGCAGACTATTCCATACTGAGCGGGAAACTGACAACGCAGCTGAAGAAAGTAATCACACCATGGCATAACTCGCAGATTCGGACAGCTGGTGGCCATGTCGTTACTCCACTGGGTGCCTGCACAACTAGAGTACAGATTCAAGGGTACACATTCGTAGCAAGCTGCCTTGTTCTACGTGAATGCTCCCGTAACGTCATTCTGGGAGTTGATTTTCTACAGGAAAATGGAGCTATCATTGATCTGCAAGAGCGCCGCGTCACGTTCTCAGCCCAGCGAGCAATCAACGTGCAGGATGACGGAATGCGTGTCGACGTACTCCGTATTTCTGAACAGAGCGTGACGCTTCCTCCCCGAGCCAGTGTTCTAGTCGACGTAACATGCTGTGGTTTGAGCGTTGGCGATGTGGTGGCCGAGACAAATTTAGAACACCTCCTGCAGCAAGGCATATGTGTAGCGAGAAGTGTAATACACGTTCGCGACGGCCGATCTGAATTGCTCGTTACCAACTTTAGCAATGAGCATCGACACCTTTTCCGTGGCACTTCGATAGCGTTTGCCCACGAAGTAGCAAACGTAACCAACTGTCTCACGTCAGAAGTAGTGGATAACGCAGACACATCAATGAGCAACATTGACATCAATCCTGATCTGTCCACCGATAACCAGACTGCGCTGCGAGCGCTCTTGTTCGAGTACAGGTCTTGCTTCGCAAGTTGCTCGAAGATCCGCCAGACGTCCATCACTCAACACAGGATCATCACGTACGAGGACGCACGCCCAATACACCAGCACCCCTACCACGTGTCGGCTAAAGAACGTGAAGCGATACGTACGCAAGTTCGCGAGATGCTTGACGATGGCGTTATCGAACCATCCAACAGCCCGTGGTCATCTCCAGTCGTGCTTGTCAAAAAGAAAGACGGGTCGCTACGCTTCTGCGTCGATTACCGAAAGCTTAACAACGTGACCAAAAAGGATGTGTACCCGCTACCGCGTATCGACGATTCGCTAGATAGACTTCGTCATGCCCATTATTTCACTTCTCTCGATCTCAAAAGCGGGTACTGGCAAATCGAGGTAGATCAGCGAGACCGCGAAAAGACAGCCTTCGTGACTCCAGACGGCCTATACCAATTTCGAGTACTCCCTTTCGACTTGTGTTCAGCGCCGGCGACTTTCCAGCGAATGATGGACACTGTCCTCACAGGGCTGAAGTGGCAGACTTGTCTTGTCTACCTTGACGATGTGGTGGTCTTCTCTGCCACGTTCGAGCAGCACCTTCAGCGCCTGCGCAGCGTGCTGGAGGCTATCCGATCGGCGGACCTCACACTAAAGCCACAGAAGTGCCACCTCGGCTATAAAGAACTAAAGTTTCTTGGACATGTAGTTAGCGCCGAAGGAATCCGTCCCGATCCGGACAAGCTTGCCGCTGTTGCCGAATTACCAGCTCCTGTCGATAAGAAAGCCGTCCGGCGCTTCCTTGGTTTGTGCGCCTACTATCGCCGATTCATTCATGGCTTTTCACAGATAGCAGAACCTCTGACTCGTCTCACAAGAGACGACACACCGTTTGTCTGGGAAAACGAGCAACAAGCAGCTTTTGATGAGCTGCGACAGCGCATGCAATCAGCGCCCGTTCTCGCTGATTTCGACGATGATGCTGACACGGAGGTCCATACCGACGCTAGTAACATTGGGCTCGGTGCAGTGCTCGTTCAGCGTCAAGAAGACATCGAAAGAGTGATAGCCTACGCCAGCCGCTCTCTATCGCGTGCTGAGGCGAACTATTCCACTACGGAGAAAGAGTGCCTCGCAGTCGTGTGGGCAATCACCAAGTTCCGCCCGTACCTTTATGGTCGTCCCTTCAAGATAGTGACGGACCACCACGCCCTCTGCTGGCTGGCAAGCCTGCGCGACCCTTCAGGACGGCTAGCACGGTGGAGCTTGCGGCTGCAGGAATTTGACGTCACCATCGTCCATAAGTCCGGCCGTAAGCATGAAGACGCTGACACACTGTCACGCGCGCCCCTTCATGTCGGCAGTCAGGAAGCAGAGGAAGACGAAGGCTTCCTGGGCGCCATTAGCTCATCAGACTTGAGTAAACGGCAGCGGGATGACGCAGAGATTCGTCCGATCATCGATCATTTAGAGGGCCAGGACACAGTCATACCATGTCATTTATTCCGCTCGTTGCCGTCGTTCTGCCTTCGAGATGGTGTGCTGTACAAGAAGAACGCTCGTTCGAACAACCGTGCCTACCTCCTGGTGGTTCCTCGAGACATGCGAGACGACGTCCTCTTCGCTTGCCATGACGAACCCACATCCGGTCATCTGGGCTACTCACGAACACTTGCCAGAGTGAGTGAGAGGTACTATTGGCCAGGACTTTCGGCAAGCGTCAAGAAGTACGTCAAGAGCTGTCGGGAATGTCAGCGCCGAAAGCAACCATCTGTTAAGCCAGCTGGTTTGCTTCAGCCCATTGAAGCACCCTGCACGCCGTTCGACCAAGTCGGCATGGAAATTCTCGAGCAGAGAAGAACGCGATCTTCTTCTTTCCTCCAGATTTAGAGCCGCTCTTGCTGCCAACCCACTACGTGCTGGCGGCGTTCTTTGTGTTTTTTGTTTATTTTGTGAACTTACTTTCTCGTTCATTGACGTTTCCTATGTAGGCACGCTCTTCAATTTTTACTTTCACTTCATCCGAATTTCCATTTTTTTTCACGTGACTATGTAGTAGCATCGCGGTGCTGCTATGTACTTTCCTTTCCTCTTTTTGGTACTTGTTTTTTTTTCTTTTCGGAAGGGGGGATAATGCCGCCAGCACGTAGTGGGTTGGCAGCAAGAGCGGCTCTAAATCTGGAGGAAAGAAGAAGATCGCGTTCTTCTCTGCTCGAGAGCCAGCCCCGACTGACGCATCGTCCTAGAGCTAGCCACCCGGTTGTTCAATAAATCCCCCCAGTACTTGTGACTCATCGTGACAATATATACTTAGTTGGTCAAACGGCCAAAAGAGTGTCAAGACCGTGCCGAGATAGCGTTCCACTTGATGAACTCTGGCACATGGCCTCCGAGATCGCGCGCAGACAGAACACGCCAGCATGCAATATTGGAGCCCATCACTGGAAAAAAGAGGGTACTACGCGCACTGCTTTGGCTACGAGTAGCGCTGGTTAACACACCCAGAAAATACGCGCACAGAAATATCCAACGCAGTTGACATGCATACGGTAGTTACCTCGTAGCTCGGTTGGTAGAGCATCGGTCACGCAATTCAAAGGTTGTGTATTCGAATCCTTCGAACGGGAAGAGTGAAGTTTCATCCATTTAGTTTATTTTATTGCACATTGTAATTACCACTTTAACAGGAGTGTAGGTATAGAGCGGTAAAGAAATTGGTAGAGAAATATTTCACGGGGTGCAGGGAGGGTCACCATTTTAATCTGAAGTGGAGGCTTGGCAATCAGATCTGGTCTAGTGTCATTTGGTGATCTGAGTGTCATGGCGAAAAAGAAATTGGGGGTGAGGTATAATTTCTGTGTGTCTAATCCTCGCTACGCCACTACACGCTACAGTTAAAGGCGGCACATAATGTCTCCCTTGCTCTCATATTATACTTTTTATGTCATGATTTATCATTTGTAATTGTCGTACACTGATACCATGGCAATATTATGTACGTCCAAATAATAAAACCACCACGAGAGTGCAAAGACAGCTTGATCTAAAATATAATGTACGTGACATAGAGGGCAGGATTTTTGGGTTACGAGCTGTCACTTATGTCCGTCATATACTTATTACATGTCTATTTAGTTATATAAATCAAATTAATTGAACGTCCGCGATGTCTGGAAGGCATAGGTGGCTAGATATATAAAAAGATGGATAGATAAGCTTGCAGTGTCTGTCAAGACATGCTTAGCATTCACGTACATGCAAATTGTTTTATTTGAGCGTCCATCTAACGCGTCTTTGTATGCATTGTCAATTGCAAGCACGTACGCTCAAAGAAAACATCATTTTTAGGAAGAAATAAATAACGTAATAACTTGGCAGTCATTTTCAGCTGATCTGTCTTTATTAACGTTGCCCGTTGCCCACTAATTCTAGTCCGCGCAATGTTTTATACTCCGTTTGCCTGCGATAGAAGCTCGTCTATCTTAGTGACCCTAACAGAGACACGCGCAATTCTCTCGCGTCTCCTCGCATTATGCGGTGTCCATTAGCGGCTGGAGGGGCTCACCGCCGCCCTGTGATGAATGGAGAAGCAGCCTGAAAATTAATCGTACCCGGCATGCAAATCTGCACTGGCGGCAATGGTGCTCCAGTTGGTTGTGTTGTTTTGGTTATATATATTTACAGTGCACGGTCCTCCTCCATTATTTACTAAGCGGGAATGAGGCCTTCCGACCGGAGGTAATGAAGAACGTGTGCTGGACTTGAGAACACGGCAATTAAACGAGAGACTGGAGTGAAGGTCTGCAAGCCACAGTATATACATAGACACCACGTCGAGTGGACATCGATAATTGCCTTCTTCTGACGTCCATTATATTTTCGTCTGTACCAGAAGGAACCACGGGGTCACGCAACCTCCTTTAACTGCACGACCCCAGGGATTTCATTCGCGGGCAGCGTCGAACGGCAACGGACTTATTAATGAGTGAATGTCTCTAATATGCGTATACACATGACAACGCTGGCGCTCCTCTTAGGGACAGTGCAGTGCTGGTTTCGATCCGACTGAGTGCTTAGGCTCGAGAGCATAAACATGGGGTAATATGAAATGAACTTCAGATATTAGGTGTTAGCGTTCGAGATAAGCCTCGAGGACCTTCAACGCGAATGACACGTCTCTTCTCTAAGTGCAGTTTTAAGACGCCTTTGATGCAACATGTTACGCAAGGTTAACTTAACAAAGCTTACTTAGTCGCAAGTGAAGCTTGTATTGCCTCACATTCGCATTGTAGCCATCACTACAAATTAAAAAGTGAAGAAAGGAGCCCGTAGCCACGAGCGTGCAGACTCCTGGGAGAGGGGGTGAGTAAATGGGCACACAAATAAAGTCCCCGAAACTACGCAGGCTATCGGGACCAGCGCAACAATATGCGCTTTTGTATGCTCCGTCTTCTCATAGTTGACCATCTGCAAAGATCATGGGCATATCGGTGATCAGCCGTTTCTGTTATGAATGTTTTTTTTTATCGTGGGGGCTCATTATTTCAACTTACAAAACTTCACTGTTGCTGTGACATGAGCGCATGGTTGTCGTTGTTGGCCGTGGCAACTGAAGTGTTCTGCTGCTAATCGCATGTATAATGGACCCATTCGCGGCATGTAGAAACAAAACAGGATGAAACATTGTGCAACGCTACTGAAAAAAAGAAAGAAACAAAGAAAGAGAGGAGAAAAAAGAGAAAGGACAGAAAGAATAAATAAAGAATAAAAGACATTAAGAATAAAAAAGAAGAAAAAAAGAGAGAAGGAAAGAAACAGAATGCAAGAAAAAAGGAAAGAAATAATGAAAGAAAGAAGAAAATAAAGAGAAAAAGAAACAAGAAGAAATACAAAGAAAGAATGAAGGAAATTAGGATTTAAAGGGCGAGAGAGAGAAAGCACAGGTGCGCACACTTCAAGTTTCGCTTGCGGTCATTTTCACGACAGAGCGGAACCACCTTAATCTTTATTGGTTTATAGTCCTACGTTCTTTTTAAATTAATTTTTGTTTGTCCTGGCGGACCGGTATGAGGTACGCTAACAACCGTCACCTTCTTCAAGATGGCGTTTGATGCTTCAATGTCTGGTTTCATTTTATTTGTATTTGTTGAAGATCCTACTGAAGAGGTACTACATAACGTGTTCTTACATACGTGAAAAAATGAAAGCCAGGTTTTAATACATTGCATTGTAATCTGTTTAGGTGGTAAAATATGTATAGCAGGAGAAGGAGAATTGAAAGAGGAAGGACAAGGAGGTTAGCCAGTACTTAGACCACCTGGCTGCCCTTTGCTGGGCAAAGGGGTAAGGAGAATAAAAGATGAGAGAAAAGACACGTTGAAGGAGAGAAAACGTCGCCCCCTTCTCTAAGCCGGGCAAAGTACGCGTAGGAGATTAGAGCGAGCACCACCACGCGATGTGGCAACGCGCGCTGATTGCGCCATGTTGCTGGTAATGCTGAAAACACAATTACCCCCGAGATGCTCGTGAGCAGTGGTAAGTGGTAGATATAGGTAGCCTGCCGTTTAAACGGTGGAGCACGTACTCCGGGGTGGCTAAGTGGTTAACGCCTGGCTTTCACGAGCAGAGGTCCCACAATCAATTCCGCTCACTGGAGTAATTTTTCTCTTTCTTTCGTTTGCATCTATATAGATACGTATACATATACGGTGCATGACGTCGACGCCGACGTGAGCGTCGGCATAGACGCCAACGCCAACGCCGAGACGCCAACGCCAACGCCAATGCGCAAGAAAAATGGTGAATGGCATTCTAAAGGCGCTACGTTAGAGTGCCTCGAGCGTGCAGCGGAGGCGAAGGAGCGCTTCAAGCCACGTCACTAGGAGACATGAGTGCCATCTAGCAATTATCTTGGAAAACGAACTGCGCGGCTCTGAAATGGGCGCGCACGCCCGTCTCAGAGGTGATAAGGTGTAGAACGCAAGGCGATGGGTAGGTGCCACCCCCATGTCCTCTTAGCAAAGCGTAAAAAACACTTGTCTTTTCGTGCAAGCGTGGCATGGTCAGCGCAGCGTGATAAACGCTACGATACTTAGAATTGCTTATGTATGCCTTTTTTGTAAAATAAGCACATTTAAAATATATACGTGTTGTTTTGGTGCATCAGATATGCGCAATAATTGCTTTTTAATTGACAATTGCACAAGTATGAGCGCTGAATCTTGAGCAACACTGGGTGGGGGGGGGGGGGCTGTGGATGGGGTCGGCCGTTTGGGATATTGGCTGGTGCTGTTTAGCATACCCGGTACCATTAAAGGTGGACAAACAGACAAATCTACAGACAGAGCAATATTTTTGCGTCGAAGGTTCCCAAGAAAGAATATAGTATTTAACAAAAGGAGAAAGACAACAGTGCGATGCGCGATGCTGCTTACAGCCTGTCGCTAAGACCACTTGCCCGCAAGAAGCGCAACAGCGCTCTCAATGCCTTGCGCGCCGAGAATGGTCTCGGACAGCGTCCTAATACCCTTTCTTCCGACAATCGGCGATTGTCTAGTCTATCTAAAACTTTCTACAGTTCTTTTCTTGGCACACTGAAGCGAGGACACTCGCAGAGAAGATGGGAGAATGTCTGCGCGCAGCCAGAGTTGTCGCATGTCGGGCTGCTGGGCATTCCTATTCGAAACAAATAAGCATTCGTAAAGGCCACCCCAATCCACAGACAGCACAAGTGTCTTCAAATTTCTGGTTATTCCTGACGGAAGACGGAGCTGTAGGTGTGGGTCCAATTTATGATGGCGGACGTTGGTGAATGCCGGTGAATTTCACTGAGCGAGTGTCAGTTCTCGTGCAAGTGATCGAAGCCTTGTAGCGGCGTCCGTTCTTGATAATGGTATAGCGGCAAAGGAGCATCATCAAAAGCAGATCTGGCTGCTTCATCTGCCCGGTCATTTCCGTTGATGCTGCAGTGGCCCGGTATCCATTGATACGATATGTCATGTTGTTTCTCTATATTCCGGTGATGATGCAGTCTTATTTCAGTGACTAGCTGTTTATTTGGTCCATGACGGTATGGCGATGCGATGCCCTGGAGAGCTGCTTTGGAGTCGGAGAACATTGGCAATGTCTGCTGTGGTTCTTAAACAATGGTGGTGAGTTCTGCAGCCGTGGATGATGACAGATGCGATGGCCTGAACTTTATCGTGACAGAATTCACCGGAATTACCGCTGCGTCTGTTGAGCTTGCTAAAGTAACCGACCCATCCGTGTAAATGTGAATGCGCCCACTGTGTTTCTCATGCAAAAACAGTAAGGTTGTTTGTTTTATGACCCAATTGGACATATTTTTCTTCGTTTGCATTCCGTGGAGAGTTTTAAAAGCTTCCAGTGGATGTAGACACCACAATGGTAACGACGGTCTTGCTGCGTGCGCGAAGCTCGCGGAATCACCGTGCGACGTAGAGCAATAATAGTGCAGAACTCAGAGCGTGGCCTGGAAGTCGGAAGGGAGGTGAGATGGAACGATTGAATGCGAGTGGAATGTCTTATATGCTTTCTTAAAGCATCGATAAGAATGTAGGTTGTGATAGAGTGTTCATGGGCGATTGCGACAGTCGCTGCTGAAAATGTGCATCTCGGAAGCTCGAGGCATATTCTTAGTGCTTGAGCTTGTATTGACTGGAGAACCCGTACATTTGTTATTCGGGCCTTGCCGACCACAGGTAGGCTGTAGCGCATAAAACCGAGAAAAAGTGCAGTATACAGTTGAAGCATGGCTCGTACCGATGCACCCCATGATTTTTTCTCAACAAACCTTAGGACGCGGGTGATCATGGTTTCTTTTTCATGTGAGCGATGTGAAGGCACTCGGACAAGTCACGATCTGTTATTACTCCCAGGAAACGGTGGGTCTTTTGATAGCTGATTGTGTATCCGTTAATTATGATGACGCATGGGGTGATTGCCTTGCGCGTATACGCAACCAGTTAGCATTTCCCAGATGACAACTCCAGTCCTGGTCCTCGAAGGTTGACGTCAGTGTTGCCGCTCTCTGAAGAGTGGCTTGTACGTATAGACGCGTGACCCCTGATGGCCAGATGCAGATGTCGTCTGCGTAGATCGACAGATGCACGGAGCGCCGCAGGACGTCAACGAGGCTGATGAGCGCAAGGTTCAAAATTATGGAGCTTAGGACTCCACCTTGGGGTACACCGCGATAAATATAATGGTGCCTTGTTGCACCATCTTCTGTCTGAACGAAGAAGGTTCTGTCCTTAAATAGCTGTAGATCTATTGGTAGACGCGGCCCCCAAATCCAATGTGGCCAAAGGCGTCCAGGATGGTTTCATGCAATACATTGTCATAAGCACCCTTATCCTGCAAGGACAGTGCCGCTGATATTTTTTAGGCTTTTCTGCTGTTTTACAGACGTGACAAGCTCAACCGCATTGTCTATAGAAGACCGTCCACGTGAAAAGCCGGTCAAAGCATCGGCTATATATTGTTATGTTCCAGGTACCACTCTAGGCGAGTGAGCACCATTCTCTCCATCACCTTTCCAAAACAGCTGGCAAGCGCGATGGGGCGATAGGAGGCCACGTCCAGAGGCGATTTGCCTGGTTTGAGCAGGGGCACAAGGCGGCTGCCCTTCCACGAAGGAGGAACCAAACTGTTGCTCCACGAGTCATTGTATACGGCTATAAGGGCACGCCGAGCTGTTTGTCCGAAATTAGCAAGGGCCATGTAAGGGACTCCATCTGGTCCATGAGATGACGAGTGCTTGCATGCTGCCAATGCTGCCTGAAGCTCCTCTATATAAAACATATTGTACCGCACTCTTCAATAAACTCTTTTAATAGGCTAACGTAGGCACAACGAACTTGTGCCCGAGAATAATAACACAGCTAGATTGTCTCGAGCATTCACTTCTGTCTCTTCTTCTACGTTCTTCTTTTTTTTCCAACACGGTTCGCACTCAACTGGGTCCCACAGGCTCGTGCGTCACAAATCATCCAGAGGGCAGAAGTATTGGCTAGCGCGCGTAATTTGAAGCCACATTGTGTCATTGCCCCCTTTCCAGAGCGCATCGTCCCGATGCTTGTGTCGAACTGGTTGCATGGCAGTCATTCACAAACCCTCGTCGGAGATGTCGTTAACGTCAAACAAAGTTATGTCTTCGGCGTTTCATTGCCTGTCGTGATATGACTTCATCCTGACGACATGCACAGTTTCCGTTCGATGCCGCCTTCGGGACGAAATATCCTGTCCCTCAGGCATAACTTCGTAGTTGAGCGAGCCGACGCGGCGGAGCACTCTGTAAGAACCGAAATAGCGGCGAAGCAGTTGTTCTAACAAGCCACGTATTCGTACAAGATTCCACACCCATACTCTGTCTCCTGGTGCGTACTGGACGTCCCTTCTTCGCAGATTGTATCGATGCGTGTCGGTTTTCTGCTGTTGGAGAATGCCATATCATGCTAGCTGTCTGGCTTCTTCTGCTCTTTGTATGTAGTAGTGAACGTCATAGTGATTCTCGGGCGTCTCGTCAATAGGTAACATTGCATCTAAAGGTGTCGTTACCGTCCAGTCAAAAATAAGTTGGAATGGCGTCATCCCTGTTGTCTCTTGCATCGCAGTGTTATAGGCGAATGTTGCGTAGGGTAATATTTTATCCCAAGTACGGTGTTCTATATCAACGTGCATTAACAACATATGAGCCAGCGTTCTGTTCAGTCGTTCCGTAAGACCATTTGCTTGAGGATGATATGCCGTCGTTTTCCTATGACTGGTGTGCGTCAATTTCATAATACATTTCATCAGGTCGGCCATAAATGCAGTTCCTCGGTCCGTGATCAACGCTTTTGGAGCTCCATGCCGCAGTACGATGTTGGAGACGAATAATTCGGCTACTTGAACGGCTGATATTTTAACAAGAGTCGCTGTCTCGGCATATCGTGTTAAATAGTCGGTCGCAGCTATTATCCACCGTTTTCCCGATGACGACATAGGAAATGGGCCCAGTAAGTCCATTCCCACTTGTGTGAATGGGGCTTCTGGTGGTTCTATCGGTTGAAGGAGACGTGCTGGTTTTAGCAGTGGCGTTTTACGTTTTTGGCAGTCCCGGCAGGTTCTGACATAGTGTCATACAGAGCTAAGCAACTTCGGCCAGTAGTGTTTAGTACGGATGCGTGCTAACGTTCTGCTTACTCCTAAGTGTCGAGCTGATGGATCGTCGTGGCAAGCCTCCAAAATCTCTGGTCGCAGAGGTGAAGGGACGACAAACAGGAATGTCGCTGTATTGTCAAAGTTCCTTTTGTACAGGATGTTGTTTCGTAGGACGAACGCTGACAAGCCGCTAACAAAAGGTCGTGGAACATCGACAGACTGTCCTTGTAGGTACTTAATCAAGAGGAGTATCTCAGGGTCGGATCGCTGCTGATGTGCCATCTCTGATGGCGTCACAGCTCCCAAGAAAACAAAATATTCACCATCCTCGGTAGAAGCAGAAGCAGCAAGTTGAATCGGAGCATGTGGCAAGCAGTCCACATCACTGTGCTTGCGAACTGACTTGTACACAAGCGTGATATCATACTCCTGTAATCTCAAGCTCCATCGTGCAAGCCGTCCACATGGGTCATTGAGATTAGCCAGCCAGCATAGCGAACGATGGTCGCTTACAGCTCGAAAAGGCCTACCATATAAATATGATCGAAACTTGCTGATAGCCCATACTACGGCAAGGCATTCTTTCTCGGTCGCTTAGTAGTTCACCTCAGCTTTCGAAAGAGTGCGACTGGCATATGCAATGACTCGTTCTTGTCCGTTTTGCCATTGGATGAGCACGACCCCAAGACCTAAATTTCTTGCATCCGTGTGGATATCGGTTTCCGCTTCCTCGTCAAAATGCGCCAGGACAGGGTGGCTTTGAAGGCACTTTCGTAGTTCAGTGAAGGCATCCTCTTGTTCGGCAAGCCATACGAAAGGCATTTCCTCTTTTGTCAGCCGCGTCAGTGGTTCAGCGATGCGTGAAACTTTTTAACGAACCATCGATAATAGGCGCAGAGACCTAAAATTGCCTAACAGCGTTTTTGTCTGCTGGCTTCGGAAATCTCGCTACGGCCTCAGTTTTTGCAGGTCTGGGCGGACGCCTTTCACACTGATGACATGGCCGAGAAAAAGGAGCTCACGGAAGCCGAAATGACATTTCTGCGGTTTTATCGTAGAGTCCGCTGATTTGATCGCAGTGAGCACGGCCCGGAGCCTTTCCAAATGTTGCCCGAAGGTAGCAGTGAAGACTTCAACATCGTCGAGATAAACCAGGCACGACTGCCATTTCAGACCACAAAGCACTGTGTCCATCATCCGTTGGAATGTGGCGGGTGCTGAACAAAGGCCAAAAGGGAGTAGCTTTAACTCGTATAAACCGTCCGGTGTCACAAACGCTGTCTTTTCGCGATCTCTTTCGTCAATTTCTATCTGCCGATACCCACTTTTAAGATCCAATGAGGAAAAATACCTGGCATTTCGCAGCCTATCCAGAGTGTCATCAATCCTTGGCAGAGAATAAACATCCCGTTTGGTGACGGCATTCAGCTTCCGATAATCAACGCAGAAACGTAAGGTATGGTCTTTTTTCTTCACAAGAACAACAGGTGACGCCAATGAACTTGATGAAGACTGGATTACATCGTGTTTAAGCGCATTTCTTTAACCTGATTACCAATAGCTTCTCTTTCTCTTGGTGACACTCGATGGATATGCTGGTGTATTGGCCTCAGTGACTCGTCGACAATGATGCAATGTTGGGCTATAGGAGTGCGTCGAACCTTAGATGACAACGAGAAACATTCGGCGCATTCCTTTACAAGACCCTCTATTTGCTCTTTTTCGCTTGGTAGTAGGCCTGTCTTGATGTCGATGGCTGCAAGGACAGACTCCACGTCTTCGAAATCAGACTCATTGGTTTCGAAAGTGCGCAGCTCCGTAATTTGGACGAAATTATTCGACTGGCGATGACGGTTCTTTTTGCAACGTGCTGTAACTCATTTCCAAAGTTTGTGAGTGAGTAGAAAATTTGTACATCCGTCACGTAACCTAACAAGGCCTCGTACCATGCAGAATCCTTTTTGGAGTAATAAGGCAGTGTTGTTGTCAGAAAATCCTTCGAATTCACTGAATGCTTTGTTGGTTACTGTGACAGATATGCTCGATCTTGGCGGCACCATGACGCCATTATCTGCAATACAAAGGTCATATACGTTTTCTTCCGTTTCAAAGGTAGCTATCGCGCACCTAGTCGAGAATGAGACGAAAGATTCTCGCAAGTTAATTACAGCGCCATTAGCTCGTAAAAAATCCATGCCAATAATCAAGTCTCTTGAGCATACCGGCAGCACAATAAAACTGGCGACGTATGTGAAACCCCGTATTCCGATTCTTGCTGTCAATATTCCAGTAAGGTCGACGAGGTGCCCTCCTGCTGTGCGAACTTGTGGTCCCTTGCAAGGAGTCAGCACTTTCTTCAGTATTTTAGAAAATCCGCTACTCATCACTGAATAATCTGCGCCGGTATCTACCAGTCCGATGACTTCGTAGCCGTCAACGAACACACGTGAATCGGAAGCAACGTCACTATCGAAGCACCGGTTTCTTAATCGGTCGTCGTTCAGAGTCAGCAATGGAGGTTTTTCTGCATTAGCGTCGACAGCGGCCTTGCCTCGACAGATCGCTGACTAGTTTTTCCGACGCGGGCTTGGGGAACGAGACCTTGGGGAGCTTGCTGAAGGTCCGGGGCCAGGCGATCTATAACTCCCCGTTGTCGTTGCACGAGGTTGGTGTCGTTGGAAGCCACTTGAGGTTTGACGACATGACAGGTATTATTCAATTTCGAAGGGACGTTCACCATTTCGTGGTCGAGGTATTTTTTTTTCAACACGGTTCGCGCGCAGCTGTGTCCCGCAGGCTCGTGCGTTGCAAACCATCTAGAGGGCACAAGTATCGGCTAGCGCGCGTACTTTGAAGTCACATTGTGTCAATATTGTCCATCCGAGTGTCTCTAGACGTCGGCGCGTTTCATAGGTTACTCACGGTGATCCCGGGCTCCTTGTTGGCAACACTGGCGCAGAAGTCTTCTGCCACATCTATATCACGTCGGCTTTGATGACGAGCAAGGCATTTGAACGGGCTATGCTGTTGTGGCAATGTTCGTAGCCCACGTCTTATTCTCCATATTTGCGAAAGAGGTTTGTACGGATCGAGTGACTCGCATAATGACTTCCATCGTAGCAACTGTAGTGCATTAATTTGACGCTGAATCTTTTTGTGTAGCCGTCTCACCTCCCTCAAGTCGTAGATGGATTTCATGCACCTGTAACACCCTTCGGCGCGACGACGGATTGCTCTAAGTCGCTTCAACTCCACTTCCTTTTTGCAAAAGTCTGACAAAGGTCCACAATGAAACGTTGCCTCTTGGATAGCAGCTTTCATTATACCTTTTAGGCTTTCAATAGAACCTTCCTGGTTTCCCTCGCACCGCTTCTCTGTAGATGACCTGTCCTTTGACCAATCGACCCGTGAGGAGCTTCTCTGTAGATGACCTGTCCTTTGACCAATCGACCCGTGAGGAGAAAGCGATCTGCGACTTGCTTAGTCCCCTGATCTTTATATAGGTGGGGATGTGATCACATCCATGAGTTTTATTGTCCGCGAACCACTGCACCTTGGTACTCAGGCTACTTAACACAAAAGTTAGAGACAGCTACTATATGTTAGACCCCGTAAACACTTAAGAGTTCCGTCATTCAAATAATATAGTTGGTGGTCAGATGCAAAAGAGGACACATGTCTTTCCCGACGGTCCATCTTCTCGCTTCTCCAACAGCGCGTGATGAACGTTAAAATCACCGGTAATAAGATATGGCCCAGGTGCCAGTATTATAATGGCACTTAATCTTGCAAGGTCCAATCGGTCTGAAGGCGAAATATAACTGCCACTATCATGAAATTCACGTTCTCACGCTTAACTGTCAGGCATGCGTATTGGTTGCTGTCATCTGCTGTTACTGGATGCTCAATATATGTGAGTTCGCACCTGATGTAAACAATGACCTTACTGTTTTTGCTACATGTTGCAGATCTCAAAGCTTCGTATTTGGATAGTAGTATTGCACTGTGAAGGCATGGTCCAAAAATGATTATAATTAGAAACTGATTCTTGACTACAAAAGGCCGAAAATACGAAATGCAGGGTTTAACGCCTCGGGCATTCCCATAAAAAATTGATGTCTCCTTCACTTGTTTACGGAAGGGCTGCAGAGAAAGAGCCATGGTGCTTCTCTAGACTTGATAGCACCGTATTCATAGCGTCCGATATTTGAAGAGCGCTGTGAGCAGCTGGAATATTATGCAGGGGTACTCGAAACGTATTCATGAGGGTCTGAATAACGGCTATTGCTTTGTTATCCTAACTGTCAGTGGGCGATGCTGAAGCTCTAGTGGCGGCGTCATCGACGGCAGTGCTGGCCACGCGTCAAGGTCAATGATTCTTGCGTCTTTCTGAGGATGCTTGTTGTTCGCACTTGTTGGTGCTTGTAGTGGTGAGTGCATTATGTAGGGTAGCGGTGTATAACTGGCCTTGGCAGAAGATGTCCTAGAAGTTCTGTGGTGCGAACGCCGACGTCGCACTTTAGCAGCAACAACCCTGTGGGTGGAACCATCTCTGGCCATCTCCTTCAGCACTTGCATCTCCTTCTTCACATTTGGGCACTCCTTTCAAGACGCATCGTGAGGACCTTGGCAATTGCCACATTTGCGATTTTCTGATTGGTAGGCTTCTGTGTTGTGAGCCTCCAAGCATCGGGAGCACGCAGCAAAACTTGGGCAAACAGCACTCACGTGTCCCACTTTACAGCAGTTCCAACACTGAAGAGGTCTCGGCATGAATGGCTGCACTGTGTGACGAAAATGACCAACTCTTACTTGAGATTGAAGACTGTCACCTTTGAAAACAAGTTTTACGTATCGTGAGTTCCCGAGATAGATTGCAGGCTTGCAAGATGATACTTGCTTCCGTCAGTGGTTTGATTAGAACGGGAAAATCAATATCGCTGATAGAAGTGTGCCCTATTGCAAAAACCAGTGGCACTGGCCCAGCGCCATACCTGATTACTGGACCAGTGTCCAGTGTGGCGCTGACACTGGGACAGTGCCACGCTGCATGAGGCACGCTGGCGCTGCACACTAGGACACCCATTATCGGCCGAAATCTGGCTTTTAAATTGTGTTTAAATTTTGTGGTCATGCGCACGCCTTAATTAAGGCAGAAACACGCACGCAGTGAAAAAAGAAAAAGAAAAAGGAAAAAACTTAGTGAGCGGGAGTCGAACCTATCACCTTAACACAACACATATTCCGAGTTAGACATGCTGCTCACTACTGCACACCGGAAACACGAGAGTGTGTTTATTTTTTCTTATCTTAAACGTAATTCAGGTATCCTATATTTTGAATTTGTCGTTTACAAACGCGGTGTTTCGTCTCATCGTGCTCACGTCGAACTTGCGATTGTTAGCTCATTCTTTGCGGGTTGCCTTGGATCACATCCATCTGGCACGTTTTGCCGCAAAGCTTGTTAGCGTAGCTGCAGATGTGTTACGACAATCGTAGTGACTCGCTATGCGAATAGTCATACCTATTTAACAAAACAGCGTTCATTTGAACTGGTCACATAACACTGTAGATTTCACCTCTCGCAAATTTGGAAGTACTTTCTGTCCTCTTTGTTTACGTTCCGCCAACGACAGCCGCAGCAGTTCATTCTAGCCTAAACGACCACTAGGCTTGGGGCCGTTCTACCTGTGCTACGGTTGCTGTGAAGATCGTAGATATTCAGTTAAAAAGAGTCTTATAATCGTTACAGTGCATTTTTGGTCATAAGTGACCCATGAATGGTGATATTTTCACCTTCGATTACACAAATCGAAAGCTAAAAGCGCCGCAGTGGATTACTGCGGCTGGGGACGTGCAGCTATCTATGGTACGAGCCGCAACAACTCACTGCCAGAGTAGGTTGGTCTTGATTATCAGACTGATATTACACTGTCACTTTGTGTTGCGATTTCTCAGTTCTATCGTGGCCATTTATGAAATACATTGACGAAACTCAATCAAACTCAAGGAAAGCGCACCCTCGCCAAGGGGGTCATCTACGGGGGGGGGGGGGGGTGCTGGAACCTTTTTTCTCGAAATTTTCGCATGCCCCCCTTTGCCCCCTTCCTCCAGGAGCAAGCATGGGTAAAACACGATGCATAAATTCTGTGCTCCTTGCCCCCCCCCCCCCCCCCCCCCTGCAGGAACAAAACTGTCGTTTGTCCCCCCAAGCAAAATTCTGGCAGCACCTCTGACCCACGCGATCAACATATGAATGCCTTAGCGTACTCGCATCCATTGCCTAAGGAAACTGAAGTTATATATGTGTAGCATATAGATGAGAACACTATCATATTGAGTAAATTTTACGCTCGACATGTCACGATTCAATATGAAGTCTTACAGAAAGTGCACCGATCGCGCCTAGTTTCTACCAATCTGCCGCTAACGTTATCAGTGTGCAGTAGAGACTGTAAGGCGTGACCAGTGCCTCCCAGCGCACTTGAAGACACTGAGCTACGCTGTACAGTGCGGCACAGTGCATTTCAGCACGCTGGGCGACACTGGCCACACTGTACAGTGTGTCCCAGTGCCTCGCAGCGCGCTGCAGTACATTGGGACACACTGTACAGCGTTCCCAGCGTCACCCAGCGCGCTGAAACGCACTGGGGAATACTGAAAACGCTGTTTTTTCGATAGGGCCCTAGAGTTATTGGCATACGCTATGCAAGAACGTACGTTGAGGTTGCCCAGCGCATTGACTTTGTTCAATACGCCGAGATCAGTACGTTGCATAACGTCTATCACCAGAACGCTCTTGCAGCCATTGATTCTCACGTCTGTTATTTGTACCGGAACGAGCGCATCAAGAGACACAGACGTGGCTTGGCGATTAAGTCGGTTCATGCTGTCAGTGGCATTCAGCGAGACAAACAAAATAGTGTGAACCGGTGGCTCTTGCATATTCGTGGTGGCCTTGCTTTAGGAAGGAGATGTTGTAAGTAGCCTCCTCTTCGCCTCGCGCTTTGCCACGGGCGCAAAGTCACTTTCATCGGAGCTCTCATCAGTGGCCATAGAGTATATCAGCGTGTTTTCACTTTTGGCGTCACTTGGGTGGCCGGAGCGCTTTCTTAGAGTGGCCACAGACGACGTGAAAAGTATGGGTGGAGGTTGTGGTAATTCTACGTCCATTTCCGCCGGCAGAAGAAAGGCGTCTTCCACAAGCACCAATGAAAAAAGGAGACGAATAACAGACTAAAACCAGCGTTCTACTCAGAAAACACTTCGTTTTCCTCCTTTCTAAAAATGTTTAAGTGGAGGTTATGGCTGCGTTGTCGTGGCCGTTCAAGTCTGTTGCTGTACGAAAAAGAAATGAAGACGAAAAGGTGATGGTGCCGCTTTGCGATACGAGTTGTGCGGCCACGTACTTTCACCGTCATTTTCTCGTGCTCATGCATATGAATTCGTATGGCCTCATTTCCAGGATTACTAATAATCAGGGAGTTAGTGTGCCGAAGCCACAATTGTAGGCGTAATTTACAATGCGTCTTGTATGAAATGCAGCCTCAACGCTCAAGAGTAAGATGTGTTTCAAGCATTGCGTAAGAGTGGCGCAGCTACAAACGCATCTGAAAAGCCCTTCTTAGCCCGTTGCACTCAGAGAAGATGGACACTTCAGCGTTATTGACGCATTTATAATGGCCGTAACTCACTTGCTCAATGCCACATGCACGAAAAGAAAAATCACGCGGTATCCACGGAATGAGTGATGATAAGTGGGCGAAGCTCGAGAGGGGGATATCATCGGGAAACCGTAACTCTCCCGTGAAAAGTTAGCCCATTACATCGTTAAAAAGACGTAAGACTGTGCGTATATTACAAAAATGAACTTTTATTTTGGTCCTATTTGTTTGTTGTTTTTTTTTTCACTTGAGGTCCTCTTTCCATTTCTTCGTTGACATGGTGACTGGATAGCGAAACCCTTTCATTATTACGACTTTATGATCCATGAAATGAAGCGAGAGAAGCTATTGCACTGACTGCAGTGGCAAGTTTGCAAACACTAAGTCTATGCACATCGCTCGGATCGTGGTTGGTTGTATATGAATATTTATCAGTGCTTATTTTGAAAGCATGTGCTGCACAATACAGTCAATTGACCATGAGGTCCATCTGTCCGTTCGTCCATTCCTGCGTCCATCCATGCATCCGTTCATGCGTCTGTCTGTCTGTCTGTCTGTCTGTCTGTCTGTCTGTCTGTCTGTCTGTCTGTCTGTCTGTCTGTCTGTCCTTCAGTCTGTCTATGTCTATCTATCTGTCCTTCTATCCATCTGTCTTTCTGTCTGTCTGTCACTCACACTAGCGCCACCAGCTGAGCGAGTCATACAACTAAGTGGTTACGAACCGGTGACAAAAGACATGCATGAAAAAAGACCCATGGCTTTAGGAGCTTCGCCCGTAAAAAGGATGCCACGACCCTGTTCACACTACAGTGCCCTATTTGCTAATTATATTGCTTTTGTTGGAATAACTTTTCAATATGAATCAACTAGCTCATAACACGACCATATCGCAGTTGATGAATGACGAAAGGAATGGAACAGACGCCTGGCCTGAAACCGAAACGATGGTGCCGCCTGAAAACAGTGGGACTTCATCCAACGAGACCACCGGGCTATGATTTGTGGCCGAACGTGGAGTGTTATTAATGCATATCACAGGGATTGGCGTCTATTATATATTTGTTTATACGCAATTGCAAAAAAAACTTCCCAATAAAACAAATGAATACAACAGTGCAAAAGCAAGCACGACGTGCGCAAAGATATCGCCCAACACAGAACTGAATCATTTTCTTCCGCACTACGTCTCTCATTTGTGGGCGTTCGAGTATTCGCGAGGCGCGTTTATGGAAATGCGACGCTGCAGCATATCGCATTTCATAGCGCATTACGCCAATACTGATGTGAGAGCGTTCCCGTTTAGCGCACACCTTTAACCGTGCCGGAACCGACTGTTTCACCTGACACTGAAGGAGAGCTCACCGCACCGTTTACGCTTAATCTGTCTTCCCCGAAAGCGATATGTTGGCATTTACGCGCATCGTTTGTGATGATTTACCACGTCATGTGCTACGCTCTTCCATCGCATTGTTCTGATTCTCTTTGTTTGAGCGCCTCCAGGCGGACAGATGTGACGTCCTAGAAATTAGAGACCACGCTCCCCTTGCTGCATCTCTAGAGTACCGCTATTTACATGTTGCTGTGAATGAGGCACACATTAGACAGTCCTGCTATCGATGCTGTTTGTGTGATCTCAAACAAAAGAGACAAAGAGACCGTTTTCAAACATTGTATTCTTCTTTCTTGGGATATTTCAACGCAAAAATTTTGATCTGTCCGTCCGTCCGTCCATCCGGTCTGTCTGTCTGTCTGTCTGAAACGGCTTGTATCTTTGCCTTTTATTTTGTTTGCTTTAATTCCGAAATTCAACTATATCTGCAGCACAAACCAAAATTTCTCTGGTTTCTGCATAGCATTCATTAAAAAAGCAAGTGTTTCGCATATTTCAGGCAGGACATCAATACGTCCTTATAGTGTGGCGTGTTTTTTTATGCTGTAAAAGTTACACGTAAGTAATTCGAAAGTGCGTAGCGTTTATTACGCTAATCCGCGGTGCGCAAAGCTGACAGTGCAACTCTAAGCACGAAAAGGCGGGTGTTTCCTGCCCTTTGCAAAGACGATCCGGTGGTGGCACTTACCCGCAGCGCGCATCGAGGCACTTTCGCACAGCTCCTCTAGAACCCCTCTCACCGACTTTCTCGCGCAGAACAACAAATAAATGTTTTATTCACACTCTTTACACGGAAGACTACTGTCATTCGACATTTTCAGTGAAACATGCCCATACGGAGCCTTTTTTTTTTCTGAACATGCCCAAATGGCTGCCGTCCGAATTGTTTTTCGAATGCATTTTCGAAAAACAACTAGATTGACGTCCGTGTCTTTTTGTTGAATTATCAGCCCTTCCATTGCATTCATTTATGTCAATATGGTGCGTGAGCGCAGTCCACGCATGTATACGTCTGATTTTTTGTGTTTACTTTTCTCACTTATGCGCAGCATTTTCTGTAGTGCCGTATTTTCAAACGACAAGTGTTGCTCCTTAGCTTGAAGGACTCATTCTGACTACAACCCATACGCGGGCAGCGCTGACAACCACTCACGCAACGCGACGAAAGCGGGACCGGATTGCCACAGAGTTGTCGTCCCAGAGCATTAGATGCTGTTCGCAAAGAAAACACGAGACCGCGTGCTAAGCACCAGAGCGGTCGAGTGCCGTGGCCCTCTTTCCCGACGCGTGGTAGTTAATTTTAAATGGCCGCGAACTCTCGAAGCACCATGTCCGGCGGCGAGACTGCCTTTTTGTGTCTCGCTCAATTATTCAGAAACCTCAGCTGGAGAAGCGGAATGGACCTTTTAAGTGTACATAGCTCGGTGGGGCTACGCGTTGACCTATAGCGTACGGTAGACCAAGGTTAACTATTCAAAGTACGGGTAATTAAGAGTTGCGAAACGAAGTCACTGCGTCCTTTGAAGTGGGCTTGACACAGTGCTCATTCCCCGATCTGGTCACCTCAAGCCGAGAGTCTTGTTCTTTCGTGAAGACATAGAGAGAAGTCCAGGTGGATCCCTTGGTGTTCATGTGGCTTCGTAATCTGCTTTAGCTGCGTTACTCCGCAATGAAGTTTTTTTTTTTTTCAACATCAGTCGCAAATGATTTTGTTTGGTGCGTGAGCTCAGTGTATACATGCGGCAGCAGCAAGTGCTCAAAATGCAGTATATTCTAGCTATTATGGGAATTGATTTCTTGTGAAGCATTCAGCGAGTAGAGTATTCAACATTTTTGGCTTTGAGCCAAGGTTCATCGAAGCCTTTGTGCAGATTGAGCAGTTTTGCGCACAGCGTGTGTTTGCCAAGCACGTCGTCTACACTGGCCTGCAATGGCTATTTTATGGTCCGACGCAACATTGTCGCCCACGTAACAGTGCAGACGTCACTTTTACCGCAACGATTGCGCGCTACGTACAGTGCGACGATTTGCATAATATTATAAGCAGTGGTTGTCGGTGTATTCGAGAAACGATTGCCTACACACGTGGGTACCAGCAGTCTATTGTTTTGGGGGTACAAAAGCGTGTTGCCTACCGCTATTGGGTAGGAGGGGTGTTTTGTAGCTCAAGTGTGAAGCATGCTCCGGTGTGGCTAGAGGGGGGTCAGTGCCCCATTAGCGCCCCTTTGCCGACGCCCACGACTACACCTTGCTAACTTGCTGAGTAGCAGGAGCGCATAGACAATGGTACAAAATATTGTCAAAGTGAATAGCCAACACTCCAACCACAATTGACTTTACCGCGACAACAAGCTCCTACATGGTGTTCTTTTTCTAAGCAGGTTGGAGTCTTGCCAAAGCTATGTGGTAAACGTGGAATGCCGAGATTCTATTCTGAATGGAGCCTTGAGTTTGATTTTTTTTTTTCGATAGACCACTATTTTCGCGCTGACCGATAACACCGCCACCACCGTATTTTGTGCGAGAAGGGCTCCGTAACACATTCGATATACGACTTCCAAAGCCTGTTACCGCTGTTCCTGGTGTGAAATCCGAAGACTTTTTTCGAGGAAAACCGGGTTCAAAGGGCTAATGCGCCTGGAGATGAAGAGCAGAGCGTCTCGTTGTCCGTTTGTTGCGGCGTAGATCCAAGAACCACCCCAGGTGCCATGCGCCATCCCTCGTCTTTCTCTTCCTCTCCTCCACCCTATGTCCATTGCTTTTCACACCTGGTACAGACTGCCCTAAACCGCGGGCCTTGGTATGCGAATACATGCCACATGTTACTAATTAAAAGGGTTTTATGACGTACGCGACATGCTGTTCTCGTTATTAATACTGTGACGTATCGATAACATAGCAATCCCCGATTAGTCTTTGCGAAGAGCGGGTCAATATTGCTGTGGACTGTATTTCGGTGCATTTATCAGTCCAGTTACTGCACGAATCTACATACACATAATGACTGAGAGCTCAAATCACCTCTCTAGAAAACCTGAAAAGAACACGGCTATCTGGCGCGTTTCAGGTGCCAGTCTTTTTTTATTCTTTTATCTGGACGCCACAAATACTCAGAAGCTTTTGTCAGAAATGAAGCAAACTTCAAAGATATTGTGTCACTACGGCGACTTTCTGAAACTACAGTGAAACAATTTTTGTTGAGTATGCATACACTTAAGCGATACAGCAGCCAGTTACTGCTGCGCTAATTGTAATACCTGAGAGAACAGTCTTTCTGCCGAAGAAAAATTGCGACGTATAAGCCCCGCTGCAACACAAAAGGCTCAACACTGACTAGGTGGACTGGCAACAATAAGGCGACACAACTTCACGGTAATTTTTGAGAAAATTCTCGTGGTGTTCAAGCGCTTCAGTTATGACTGTGAAGTGGCTTAAACACAAAGAGCGTGAAAGAAGGAGCGGTTCCGTCACACTGTACTGTAGTTTCATTGCTTGCCAAACAACTGCGTTACAGAGAAATAACAGATAGTTATGTTAATAACACACAGTCTTAGTACAAGCTGGCAACTGACCAATATGCCTGCCGGTATCACGTGCTACGTCATGCCAACAACACCCCATTCTTATTCTTCTAGTTACTTCAATATTGTGGTTCGCCTCCGCAGTCATTACCTGCCCTAAGTAGACATAGCCTTTTACAACTTGAAGTGCACTATTACCTATCTCGAAGCGCTGTCTCTTCTGATGTTGTACATTACTTTCGTTTTCTGCAGATTATTTTTAGGACCCACTTTTTGGCTCTCCTTGTCTAAATTCGTAATCACGAGCTGCAATTCGTTCTCTGAGTTACTCAGCAATGCAATGTCATCGGCGTAGCGCAAGTTACTAAGGTACTCTCCATTAACTCTTATTCCTAACTGTTCCCATTCTAGGTCTCTGAAAACCTCCTATAAGCACGCGGTATACAACATTGGGGAAATTGTGTCCCCCTGCCTTAAACCCTTCTTGATTGGTATTCTGTTGCTTTCTTTATGAAGCACTACGGTAGCAGTTGATTCCCTTGCAGATTTCTTCTATAGATATTCATATATACTTTATCGACGCCCTGATTACGAAGTGTCTGCATGATGGCTGATATTTCTACTGAATCAAACGCCTTCTCGTAATCTATGAAGGCCATGTATAGTGGTTGGTTATATTCTAAGCATTTCTTTATTACCTAATTGATCGTATGAATGTGGTCGATTGTTGGGTAGCCTGTTCGAAATCTTGCTTGTTCCTTTGGTTGATTGAATTCAAATGTTTTCTTAACTCTGTTAGCAATCACCTTTGTAAATAGCTTGTATACTACGGAGAGCAAGCTGATTGGCCTGTAATTATTCGAGTTCCTGACATCTCCTTTCCTATGTATTGAGATGATGTTAGCATTCTTCCAAGACTCTGGTACCCGTCAGGAAACACGTCGTAAACAGGGTGGCTAGTTTTTCTAACACAATCTGTGCTCAATCTTTCAGCAGATCTGATGTTACCTGACCCTCACCAGCAGCGTTGCCTCTTTGCATGCTCTCCAAGGCTTTTCTGACTTCTATCATTACTGGTGGGTCACTGCTAGTTATTATAGTATTAAGGTCGTGGTTGTCCCGGCTACTGTACAGATCTCTGTAAAACGTAAACGCGGAAAAAACGTGGTTTGTGTTCAAAAAGTGAGAAAAATAGGCCATGACGTAACACTTTTTGTACAATAGGGAACAACTAGAGCTTACAACTAGAGCTCACAACTAGAGATTACCACTACCAATATACTATCCATATTGGTAGTTGTAATCTCTAGTTGTAAGCTCTAGTTGTAATCTACTATAAAAAAGTGTTACGTCATGGTTTATTTTTCCCTTTTTCGAACAACAACCATCAACTTTGTTTTCTCTGCGTTTAGGTTGCGCTGATTTATGTTTCTATTGATGAAGTTTGTTTAACCAAAATGTGCCAAAATTTCTAGTTCCTGCAGGTGATACAAGAAAGGAATACATTGATGTCGTCCACGTACATTATTGTTTTATCTGTTAGTGAAATTTTTACTACTTCATTATATACACATAAAAAAATAATGGCCTGAGTATTGAGCCCTGTCAAACTCCATTTTTTTAATTTCTCTCGGACCTGTATTCTTGCAAGGAATGATGCTGCAATCAAGATTCTAGACAACTGTTTAAAAGCTCTAACGCTGTTTCACGTTTACCATATTCTTGGAGCTTGTCAAGTAATGTCTCATTATGTTACAGCGCGAAAATAACGTGAAACCTTACTAAGACACATATATGACAGGACACAGCGCTGACTATCAAGTCGTATGTGTCCCTTCGTAAGTCTTATTGCTCTTTTCGCACTGGAACATGAAATTGAATCTCAACTTGCCAGTTTACTGTACTGCTGATTAATGGTTCATGGCTTATGGAATCAAAAACAATGCGAAGAACTAAAACTTACACGAACAGCAAGTTTTTTTTCTTTGATGAGATTTCTAACGGTATCTCTGATTCTAACATTGCTATTTTGGTTGGGTTACTCTTCTGGAGGCCACATTGTATATTCAAAGTAATACGTTCACATACTTTTTAGAATTAACGCAGTACTAAAATCGGTCGGTAGACGTTCAGGTAGTTGTAATACCCATCCTTGAAAATTACTGCAACCCGAGCTCTCTTCATTTTTCTTTTTTTTTTTCGGGGGAAAAACTCGAGTGATATGTGTGCTGTTCTACATGTACTCTGATGAACCACACATTTTGCGAGCAACTGCTTTAAAAGTTTGGGCTTTGATGCTATTTTCTCTAGCGGGTAATTGGTACTTACAGAGTGAAAAAATAGAAGAAATCTACGTCCGTAATTCTGCGGGTGCGTTTCACGTTTGTACTTCTTTGCTCTATAATCTTGTCCAAGAAGAAGTATTAACAATGACGCTGGTCCCAGTTCACTGCTCTTCACAAGGGCTGCATTACCATGACTCCCCATATGAAACACTATATGAATACGAAACTGCAAACTCTGGACCACGCCGGCGAGCCGCTATAGCCAGTGGAGCCCCACCCACCTTAGCTGCTAACAAGAATTGCTAATAAATGCTTACTCCTCTCTTTATCGCGAGATGCAACTGGTATAAATAGTTTTCCACTAACCACCACAAGTTTGCGCGTTATGTATGAAACAGAGTGTGGTATTTACGACATTATTTCTCTTCATTGTGGGTGCACGTGTTGCTATGAATTCGGGATAAAGGATAGCCAAAAGGCGACTTGACTTTATACTTAAGTACGAATAAGGACAATCACGTAAACAGGTTACATCAATATGCACCAAATGAACATCACAAGAAAACTGCATCTACTAAAAAAAATAGAGGCAAGATTTTAGTGACATTCTATGAAGGACTTGAGCTACGTCAAATACACACGAATACTAAGCAGGTGACAAGAGAATTATCTAATTACAGTGTTGCAAGATGCATCCGAGCAAACAAGCGAATATTCCTCACAAAAGAACTTTTATATGGAATAAGGGGTCATGCCTTGCATCTCATTAAATTGCATTTGTCGTCGCAAAGCTAATAAGTTCAAATTAGTGAGTTTAAGTCATTACGTCACGTTGTCTGTGGTGTACTCCATGCCAGCATACTTGGACCGCTAATTTTTAATTCATACATTAATGATATTGTAACCATTAAAAAAATTCTCGTTATATAATACATGCAGATTACACAAGTATATTTGTTTCAAATGAGAATACATATGACGTAATCACTCAAGCAAACAACTTATTGTCAAAATTAGGAAAATTGTCAAACGAAACATGCTTACCGTCTATGTGTCAAAGCCTAAAGCTATCATTTTTCATCCAAGGGATAAACCTATTAGAATCTCCGCAAATCTTCTATACCATTCAACTACTCTTGAAATAGTGTTGTCTTTTAAATCATTTGGGCTACACTTCTCAGAAAATGTACAGCGGGATGACGATGTTAACCACCTCCTCTTACAACATCCCGCGTCGCTGGACCTCCTATGCGGAACAAAGACTTGTTGCCCAAAAAAGTAAAATTAATGTTGTATTACTCCCTGTTTTGCTCCTACTTAAACTACTGTGCACTTATATGGGCCACAACCACACAATGAAATTTACAGAGAATATTAGTTGTACAGAAATGACTACTAAAGATAGTCTACCAATTGCCTTGTGAACATACATGGAATTTTTTGTGCGGCATTATATCCTGAATATCTTTAACTTATACCACTATAGACTACTACGAATGTATAAAGTAGAATTAAAATAAAAACACCAGGGCAGCTTACGCAGTCTCGCCTCTTTGCGACTATTTCATTCACACTACCCACACCACCACAAAACACACTGCTATATACCAGCAACCCGCACAAACTATGGACGGCATATGCTTCGCTACCTGTTGCCAGTTGTAATAAATCGGCTACTTGATGCGCACATTGGTTTTCCAGAAATTAGTAACCGGGGAACGCGCAAATTTCTAGCTCAGAGAAATCCGTCACGACTCTCCCTCACCTACATCCTTCCGCAACAGTTGACAGTTCATTCTCTGCTAATGACTGATGTATGGATATTTATTTTTGGTAACTACAACTTCGCGTGTATGTGTGTGTATATACAGAGTAACTTTGTTCATGTACTTTTTTTTCTTTCCTAAGAGCAAGTCGCAACGCTCTACGCATGTGTTTTTTTTCTTCGTCTTTTTTTTCTTTTTAGAATTTCTCACGTTTGTGGAAATACATATCTCTGCAATTGTATACATGTATAAAATTGCATTTTTTTTCTCTGTGAACGTTTGTGAGTGCCCCGTCGCTGCTACCGTCACGGTAGTGGGAACTTCATCAAGCGCATTGTCGCTTATTAAATGCGAAGCATTTCTTAGCGAACTTCAGTGACTTTGAGTGTATATATTTATCTATCTATTGATCTAGCCGCTTACGTTTGGGTGCCATCGTGGTCATCCCCTTGGCGCGAACCAAAATTAGCATCGGAGGGTAAGTTGGTTTGGCGAATATGACGCGCTGGTGAAGACAAGAATAATCTCACAATCCTGTGGCGTAGGTCGTCAAATACTCCCGACAGACAGTAGTAGATACCCACAGGCGGGTATGTGTCGGTGGTTTGCGGGTATGTGCCACAGGTGATTGACACTTAGTATCTACCCAGGAACGACGAGAACACACATGGGCAATTTTAACGCGTGAGCGTCACGCAATACCCGACTTGGTAGCGTCGACCCAACGAAGGAATAGAATAAATGTCAGAATCCCAGCTGGAATCTAACTCAAGCGTTCTACGTGGCAATTAAGCATTTTACCGCAAAGCTACGCCAGGTCCCGGACCTACTTTTCGAATAGACGCTAATGTTCTTGAAACGTCAATAGTGGTTGCAGTGCTGCCTACCCAATTTAAAAAAAAACATTACATATGTACTCTTTTGATACAACCGTCGTGTCGGGTTAATATCAATCGTGGTTAGTTGCATGCGCTGAAGTTTATTTATGTAGCAGTGTCCAGGGCCAGCATCTTTGTGATCATCAGCGCTTCATATCAGCTTCTTGTGTTGCTAATACGCATGGTCCACTTGGCATCGTTGCGCATTGTTGTGCGTGCAAGATTCGTACATGTATTTAACGACATTTCATGACGTGTCACTCAATAAAAAAATTGCAACACGGTCACCTTCCCTCCACATGCTTCGCATAACGTCAATTCTTAGGTACGTGGGATCTGCCGATATTTTTTCTCACCCACTCCATCATTACATTTCGCACTGATGGGACATAAACAACACTAATAATATAATAAAACAGGTAGACAATTTGATGAATTGTTGAGTTCTTGAAAGTATTTTATATACTTCAAAATGTCTCTGAAGTACAAAGCAAAGCTTAAGTAATCACAAAATTGTTTTTACAGCGAAAAGATGCGCATCTATGGATGAAAGCAGAAACTAACTTTTTAGCGTTGTCTCCAGCGAAAACTCCGTTCGGTTGAAGGCACGTTTGACTGCGCACGATTAACTTTGATTTCCTCCAACGTATGCATGAATTTGAAACTCATCTATAGGCGTGCGCACGGGAGAAAAGGTCATAGAAAAAACAAGGGCGAAATATGTCCCATTTATTGACTTAGTAGGAGGGGGCGGGGTGCTATGATAACCATTGGCTCACATTAATGAAAAACCCTGCACATGTCTCTATACACTCGACTACTGAAAGTCACCAATAAACACGTTATTATTGAGCTACAAACGCGCATTGGTGGACGTCATGAACACTAAAATAACCACATTTACTGAAAAAAAGCAAATGAGTTCTCTCCAAAATAAAGCAACAAGCGACTATAAAATCCTACAAGCAACTCGGCGAAAAAGTACGCCCAAAATCCGCTTAACATACACGGAACTGGCAACTCTGTGTTATGATTGTTCACCGAACAGAACACCTTCAAGAATGGCCCTCGACAAAGTAGCCAGTTGAGACGCTTCACCCGTTTTCACAAAACGCTGACGGTGTTTCGTATAATCTCCATTCAGTACGATGAGTGATCAGAAAAGTGTTCTGTAGAAACACTTCATCGACAAAAATGCTGCACGCCCTGACTGTGACAAGCACCAATAGATCGTCTTTGGTACAATTTCTTTTTCGCTGACTTCACCGCTCTCGGCCAGTGAGTGCTCCACTGACAGTCTGCAAATAAACAGCTTTGGGTTCGCAATTGGAAGAAGATATGCTCGGTGACAAAAAAAAAATGACCGGCTTTACGACGCGCCAACAGCACAGTGAGTCAGGCTGCAAGGTGTCGAAATGGGAGTCTATCTTGTTTTATGAGGCTGCATCAGCTTTGGTTACCATGGTGACATCTATGGAGGGTGGCAAAGAGGAAGAGAGGAAACAAGGCAAAGTGGCGGTTTTCTATAGCCATTGCAGATAAAGCTGATGAACCACTGTAACCCTGATATGAGAGAGCTCAAGTAAAAGAAAATATGTATATTTCAATGCACACGAAACTCACCCATGTCATTTCAAAAGTCGTATTCCTGGAACTTTCTTTTTTCGAGAATTGTGATTAATCGAAAATTTCGTCTCAATTTTTATGAACAACCAATATTAAAAGAACGAAAAAGAAACGTTCGCATTTCCTGCACATCGCCAACGCCAACGACATTGTCAACGTGCATGTTTGTGCAAATACTACGGCTGAAGTTTTCATGTGACATATGTTTCATTCCTACGTGTGTGTCATACTCTCCTGAACTAAATGACAAGCGCCAAATCTCATGTGAATCACATACTATGAGTGATAAAATAGCTTGCTATATTCAAGCATACATGTATAATACAGAAACCACTCGTCAAATATTATTCAAATATTTTCTAAGAGGTGGTGATGTCACGCATGTGCGCTTTCATCATTGTGCGGATATCTTCACGTGGAACAGTGAGCACTTTACGTTGTTGTTAGCGGCGATGAAATTTTTTGAGAAAACAGTGAATTTCTACTTTGATGAACATGCGGTAACGCTACAAGACAGAATGGTTCTATCAAACTGCTGATGGGCTCCAGCAGTATATTTTGAGAGGCCTCGCAGAAAGGGCTGTGGCACTGCTTGAAATTGAAATAAGTCCCTAGGTTCGTTAATTCCATCAATATTTCAGGGTGCGGAAAGTCGTTAAGTACTGGTAAGTGCGCGCCTATCGTGCTTACGCGGACCCCACGCAGTTCAGTTCACTAACGGACTCTGTAGCCTACCTTGCAGGTAACGTGCCTCTAAGAGGGGCCGAAGCGTGAGCTCAACAAAATGGCTGGTTGGTGCTGTCTTCTCCTCGTATTGCAGATTGAGTTATACGAATATTTTGGGAAAGCATTGGAACGAAAGGGAACGCTCAACGCACTCTAGTCTGCACATCATGGCGACGTTGTATATGCCGAATGTTCGTGGCCTACGAGAGAGATCTCTGCTTGTGGCCAATGACATCACGCTTGAAAATTCCACTTGAGAGTGAGTGATTGCTGCAGAGCATGCGCCCGATGAAACTTTGATTATCACTTCGAGAATTCCTTTAAATAGGATGCCGTTGCTGTTACAGTGACATCTTACTCGTGGGAAATGCTCTGTCGACTTATCTGAAAGCGTGGAGCCAACAAGGCCGTCAGTGCCTACCTTTTGGTATGCATAACGATATACTCTGCTTATATCGCTAATATCTTGCATCGAGAAAGTACCTGAGCTTCAGCCCTCCTATTTGAGCTTGTTTGGCAAATTTTAGGGGCGAAGCTCCTTAAAGTGGCACCCGTTTGCCCCTAGTATGTGTTGTAGTATATGTGTCGTAGTAGTCGTATTCGTAGTCGTAGTGTGACCAGTCTTACGTTTTGACCTGCAAGTTTGTGCCGGTGGGAGATTTCTCCTGTACGCTGTTGACCAATAAGAAGTTCGCAGCGTGCGTTTTAACTAAAAGCCGAATTCTCTTGTTTCTCATTCCCCATTAGCAGCCATTGGCATGTACATTGAGCACTATCTGACAAGAAAGGGTTGCTAGGTTGTACTCGCTGGGCGTAACCTCCTTGGTTTTAGAAAGGTTTAGCGAGCGTTGAGCCGCAGCGCCATGAATACAGTGAACTTGTATATACCACGAACTCGAGGTGGCTAAAGGTGGGAAGTAGATACGAAGCGCAAGACGTAAGAAAGTAAAAGCCAAATTCTCCTGTCTCTCATTCCCCATTAGCAGCCATTGGCATGTACATTGAGCACTATCTGACAAGAAAGAGTTGCTAGTTTATACTCGCTGGGCGTGCCCTCCTTGGTTTTAGAAAGGTTCAGCGAGCGTTGGGCCGCAGTGCCATGGATACAATGAACTAGTATAATCCATGAACTCGAGGTGGTTAAAGGTGGGAAGTGAACACGAAGCGCAAGCCGTAAGGGAGTATGCTTGTGCCTCCTCTCGTTCAGTCCTTGGACTGTCCGCTGGATGGCGGTGCTGCTGTATGGGGAATATACTATGAAAAGATGTGAGATGGTGGTACTTGGAGTGTTGAATAGATGGACGAACGGACATACAGACAGGTGCATGGACGGACACACGGATGGCTGCACGGACGAATGGACGCATGGATGGACGCAGGGGTGGATGCGGGGACGAAAGCAGGGACGGACGCACAGATGGACGTGCGGACGCACGAACAGACGCACGCACGGACGGGCGGATGGACGCATAGACGGTCACACATACGGACGCATGGACGTACGGACCCTTCGCCCCACTCTCCATCATTCACTCCGTGGATATGCTGCCATTTTTTAAAGATTGCGTATTGCCATGAAAGCAAATCAGAAGCTTACGTTCATTATCAGCGCTATTTTGTGCACGCGTATCTAACATTAGGCCTCTACAAAATGACACGAAGCTCAAAATAATTTTCAGCGCAATGGAGAAAAAAGTGAAGTGGCAAGAACCTTCACCGATGTAATTTCTTTTTAAAATAACCTTGATCCTTAAAATCAGCCCAAAATCATACCAACTAATCAGCATCTTGATTTAACATCCTCTCTGTCCCGTTGACGAAGACAGAAAACACTTCTGTCTGCACCTGACGCTGGCGATTGCTGTGCACGAGCGCCTTCTTTGAGCAACATCAGTAAAACATGTCGCTTTCCAAAAAGCAGCGTAGACCCGTCGACAAGTCGATGCACACGGTAGTAAGGGACAGTACGCAAGCCACCGATTCTGTTAGCATCTCATGGCTAACACTGCCACAAGCCTCGTTCCTTCCGTCGGGGCAAAGTCTGTGAATGCGTGCACCCATCATTACCAATTCTATATGCTGCAGGTTTCTCATCCGAAAGCATTAGGTGAGAGAAGTCGAGACTATTCCCTCGAGCATGTCAGATCTTGACGCGAAAGCAGCCCGTACTTGACCCAGGCGTGCTGAGAACCTAGGCGAGGCAGCAGTGGTCCATTGAGCAAGTATTTGTGGCATAAACAAAGTCCGGGAGATTTCAACGGATATTGTTCCGCGGGAGCGTCGATCTTGTAAATCACACCTTATGACGCCAGGGGAGTCCCACCAACACACAACCATGCCGGTGTAATATTAGAGCTCGTATAGATACGATATAAGCAGGAGGCCTCGGGTGTGTTCAGCCAGCTTGCCCATAGGGCTCGTGATATTATAACAATAAAGAGTGAAAATCATACTCCATTCAGTTGAATTAATAATACGTCGGGGTTCTCCGAAATCTTCATTCATTGAGTTGAGGTCAATTTTGGAATCATAAAAATAAATAAATAAATAAACAAATCTATACTGTGGGAGTCTGTGACCCGCCCCACAACCCGTTTCAACTGATTCGATGGAACCGCTAGAAACTTTCAGATCAATCCTACACTGACGACATTTTTCAGAGTGTAACAATTTTTGTGTTTCAGTTAGATAAGTTACACCTACTGTGTCTGAATGATTGCTCTGAAGCTCTCTCTTGCCCTTTAAAATGACTTAAAACACGTTGCTTTACAGGGTAGCGAGCCGGCTTTTATTCGGTGTTCACACTAAGAACGTGTACATGACGTTAAGCATAATGCGGTGCAGCGCGAAAAAACAGACAACAAACGAGCCATAGAGCCAAGCCACAGCGCACGCTCTGTGTCCTTGTTCTCTTGCTCATTTTTTGTCTGTTTTTTTGCACTGCACTACATTATGTTTCACTTGTTCCAACTCATCCAACAAGCAACATTACAGGACGTTTTCGCAAGTACACGAGATCACTGAATCGCTAATGTTACCGTTTTAACAATCTTCCCATAGTGGGCTTAAACCACTTTGCGTGAACCATCGCATGGACGTCGCAGCAGTATTGTTCGTGTTCGTCCACATTCCGACGGCCTCATTTGTAGAGCGCACTCATCCAAGTTGGCCTTTTAGAGCTTCGTCTAAACTACGTGCTCCTCATTGCCAGCGCTGTCAATTTTCCACGTTTACCTACGGCGTGCAGTGTCTAACACGACTTCGTCGAGTCAGCAATTCCGACTCAAACGTTTCGTTGACCCGTAAAGTGAAGTCTCAGCATTCTATGAAATGAGAGCGTCATAGGCGTGCAGTTCGTTGACTTCCCTAGTTCGTCAGCAGACTTTCCGAGACCCGACATCTGGCGCGTGGCTGCGTTTCTGCCGCACAACCAACTTATTTCCCACTCTGTATTTGCACTGGCCAGTGGAGCGTGCACACCGTGCGCGAGTTTATTCCGGGTGAACATGATGGTGAGTCGTTTCCTTTGGCCGCCCAACGTTTGAATGTGAATAGACGCGGTGAGTTATGCGTGCGTTCGACGTCGCTGATCTTTCCACCCTTAATTAAGTCACCGTAACACATCGTACAAGCCCCTTCGTGCAAGTCGTGGTTGTTCACAGCCTTCCCTTGCGAAAACCACCTCAATTCCGGTAGCCCTAATATTTCACTCGTTTCGCAGATATTCATGCATGTGACTACTTAGTACTATCAGTAAAACAACAGAGGAGCTAGGAACATGTTGGAGGAGCTAGGAACATGATCAAACTTGAGAATGCGTCCTAACAATAAGTTCACGTTATGGTATTGCAACGAACATGAGTGCAGCTTACCGCGCAACACACTGCAAGCCACAGTGAAGGGCACTTGTGGACATCTTCAGCTAAATGTGGCAGGGCGTTCGGTGTAACTTGCAAATCGGGTGCCAAATGTGCCATTGCAAGGTCTCGAAAGGCCATTAGAAAGAGCCACTGAAAATGCCTTTCTCTGAGTGTGGAGGCCACAAGGCCGTCAATGCCTACCCATAGGTATTCGGACCAATATACTCCACGTATATGGTGGATATTTTTCGTTGAATCAGTTCCAACAGTGTGCTGGCAGCATATGGCAGCTTGGACAAATGGAAGCAAGGTGGCCAATGTCTCACGTATGTCCGCAAGCCGGGCAAGATAGTCCTTCATGGCGTGAACGGCGACACATATACATGTCTGGCCTGCCTGTTATATCAACTGACAAATGGATAGCCACATTAATTGTGATGTCGATAACTGCGGCATTTGTGTAGTGAAATTTTGGTTGCCTCATTTGTAGCGTACGACAGTCTCACCACCAGCACAACACGCGCATCATTCAGGCAGCGGCTATCGCTAGGGGTGATTGACCAATATCACATTGTTTTGAAATGCGGGGAGAACGCACCAGAAAAAAACAATACTGCCAGCTTCCTCCCTCGAAGTGTGGGAGTCACTCTTGTGGTCAACTGACTACCGCGTTCAGGCAAAAGTGACTAACTGGACCGAAATACTCGCAGCAAGCTTTTGGCCACCACCTTTGGAATCTACGGGAGGATGAATGCAACGATCTTCTCGGGTCGTTATTATAAAATTGTTTCTCTCTCTCTCCGCATCATCAGACATTCTAGTGCTCTGACAAAGGAATATATTGCCTTAGTTATTCTACACGTGTAATCAAGACATGAGTATGATTGAATTCCTACACGTTTTTGTCGCTTTTTTTTCTTTTCTCTCGGTTACCGCTCTATTTCCCGTCTTAATGTGCAAATAAATAAGCCGCAATTACGAGGGCTATTTTTTGTGTTTTATGTGCCGTATCAATAAATCTTTTGTTGGCAGGCCACTCTAGTGCGTGTCGGCTTCTCGTATTTGTGCCTGTACCACACTGTTCATGTAGCTATGTAATACAGCACTAGCTTTATTGTGATGGTAATCAGTGTGAGAAAAGTGGGAACCTCCCACACAGCGCGGAGCCTGGCTGTAGGAAGAGGCGAGCAGAAACGCTTGTCACTAAGTTGCACCCTGTTTCTCGGGTTGATGATGATTTTCAAGGGAATTGCATTAGTATGTCACCAGCCGCGCAAAACTTCGATGTCTTAAGGCTGCACAAGCAGCTACACTGATGCAACAACTCAGGGGTTTTAATATAGCGAACGAAGAATGACCATATCAGGCATCTACATCAAAATTTGTATAAGTGAAGGTCTGCAAAAGTTGGACTTCCCAACGTAATGAGTCTTATAGATGTGAAGCCAGCAAACTGTGGGCATATTTACGGTGATTCATCGATAACGCTGTTTAACAAGCGTAACAAGTTTTCATAACGTTCACGATCATCTGATAACATGCATTTTGATTGACCAAGCTTAATATCTAATTTTGCTTAACGCATAGCCTATCTGTATAGTATTTACAAAAACTACAGAGCTGTCGTTCAACATTCTGCGCTTTGTGCAAAACTAAACTTATTGCCAAACTGTTTTGTCTTTTTGTTCTTTCTCTCCACTTTCCAGAGAAAAGAAACTGATTCGCTCTATTCAGTGTCTACGTCCTCCGACTTGTCAATTAATTTGCACTCACGCTTTCGATTGATGCACTCGCGCTTAACTCCGCTGGTAGAACGACTGCCGCTAAAAGGCGGCCGTGGTGGGCTCAAAACCCAAGTCCAGCAAATTTTTCGTCAACTGAGACACTTTTCTATAGAAGAGATTCGTATGGATTTAATGAGAGCCTTGTGGTGCAAGTAGGCCCTGTCACCGATCTGAGCTGAACCCTTTAATCTGGGTTCATACGAGTTCATCTAAGTTTAATTCCTAGTTGTGTTTACCCCGTGTTGACTCCTACTGAGTACATCGAAAGGAAACGAAGAAGCAAATGGAGACAGATTAATTGGCCCGAAGCTACATGTTGCACTTTGAATGTCGTCGAAAGACGATAGTCTTGCGTCTGGAGAGAGTGAACAAAACGTTTATTTGATGTTCTGCGCAAGAAAATCAGTTAACGGTATTCTGCAGGCGCTACGTTAGAGTGCCTCGAGCGTGTGGCGGAGGCGAACGAGCGCATCCAGGCACGTTAGACACAAGTGCCATCTGGCAGTTACCTTCTAAAACGAAGGCATGCAGCCCACGGAGAAAGATGCGCGCCAGTCTCAGAGGTAATAAGGTGTAGAACGCCAAGCGACGAGCAGGTGCCACCACCGTGACGTCGTAGCAAACTGTTGGAAACACCTTTTTTGAGCATCGCGTTGCACAGTCAGCGCAGCTCGATCAAACGCTACATTCTTTAGAGTTACCTGTGTGTGCCTCTTCTAGTATAAAGGCAGACATAGAAAACATCGAAGCGTTGTTGTGGCGCCTCAAATATGCGCAATATTTGCTTTTTAATTGACAATCCCACAACTATGAACGCTAAACCTTGAGCAATATTGGTGGGCGCTGCGGATGGGGTTGGCCGTTTGTTGTCGTTTGAAGTATCGCTAGGAGAGATAAACAGACAAATGTATAGACAGACCAAAATTTTCCCGTCAAAGGTTCCCAAAAAAGACTATCGTCTTTAAAATAAATAAAGACAGAGACTGGCAATTACTTCCGACTACACTTATAGAAAAGCAGGAAGGCCTGTATTCTGGAATATCCCTCCACTCAACGTTCCACCTCGACTCTAAAATGTCGATGGCAACGCCACTCCCAGGCGGAGGGGAGGAGGAGGAAGGAGAGAAATGAAAGGCAGGGAGGTCAACCAGACGCACGTCTGGTTTGCTACCGTGCACTGGGGGAATGGGTGAGGGGCTTAAACAAGAAGAGAGAGATAAGTGAAGGGCAACGTGTGTGTAGATGTGACCTTGTCCATTGCACGCTCTCTCAGGCGGAAATGGCCACTGTGCATGAGCGATAATCGACAGAAATGATTGATAACAGTATTGTTATTTTGGTAGGGTAGTGGCGCCACGACGCACTCGGTCGGCTGAAAGACAAAATTAAAGTCGAGGCTCGTTTCAGAGTAGTATACTTCACGGCACAACTTGACCTCGGTTGCGGTGAACAATACTGCGGTGAAGAGAAGAATTGCAACCTCGCGCGCCCACTTTTGAGGGAGATCTGCGGAGCCTTCCCCTCGCAATTTCTATATACTGTCTGACCAGCGAAAGGCCTTTCACCTCGCTCGCATAGAGAGGAGATTCCCGCAGCGCCGTAACTCGTGTGTTGCCCCTAATCTTTCTTCATCTGCTTGCACGCAGCCAGAGACTGTGCATGTCCCGAAGCGGCGAGAATTGAATTAACTCGAGGCGCGAACGGCAGTAAAGCCTCACTTTGTCCGCCCTCTTCCCATGTGTACTGTCTCGGGCTCTCTTTCTCGTTTTTATTGTTCGAGTAACGCCTCCTCCGCGGCTGTTACAGTAACAAACGAGATGAAAGCGTTGACCTCGTACGTAGCGGCGAATGTGAGCACGGCGCAGCTCTTTACTGCGGACGCCGAAGTCACTGCGTGCGTACAACTGTTGCCCGCGAATACCACTTCGCGAAAACAGAGCAGTCGTTCGAGCGCGTGCGCAGGACATGTAATGTGCGGCAAAAGGGGGCGAGGCACCCGACAAAAGCAAATTCGCCCCGCTCATGCGACGCTTCGAACGACGACGTTAATCTGTGGATAATAGAAAAACGAGAAGAAAAGAGCGAGCAAGCTCACGGGTGCAACGTCACTCTAAGAGTTATCAGGCCACGTAGTTCGTGCACAAAAACAGGCAGTGCAAACCACGCGATCGTTGTCGCTCTTAAGACTGAAATGCTCCTCGTCTTCGTCCATCAAGAGGGCGGTGCCCGACAGTGCACCGATTTAACGATGCTACACGTCCCAGAAAGTACGTCTTGGGCAACTCTGTCGAATTCACCAGCTAGTGCCATGGTTCACGTGAATACAGTACAGTGCATGGGACCACTGCTTGCCGTAAATGCAAGGGCACGCACTATAGGCAGTTAGAATGAATCTCGTTGAGACGCTTTGGTCAAAATGCTTCTGTAGTTTGCGCGTTATTTCTGTGTTTGTTTGGGTTATTTGTTTGGTTGCTTGAATGCCTGCCTGTTCGTTGGTTTGTTTGCCAATTTTGTCTTCAGAGGACGCTCGCAGTGGAAACTTGCAGCGACTGTGCCTAATTTTAATGTCGGAAGTGTAGACAGTGTGTGTTGTGAAAGGAATGCATCTCGCATGAAATAAACATGCTCGTTTTTACACGTCCAAACAGGGGGCAGCAGCGTAGTCTCCGGCTGAGTGTATACAGAGAGAACACAAGTTTATGCCGTTTTCGGTCGCACTTTTTTGTGTGATGCTGAAAATGGCGAGACCACCAGCAGTGTTGCGCAACGAACTGAGAGATAGAGAAAAAAAAAGAGGGAATGAAAACTAAATAGAGAACTTGATGTGTCTGCGTGAGGTGCACGTTTTCTCCGCTTGCTCAAAGACTCTTCAAATACAACAAAAACTAACAGAAAAACCCAAAGAAAAGTGGAAGCGGAAATCACTTAGCATCTGAGAAACCTAAAGCTGCTGATGGAGTGTATTTCACCTTGTATACTTTCCTCTTTTTGTTATTTTTATACTCAAAATCGAAACTGCGGAAAAACAAAACCACTGCGCCCATCTGGCTTGAAGCATTTCGAAGACAGTGGGGGTGCGAAGAGCGGCGTCCGTTATATCGGGTAGTTTTGGTTCTTTCTTCGTTTGTATTGTTTCTCCTCTATACAGAGCGAAATTTGCATTCGCTTTCTATTTAGTAAGGTACTTATTTTTCAACCACTGCTCAGCGATACTAGCAGTGTTAACCTCTTCAATTATCTTAAAGTACTACACAGAACACGCCAGAAAATTGCTTTTCCTTGAAGAATTCAAAACTTCCCATATCGTTTTCGTTTATTTTTTTTCGTTTCCTGGGTACACGCGCATGCTCTGCGTCAGTTCAGTCCTCCACTTTTAAGAAACTCGAGCATTAGGCTAACGGCATGCGAGCAATGCAGTCAGTTTTATTCTTCTGCACGAGCCGAATGAAACTCAGCACCACTGTGATGAGCTTAAACAACAAAACAAAGTTGTCGAGAAGTGGGTCAGCGAAAAATCTATCGAGGGTTGTTTGCTTCGACTGTTTTCCCGTGTGAATTCGTGCATCAAGTATACATTTAGGGCGGCTTCATTTCTTAGTTGTTTTTATTGACTTAGTAATTGTAGGTCTCGAGTGTCGTATTTACCGGGACGTGAAACTGGAACTGTTATTAGGTCTGCCTAACGTACCGAGAACAGGCAGACTTCATAATTGCCCTCTGTCGAAGGAAAGTATCTTGGGACACTTTCCAAGTTCGTCATTAGGGCAGGCTTAAAAGCGTTGTGTTGGACTTTCTGAGGACAACCGTACTTAACAGGAATTCAGCCGTCTATAAGTGGTAGTTTCATCATCTACCGTAGTTAGTTAGCACTCAAATGTAACGCGAGCTTTCTCCGGATTTTCGCTGCCTAAAGTCGACCCTCACGTTGTAATCGAACATCACTAAAAGCACTGTTTTTACTATTTTTCTCTATTTGAATGCAAGTAAACGTCAACGCTCACATTACATTTGTGCTCACGTTACATTCAAGAAAATGTGGTATTTTTGCATTGAAGTGCTTGTTTATCATTCTTTAGTTTTTGAGAAGTTTCTCCCTCACCTCTTTTCCCCAGAGCAGCTTCTGAGAGCGCTGGATAATCTCACTGTCTTTGTCATCTTTCTGTCTCTCACCTGCAACCGCCATGGGCATTTCCGGTTCTTTTTCTCTTTGGTAAAAAAAAAAGAAAAGTAAGATACCACCAACTGCCAATAACCACGCGTGAATGAGACACTGAGAGTGAAATTACTGGAGCAAGACTCTGCAAGATACGGTGCTTTAACTGTCTCAATAAGAGTGAAAAATGTTCAGAAAGAACTTTTTTTCTTTTTGCTTTCAGTATGAGAAAGCCTTTCCTGTACGCGGATAACATTGCGAAAGAAGGCCACCCGTTTGCGCTGTCTCGTAAATAAGAAAGCCCTACATGTTGCCTGGATACGCCCCATCATAACTTACTCACTGCCTCTGCTGCACGGACTTCCAGCCTCCTCCGAAAGGAGACTTCACTTGTTATTGGCAAGGAGCTTGAGGGTATGTCTGTGTTTACCGCGGTCAACTTCCAGTGCTTTAGGGTACGCGGAGGCTCGAGAGCCACCTTTGGCAGTACTCCGAATTAAAGAAACATCTCGAAATTTATTTAGAATTTTCACGCAACATGAAAGTAATTTTTTATCTGGTGCACTAACACAAAGGACGGCAACGAGACTACAGGATACTATATCATCATTTCCAGCAGTAGTATCAGAATTTAAACAATGGAAACCTTCAAAACCACCTTGGACGCTGCCACTTCTCAACGTTATCTGTGAAATAGACGGCATAGAGAAGAAAGCAGACATGGCACCTCTAGTAGCGGCACAGTTGGTACATCATCAGCTTCATGTAATGCATAATGAAAAAACGAAGATATATACAGACGGATCATGCACAGAAGAAGCGTCAGCCTGTGCGGTCTTTATACCCGAAATTCAGAAAAAGAAGATGTACAAATTATCGCACAAATCTTCATCGACGACAGCAGAATTGGTGGCTATCTTTAAAGCAGTTAAGCTTATCTGCGAGAATCCTGAGCCACAAAAATGGGTGATATGCACTGATAGCAAACCTACTCTTCAGCTAATCAGAAATGTGAGATCACCTTACAAAAATGGTGAAATAGCACAATGTATCGCAGAAACTGTGGAATATGCCTCATCGCAGGGTCACAACATCGTATTCCAATGGATACCCAGTCACATTGGAATAAAGGGAAATGAAGATGCTGATAGTCTCGCGAAGAAAGCATTGAAGGAAGGACGTGGTTGCGCAATTCCTATGTCTGGGGCGGATATTCGACATTTTATATCACAAGGAGCTAACCATTGTTCGATGGAGAAGTGGTTTGAGAGCCCTAAATTAAAGAAAACGGTACTTTATGAAGTTCATCCACACAGAAAACTTTCCATAGCGAGACCTCCCACGACACCTAGAGACATTGATCCATCGACTTAGATTGGAAGTAGCATACATAAACAGCTTCCTGCACAAGATACATCGATCCAACTCACCAGAATGCCAATGTTGTCGTGCAGAAGAAAATGTTCGCCATATTCTTTTGGAGTGCGTTAAATACGCGAATTAAAGAGAAAAATTAAAGAACAAATTATCAAGTTTGGACAGACGGCCCTTCACAATAAAGAAACTACTTGGACCATGGCCTGAGATGCATCTCCAGAAAAAGGCTATAATCTTCCTGACAGACTTTTTAGTGGAGACCTGACTGGACAAGCGCCTATGACAGACAGTCAGAGATGGGTATTTTATAAAATGTGGTCATGTATATACTGACATTAGAATAGTAAGGTGTGCGTGAAAGTAGTTTATGACTGTGTGAACTGCGCGAAGAAAACTGTGCATTGGCATGATATTTGAACTCGTTTCAGTGTGCTATTATGTTTTTTTCTTTTCCGTATTGTTAATTTTTGGGTACCGTTCTGTATTATTATTTTATGTTTCGCTGCAGAACTTTGTGATATGGAGCAGCCGAGGCAATAGGCACCTCAACCTCTTCACAGCAAAACAGTTAAAACAGAACAGAACAGAAGAAAATTTGACACATGCTTCTGAAAACATCGCTTCCCATCACGTCGTATCACTCGCGAAATGGTGTATAAACAGTTTATTTGTTTGTTTTTTTACGCAGGAATGTGTGAATAAGTACTCATTCGTGCATTTATCGGATGAGTGAGCAATGGATTCATTTTCGAGAAGTAATATCAAGTCCTAAGGAAATGACTTAGCCCCTCTGGAAAGTTTGTTTTAATGAATCATCACTTCTTGTTCGTTCATGAGGTGGCAACGTGATAATTGCCCACACTTTTTTATCCGACTGAACCAGACAGACAAACATGTCTCCTATTATTAGAACTTGAATTTTAGAGATAGTTCAGACTTTCCTCATAAAGCATATATTGTCTCCTGCATGCACCAACATCAACAAAGCTCTTTGAAGCTCTACCATGTGCTATAGGCATCAGATGAAACGCGAACAGCGGATGGTGAGGTTCGAGCATTAGCAGTGGTATAGTGCACGCCGTCTGGTCATAACTGATCACAGGCGCGCACATACATGCTGGCAGCACTGCATGATATCCCTCTGGTGCAATTTTTTTGCGTCTGTCCTTGTTTGGGATGTAAAAACAGCGCAAAAAATATAGACAAAGACAGAGGAAGAGACGACACCGCGTTGTTCTTGTCTTCTGTCCTTGTCTAAATTTTTTGCCCTGTTTTTACATCCCAAGCATGAACCACCAACTAGCCCAACTTTCGCTATTATTGTCTGTCCTTGTAATTAGCAATTTCTGGGGTTCACCCTGGCGTTCATCATACCGCTGTTCTGACACGTGAAAAAGGTTAGCTGTTACATCATTGTATTGTGTTTGGGTGACTACAACTAATTATACAATAATTAGTAGTCGTAAATATAATTACTGTTAATTATACTAGTAGTGAATGTAAGTGAGAACTTCTAATCGCATGCACCTCTCAGGGTTTTTGCTTTCCAACTACACAGTTGATTTGACCATTACAGATCTTTAACAAACTTACAGTTTCGGTACGCCAGCTTACGAATTCTCGTTACCTATCCATATGCCCTTTAGAGCGCAAAAATACAATGAATACAGAGAACTCATGTTTTCGAGGATATTGAACAAAGCAGATAGGAGCAACTTCTCGCAGAGTTCGCAATAGTGCATTTATTCGCAGGGCTAGCTTGATCCGATGTGAAAAAAAAAAGCTTAAAAGCGTTATAAAGAAGCGTTGGCGAACTAATTAAATCTTTCATCCTCTTCCCCGCTTCTTAACACTCGCAAGGGTGGTAGATTAAGGAAACATAACGAGTTTCTCAGTATCGAGCGTGGACCTTTCAACGCTGTACATTTAGCGATAGGGTTGTTCTTTGCCTAAACTACTGGGGGAGAAAAAAAAATTTCGACCTCACTTCCGTTTTTTTACGAAACATACGTAGCACGATCTATCCACGTGGAGATCGTGGAATGCGTACTTTGAAATATTCATTTATTTCAGACATACTGTCAATCCCAACGGGAATTTTTGTAGGAAGGGCATACATAAAACAAAATACACAAGAATGAACGTTTTAAGAATAACAAAATGCAACAAATGCAAGCAAGTTCGACATAAACAGTATTTAATGAAGACATATGGGAGTATAAAAACTGCACTTATACAAAGCTACAAAAAATGTTGCACGAAAAAGCAAGGAAAAAAGAGTAAAAATTAAATATGACGATAAAATATGAAGATAAATTATGAAAATAAAGGTAGTGTATACTATAGGAAACTATTGTATTGTGTGAATATGTCTTTAAAGGATGAAAATGATACTATAACACAAATCAAAACGACAAAGTAAGTACTATACAAACAGTTCATGATTGGTAATCACAATTACATAGGTAATTTTCAAGAAGTGCCATGAACTTCTCTTCGCTATTACAGGTAGTTATATGTGTAGGGAGACTTCTATACCCTAATGGCTTGTAAAAAAAAAAGAATTTAAAGCAGTTCGTTCTTTACCGGTATTTCTGACTAAATTGTGGGTGCTGATGGTGCCAGGGCCTGGTTTCTGGGTAAGATAGGTATTTGTTTCTGTCAATACAAAGCTTATTGTGAAAAAATTAAAGCAGCATTTTCTGGCTAGCAAGTTCTACACGATTACGGAGGGTCAGTATTCCTGCTTCTTGCATTAACTCGGAGGGGGAGTCAAATGTGTGGTATCTATTCAAAATAAATCTAACTGCTTTACTCTGCACGTTTTCTTATTTTCTTATCAAGTTTTTTAGTAGATGGAAGCCAGGCGACGTTTGCAAAATCAAGCCTTGGTCTGACAGAACAGGCTTCGTTGTTTGTAGTGTCGAATGTAAGTGTCTTTAGAAAAAAAAAAGCCTTTTTATTGCCGATGACGTTACAAGGTTTGCACGTGCCTCCCATCTTGGATCTTCAGATATGATTAAGCCGAGATACCTGTGTTTCTTAACCGAAGTTAGCAGAGTGTTCGCGATAGTGTAGGAACAATCAAATTGAATGTCTTTCCTGGTTCTTCTAAGAAAAGCTTGTTTACCTAAATTTATAGACATCGGCCACTGCACGCACCATTCATGCGCTGAATTTAGATCACTTTCGAGGACAGGGTGGTCGGTGGGAGAGTTAATTGCTTTGCATACAATACAATCATCGACAAAAAGCCTTATGATAAACTTAATAGAAGCGAGTAGACAATTTATAAAAATTAGAAATAAAATGAGAGCCAAGACATTGCACAGAGGCACGCCTAACGTAACTTCAATTATTTCAGATTTTTGGTGAATAATTTTGACAAACTGTGTTCGGTTTGATGAGTAGGCGCTAATCCAGTCACTAGTTGGCACTTTACTTAACACTGCTTCGATTCTCAGGGTTAATTTTTGTAAGACACCCGATCAAAAGCTTTGGATAGGTCGAGCAGTATAAGATCTAGTTGTCCTTGATCGTCAATGGTTTGTGATAATTCGTGTAGTAATTTGAGTGATTTGGTAACGGTAGAAAGGCATTGGCGGAAACCATGCTAGAGTGGTGATAGGATGCGTTTTTCTTCGACATACGTAGTAATGTGTTTGAGGATGATATGTTCGAGCAACAACACACGCACGCACAGACGGACGGATGAATGGACGGATGGACATTCGGACGGACGGACGCATGAATGGAAGCACAGACGGACGGACGGAAGCAAGAACGAACGAATGGACGGAGGCACGGGCGGACTGACAGACGCTTGGCCTCACTCATCGCCTTTCACTCCGTGGTATGCTGTGATTTTTTATTGAACAGAATAACACTTAGAAGCAAAACAGAAGTGTTTCACCGTTTTGTTGCTATTCGGTTCTTGTGGTGTTCACGCTCCGAGAAGTTTGCTTCATTTGGTAGCTAGATTGTTTCTCAGTTTATTCTCAACGCAGAGAGGTTCGAGCGAAACTACACATGGTCGCGGACAAGACACGGATGTATGACAGACAGACATTCAGCTAAAATCGACCGTTCGCACCTAGGGGCACGTCATCGATGGCATAGGGCTTCCATCGGTTCGGGGTCCGCCTTCCCGGTTCCCTATTATCCTCACATTGTTCGAACTCAGGCTCACCCTTCGCAGCCATTTTCTTTTCGGCCAACTGTCGCCTTCTTCATTTTAATGGAGCATTGGCAAACTGAGATTTGTCTGTGCCGTTCATGGTGATAGCTTTCTGGTGACAGCGGACAATTCACGGCCGCCTAAAACAACCTCATTGTTGATGCTCAAAAACAGAGCGGCAAGAAGAAGAGAGCCGTGCCGCGCAACCACTGCCACCTCGACGGGACACAACCGCTGCTTACTCTTTCGGGAGGAGGGAAGAGGAGAGGAGATATCATTGTTGTAGTGTGGGGCACCGCATTAAATTTGACCATGAAGTTAACCAGCGTGGTTTTCTTCAACGTCCACTATATGTAAATACATCGGTGCCTTATACTTCGCCCCCATCGGCATTGGGCGTCCTGACTGGGAATTGTGTGGAGGACATCGAAATTAAATTTTATTCGATCAAAATTAAGTTGTTCCATATCACATATACCGGAGAAAATCCACGAGTTGAGAGACCTTCTCTACAGGGTAAACTTTAAAGAAAATTAAACTTAGCATAGCAGCAGCAAAAATAGAAGAAAACTCTATTTCGCATTTTAAAATAAGGGATCATGCAGATTTCAGAGGCTTAACAGAGGAACATCAAATGAATAGCGAAAACAAAAGGCTTGCGTACGAGAATATATAAAGAATGTAGAAGTCTAGTTTAAAAGCTATGTAAAAGAAGTGTCATGTACTGTTGTATTAGTTGATACAGAAAATTCTTAATTCTTCGGCTTATGAGCTTAGTGTCATTTCTTTTAAGACCAATGGCAGTGACTTCAACATGAACAATGCTGTGAGTGTTCTGTTTGCCGTGGTTAGTGCAGATATTTGGCCAGATGCAGTTTTTGTGAAAAGCTAATCTACTGTTCATGATGACATGTGAAGGCACGGTGATGAAAATAAGGAATCTATTACTGATACGCTAGAATTACCAGGTAGCTGTACAGTATTTAGCCGTATTCCGCTCTAAAAACGTTATAGGCTTGCGATATTGTACAGACATGGTATCCCATGAACTTAAAGTTAGAATTCACATTGGTTTGTTCTTAACTCTTTGAGAGGGTGCAAGGTTAGCGCTGTGAGTATTACCCTTTGAGTTGATATGCGTAGTTGATATGCGAACGAAATTACAGGGTTCCCCAACACAGTCAGTGCTGAACACAAGAAATTCTCAAACCCTTAAACATCGCAGTAGGGTCACTTCATATTTTTCATATGTAATGTTTCAAGTCAGCGGGCTCGAAATACTTCGATTCCGAAAACAATTATTTTTTTCTTTACATAAAACAAACCCAAGGGGTGTGAACCATCAAGGAGGCATTCTTAAGGTTTCTGCATAAAAATATTTATACTACACGAACCGAAATTTTTTGTATCATTCAACAAACCGTCCAGTACTTTGCTCGCGAGATCCAAACATTCAAATAGTTCAGTACCCATAAAACATTATACTCACAAGAAAGACAGAAAGAAAGGCAACAAAGTTCGTAGCGAACAACTATATCAACAGCCTATTATTCTTGCTCGACTAATGCGCACCACTGCTAATTAATTATTTATGCGATGCATAACTACAATAAAGTAATGTGCAATAGTCTCGGGAGAGTGCAACATTTCGCGATAGGTAGTGGGACGCAGGAACATGTAAGGGAATACATCTGCCTAAGACAAGTAGTAATTGGTGAGCCGAACCATAAGGATGAAATAACCAGAAGAACAAAGATGGGATGATGCACATTCGACAAGCGTTCTCAAAATATGAAATATAGTATAACCGCTATCTCGCAAGAGTAAGGCGAACTGTATTTCACCGGTATTTACCTACGGAGCAGAAACCCTGAAACTTACAAAGAGGGTTCAGCTTAAATTGACAACGACGCAGTGAGCGATGGAAAGAAAAATAAAGGTGTAAAATTAAGAGACAAGAAGAGAGCAGACTGGGTCAGAGAGCATATCGGGGTTAAAAATAGTATAGTTGAAATCCAAAAGAAATTGACGTGGGCCGGTCACGTAGCGCGTAGGCAAGATAACCGCTGGTCAATAAGGGTAGCCCAGAGAAGGCAAGCGGGTGAGGGGGCGACAGGAATTCAGGTGGGCAGATAAGATTAGGTAATGTGCGGGTGTTAAGTGGCAGCAGCAAGCACAGGACGGGCTTGTCGGTGGAATATGAGAGAGCCCATTTTGCGAGGGTCTCACTGCAGCTGTAGACTATAGGCCCTCGTCTGTACATTTTTCTGTAACATTTTATTCTGTAAGGATAATAAATGACTTTGACATGTAAATGACTTTGACATCTGTCACTGAGGGCATCTTAGAAGTGAGTGGTAGATGCACTATTTGGTGCGTCGGTTTCGGTTTAGCTTGCTAAATTAGCCAGATTTCTTCACCCCACGCTGATTGCAAGTGGCCGCCTTTCATAAGTTTCAGAGTGGCTATAGACTATCCAAAGGAATTACTTGAATTTGCACATTTGACTCGGCTGCCTATTTCTACTGGTTGAAAACTTATTTGTTTTAGTTTGTATAACTACTAGCGTAATTAATGCTTGTACGCATCTGAGGATTCCCATTGTCACAATGAAGGCAAAACCACGAGTAGCATGCCGATACCTTCTTTCTTGTTGCTGACCCCACTATGTAAGACCTTCGAACATTGAAGTATATTAAAAAAAGCGTTAGTACGTCAACAGTACAACCAATACGGTTAAGTTATTTTTACTGTACAAAAAATTCGGCAAATCCCGCGTTTCTGGGAGTCAACGTTATGCGACGCATGCGGAGGGAAGGTGACAGTGTTTAAAATTCCATTGAGCTACACGTCATGAAATGACGCTAAATATATGTACAAACGTTACACGCACAGACATATGTTGAAGAGTTGCAGATGTTTATATAACCAGTTGTTTGCACTTGCGCAATAGTGCCAACTGGAACATACGTATTAGCAACAACACAAGCTGATATGAAGCGCTGATGTTCGCGAGGATGCAGGCACTGGACACTGCTACATAAATAAGCTTTAGAGCATGACAACTAATCGCAGTTGACGTTAACTCGACTTGGCGGCTGCATCAAATGAGTACATATCTAATGTTTTTTTGGGGGGTGGGGAAGGCAGCATTGCAAACACTATTCACGTTTCACGAAGATTAACGTCCATTTGAAAAGTAGTTGCGAGACGGCGTAGCTCTGTGGTACAACGCTTCATTGCGATGCAGAACGCTTGGGTTCGCCCCACCGCGGTGGTCTAGTGGAACTCAGCTGCTGACCCGCAGGTCGTGGGATGAACTTCCAGCTGTGGCGGCTGCATTTCCGATGGAGGCGGAAATGTTGTAGGCCCGTGAGCTCAGATTTGGGTGCACGTTAAAGAACCCCAGGTGGTCGAAATTTCCGGAGCCCTCCACTACGGCGTCTGTCATAATCATATGGTCGTTTTGGGATGTTAAACCCCACAAATTAATCAAATCAACGCTTGGGTTCGATTTCTGCTGGGACCCTGATATTTATTCTTTCCATTCGTCGGGTTGGCGCATCTAATGTAGGGCACTTCTTAACGCGTGTGCGTTAAAATCGACCATGTGTGATCTCGTCGTTCTTCAGTAGATACTAAGTGTCAATCACCTGTGGCAGATACCCGTTGATATGTCCGGTTTAATGTCCCAAAACCACCATTTACACAGAACAAAAAAAAAACACTAGAAAAAATAAGAATAAACAGTACAGACTACTCTAAACAATTACAAATTACAACGGTACATCTAGTCGAAGAACCAAGAAATAAAACAGAATAAAACACCACAGGCTAACAGGGAAGAGTGCATATTAGACAAAGATCTGAGAATTGAAACATCGAGTGGCATACAAATCAAAACGTACATTCAATGAAAAGTTGCGCCATTATTCTACAACGCTGCAACTTACTGATCCAAAAACTTTTCAAGATTGCCAGTGAATGATTCGAGAGATTCTGAGGACACTATATCACGTGGCAGGTTATTCCATATTTCTATTACTGACGGAAAGTAGGAATACCTAAATGAATTGCAACGGGAGATGAAAGGCCTGATACTCTTGTCGTGGTTTGTCCTGGCGGAGCGCTGATATGGTGGTTTCAAGTACACGTGTTTGTTGATGTTAATGTTGCCATGATAAAGCAGATAAAGAAATTTTAATGCAGCTATGCGTCGCCGGATCGCCAGTGTTTGAATGCTTGCCCTATTGCGGAGCGCGGTTATGTTGACATCTCGAGAATACGGAGAATACACAAATCGGAGCGCTTTATTTTGTATTCCCTCCAGCTGGTTAAGAAGGTAAGTTTGATGCGGATTCCAGATTACACTGCCGTATTCGAGGATTGGTCGTACAAGGCATTTATAACTTGTTAGTCTAACTTTGGAAGGGGTTAGAGCGAGTTTCCTGCTAAGATATCATAGCTATCTGTACGCTTTTGTGCACGTCTGGTTAATGTGAACATCCCATTTTATTGTGTTTGTGTTGGTAACGCCCAAATATTTCACCGAAGTGGCCTCTGCTACGTGTAGTCCATTTAAATGATACGCAAATTTTAAGTTATATGATACGCAAATTTAATGATACACATTGATACGCAAATTTAATGATACGCAAATTTTAACCATATGAGTATAAAAGACACCGTAGTTGTGGGCTCGAGAAAAGCCCAGAAATTTCCCGCCCCAACATGTTTAACGTGCACGGAAATCAACACACGGGCCTACAGCGTTTCCGCCTCCATCGAAAACACATACTCGTATACCGGCGGCACATACCCGTCCATGGGTATGTGCCACTGTCTGGCGGGAAGTGTTTGATGATGTACGCGACGGGATTGTGACACTACTCCTGTCTTGACCAGCGCGTCATACTCGTCAAACCATGTTACCTGCCCATGCTTATTTTGGTTAAGGCTAAGTTAAGGGGGTGGCCACGACAGCACCCGAACGTAAGCGGCCAGATAAATACATTCCGCAGTGACGTACATGTGTGGCCTCTCCGCGAGCGGCAATGGTGTGCACGCTTGATCGTTCGCATTCTCGCCGCTGAGTGGCCCGGCTGGCAACAGCCAACGCTGTGGCAACTACGCCTCCTTTCACGTAAATGTCTGATACGCGTGCGCCCATGTTTATGCGCAACGGCATCGACTGCATAGCGGAAAAAAGAGAGAGGAGGGGTCAGTTGCGAGGAAATTGATTTTATTTTTTGTTTGAATCGCTCCCACCTGTTTCCGCACGTATCAACACATAGGCCTTTTTTTTCACCTGCTTTGCCTCGTTTCAAAATTGCCCGTTTTGTGGAGGGAAACATCAACATTGACAAAAGGATTTCACCGCAATAAGAGGCAAAGAAACATTTCTTTGGGTAATCTAGGCAGTGCACAAATTGGCAGTGTGATCCTTTCCATGCAATCATTTCGTTGCCGACTCAGCGCTGCGTGTCCGCTCATCCCTTTTGTCACCAAGACGAATCGATCTAAAGATATGAGTTTGACTTATGGTGTATAGTAGCGCGAATTCGACGGGGACACAGAGGAGAAGAAGAAACACGACACTCGCGACACGACACGTTTCTTCTTCTCCTCTGTGTGCCTGTCACATTTGTGCTACTACTCCCTATGTTAAAATGATATCTTGCCAAGTAGCCCCGCTCTCAACGATTGATCGATGTAAAGAACTGAACGCGTAAACAACTTTAATTTATCTCACAAGCACAGCGGACGTAGGAGGCTCCTCCCCGACATGCTTTGCTTGGAGGCCGCTTTGTAGCTGTTGTGGCAGTTGTAACGTGATCACAGAGGGTGATGGCGAGCTTTGGGCTTGGCGAAGATGGCGCGCCATGACGTCGCTACAAGCGCCTCGGCACGTCGATGGCGCCTACCACAGTTTACAAACATCGAATATGTAGTAGTAAGTTATTCTTAAAAGAGATAAAGAAGATAAAATTGAGCCCCGTAACTGTCTGCATCACAGCGCGACACCTCAACAGCGGCTCACGATGGTTGGGTTAATTGATTGATATGTGGGGTTTAACGTCCCAAAACCACTATATGATTATGAGAGACGCCGTAGTGGAGGGCTCCGGAAATTTAGACCACCTGGGGTTCTTTAACGTGCACCCAAATCTAAGCACACGGGCCTACAACATTTCCGCCTCCATCGGAAATGCAGCCGCCGCAGCCGGGATTCGAACCCGCGCCCTGCGGGTCAGCAGCCGAGTACCTTAGCCACTAGACCACCGCGGCGGGGCAATGATTGGGTTAAGGAAGGTTTAAAAGAGATAGGGACGATTAAAAGAAACAGGGATAGAGATAGGAACAGGGACAGAGAGACCCACATACAGAAGTAAGGAGAAGGTAGGAAAGATGGGCACGGTCGCAGGAGTCCGAGGGCGGGGCACCACTCAACGAGGGCTTCACGGCGCCAGGAGATGGCGGAGGGCGAGCCGGTCGGCCAGAGCTGCACTGTCGTCGTAGATCGCGGGGGCACAACCGGTCGGCACGAAATCTAGCGAGCGAGTGTATGGAATAGGTATAAACGTAGTTTTCATTGACGTCACAGTGTTCGCCATTTAAGGATACTAGCCGGGTGAGGTGCTGCGTGAACTTGCCCGAACGTGCGGAGATGGAGACGGTGGCATCAGATTAGTGCCGGTGCCCCCTCGCGTTCGTTTGTTTTCTCCATTGGCGCGGCTGGCGGACAGAAGGAAGCGGGCAGAGTACTTAGAGAACGCGGAAACCAAACGTCTGCGTACCCTTTCCTGCACTGACACTTTAGGAAGAACAGAGACACGCTGGCCGCCATATTGAGGTACCCTGTATAAATATTCTGTCTGCGACGTCACAGGGAAACTATCTATGGCATGACTCTACACCTACGCGACACTTAACTTCCAGGAGAAAGAGTACGTGTATTTTCTTACCGAGCATCGATAAGTCACGAAACGTTCACACCACTGTGACTTGCAACACCCTTCGTACTCGGCGCAGCCGGTGTTTACGGTACCGAAAGGCCAACGACACTGTCATCGCGTGTATTTGGCGACGACCCCTGTGGTATGATAAAGCGACAAGAATCATCGTTGCCCTCGAACGTCTCACGAAGAAACAGCGGCATCGAACAATTCTTGGAGATTCTAATCTGCCCGGGGTATTCGTGAGAGCGTTGGCGTGCCCAAAAGAGCCCTCTTCTTTGTTGTGGTACTTCCTGCAAAGTATCATGAATGATTCATTGCGCGCGTTGCGAGCGCATTAGGACCAGCAGCCCTGTCTGAGCATACGCGGTTGGGAGCTGTGGTTGACCGGCCTCGCGTAACCTCCGCCTTGGCTAATTGACAGTCTCAATCCACCCCCACCCTTTAAAGGACGTACGTCCAATTTTTCGCACAGTTTTTTCAGCCACTCTTAGCACTCGCAAGTTTCCTTCGTTTCCTCTGATGAATTGCTCACTCCGACAATGTGGGCAACATAAATCACGCCCGTTTCCAGAAAACCTGAGAGGCGAAACTGCGAGGCTAAGTAGATAAGGCGATTATAAGACGACGCGCTTCGCCGAGATGGTTTTCGCTTGGACGTGGAAAACGAAGAAATGCCTCTGCAATTCGCCCCCGCCCACTGACTCGAGTGTGAAGTGGTGTGTGCATAGCCGAGCAGCTTCCATATTCTTGGGCACGTAAGCTATTAGCCATTCAACGTGTAATGCGCCACGCATTAGGAACGTTGTAATATGTATGCTAAAGAAAGAAAAAAAGAAAGCGAGAAAGAAAGAAAGAAAGAAAGAAAGAAAGAAAGAAAGAAAGAAAGAAAGAAAGAAAGAAAGAAAGAAAGAAAGAAAGGAAGAAACCGAGCAATGCGATGAATTTGCGCTGCACTGAAGACGCAGCTGAAGAAGTCACTCATTGTGCAACACGCAAGGCATGCACACGCTTATGCGAGTCACGTTAAAGAACCCCAGGTGGTCCAAATTTCCGGAACCCTCCCCTAAGGCGTCTCTAATAATGATACGGTTGTTTTGTGACGTTAAACCCCGCATATTTATCAATCGCTTGTGCAGAACAGAAGCTCGACAACATGTCATGAAATGACGCGAGTGTTCGCCGGCGTCAATTCTTGACATGTCGCTCAATAAAAAAATTGCAACATGGTCACTTTTCCTCTGCATGCTTCACGCAACGTCGATTTCCAGATGCGCGGGAACTGCCGATTTTTTTTTTTTTTAGAACGGAGAGTTACTGCTACATACGTGACAGCACGATGTCGTTTTAGCGAAGCGTCTGAAACACTCGCTTCCTCGCTCATAGCGTCGTATTCTCAGCTTAGTGCAATAAACACTGCGTTCTTTGGAATTAAGTATCTACGCATTTTCTAAATAAAGAAACACTCTACCAAATGCATACGTATTGATGTTGCACCTCAAGTATGCATAATATTTGCTTTTTGATTGACAATGTTGACAAGTATAAATTCAGCTACCAGATAAAAATATGTGGGCGTTGAGCATCGGCTACAACATTCACCGGGTGGTTGAATCATTGGAAACACAAATCAACAGACAGAGAGATCAGAATTTCTGCGTTGTAGTATCCCAAGAGAACTTCCAACGTTCCGAGGCAACCGATGTGGTCTTAATCTCATTCATGACTATGCTGAACAACGACAGGCAAGACGGCATAGCGTGATAAGCGACAGATTTTCAGTTCGACGTCTCCAGAGCGGCACCAATGAATGCAAGAAACGTTTTGCAGTCGGCGCGACAATACATGACATCAACTTCGTTCACATGATGAGTTCGGAACCCGATGTAGCTAGGTGGCGCGAATAGAGATTCCTTATCTACCAAGGGGGATCTTAACAAGCGAGACCTTCACAAGGTGTACCCACTCTTAGAAATTCATTACTTTATATAAGAACGTTGACATCTGCCGTATCGTCAGTGAATACTGCGGCCAACTTTTAAAGTACACCTATTTGTAGGTCGGCAAAAAGGAGGATCTCATTGACTCACTCTACAAACATATCTCGTGCTTTGGACTTATTTGGACTTACATTCACCAAAATAATACTCACGCGGACTCACTCGGCTTAACGACTCTATTTTACTCATAGTGAGTCTGATAGAGTCGAATCATAATTGGCTTCGCTGAAATATGGAACCGATAGCGTCTGGCAAGCTTAGATTTTTTTAAATAATGAGAAAAGTGCCTGAACAAATAAGATCATGATCTGAGCGCTGGCCAAGTTGGTAATATATTCTTAGGAAAAACTCAACTAAAAATAAAAACGCACCAAAGACGAGAAAGAAACACGGCATGGGCGCGGGATAGCAACTCAAAATTCAGTTTGAGATACTCGTATAAACAGTGCAACATATGTCAGAAATTTTACCAATTTGGTGGATAAATAATCAATCTACTGTTTTGCAACATTCAAGACGACCTTAACCTTATCAGTCACATATGACCAGGCTTGTGAACAAAAAAAAAAGGGGGGGGGGGGGGCTTCAGCGATTTCTGGTGCGTTCCTATTTGTCGGCGTGGACAATACTTGAGGATCATTCAGCAGAGGGCAACGCACTCAAAGATTGGGCGATGGCTGCACTTCCAACGCACTCGAAAACAAGAAGTAGCTATCACAAGGCTGCGTTGCGGGGTACCAAAGCTAAATTTCTATAAACACAGGTCTGCCCAGGCACCTTCGCCACTGTGCGCATTCTGTGATGAACTGGAAACAATAGACCATTTCTTTTTGACTTGCAGGCGGTTTAACACATTACGAAAAACCCTATTAGAAATACCTTTGCGTGGTATTAGTATGGACTTATCTCTGCCTGTCATTTTTTTTTTTGGAGCTTCCACTTCTGGTTTCTCTAATGGGACAGTATGCGCGGCCGTCCGGGACTATATTGATGAAACTAATAGGTTGACTAATTAACCAGTTTCATTATCCTAACATGTCCACATAATTATATACGTATAAAATCAGATTATTGCTCTATTCTAAGAATAATTTCGTTTATGTAAATATTTGTATGCATTACATCAAGCACCACACTTGCCTAGGCTATCGGTAATATTTCTGTTATACCTCCATCATTCTAAATCTGAACAGTGAATTTTAAAGCCACTCGATTCTTTGCCGATCCCCCACAGTGGGTATGCGCCACTGACAATAGGAGAACAACAACAACAACAACAACAACAACAACAACAACAACAACAACAACAACAACAACAACAACAACAACAACAACGACAACGACAACAACAACAACAACAACAACAACAACAACAACGCAGCTCAGTTCATCAGTTACTCAAACATCGTGTCATTTCACCAACGTGACACTTTAAATTAGCCAGCCAGTGAATAATGATAAACTACATTTTTTGTATACTCTAATATCTTGCCTACAAAACGGCAGTAGGTTAGGTAAGTTCGTGTTGAATGGTTAAAAGCTAATGGCAGCGCGAGAAAAAAAAACGCTCGCGTTGCCATTTGCCTTTTCAGCGTCTGCGTTTTTTCGCGCAGCCGCTCACTTTTATATATGTTGCCAAGTGTCTTACGTCAAAGCATATTACACTCCCCTCCACCCCCACCCCCCTTTTTTTTTTTGCAACGCGTACTGTCAACTTTTCTTATTTTCTTACAACTGCTACACAAAGACGGCCCAACTTGCAACTTGTCCTTCCTATAGCCGAGAATATAACGTGCACAACGAAGCATACGACTTTTACAGGCATCCATATTTGCGTGCCTTTTGACACCACGTGAAGAAAGTTGAACACCGCTTCAGGGTTCATGTCTTCACGTCGTTCATAACTGCCGCAAAATACGCACCGCACCGTAAGAAATCTCTCTCTTACAATTCGACTGGCATCGGAACGATTTCAGTATCGAATTTCGCTCTAATTATTCCAACACGAAAATATGCGCGAGTTCGCAATGTTACTGTATCGTGACTCGAACTTCATTACTGGTTGACAACCTAAAGAACGCATTCTTCTCTTTAGTATTTTAAGAGGTCAACATTTCCTCACACTCCAAGTCACCCGATTCCTGTAAGTAAGCACTGAGCTTCGCTCAATTTTTTATATTGATTGATAAAAGGATAATTTGTAAAGGTTGCGTGAATGAGGGGGTAAAATTCCAAAACAGTACGCCAGTATTTCCATGTTCCACCATATTTTAAACACGAAAGCTCCGAGACCACGAACGTAAATTGTTACGTGTAAAAAATTAAGTCACTTGCATTTTCTGTTGTCTTTTTGTTTGTGTCAATTACTGCCCCTCTTCTAATGAAAAAATCGTGTATACTTAGTGAAAAGGGCGTCTAGTACGACAGACTTTATTTTTAAGAGACTGATCACTCGTGAAATAGGAACCAAAGTGTAAACTGAAGCTACTTTGTTTTGAAGATTTGTGTACACATGCCAGCTGCTTCTCTATATGTAGTCACCGTTTTTAATGAGCACGGCACCGACTTTCCTAACTCATCGTCGTAGAAGGTAGCCTTTTGTGCTTTCAACTACGTCTGCACGCTGGTCTGCACCTTTCTGTCCGAGCCATATTGCCATCCTCTCGCACTTCATGCGAGCAAAGAGATGGTGGTCAGAGGGAGTTTCATGCGGTCCGTATGATGGGTGCCACCGAAAGCACTGCAAGAGATTATTTTCTGCAGCTGACTAGAGCAGCTACGCATTCTAACAAAGCAGAACAATTCCTCGCGACAGCGTTCCTCTTCGCCTGTTCTGAATTTCCCTATGTAGACGCCTAAGAGTGATGCTGTACGAGGCTACAGTAATGTTCGCGCTTGGTTCCGTGAGTTCCATGAAGGGAAGACAATTTCTGTTCCAGAACACAATAGGCGAACACTGCTTGCTGGAGAAAGTTCGCTCGAACTTCTTTACTCTCGAGAACTCAGGATTGTTCCATTGTTTGAATTGTACTTTCATTACTCCAGTCTCGAAACGGACGCCTTCATCATATTCGCACTGGAGACAGGTTAAGGCATCAGCAGTTTTCTGTACGGGCATAGCCAGGATTTTTTTTTCTGGGAGGTGGGAGGGGCGGAGATTCAATTATACTTTATGTATGTTCGTGCGTGCTTTGGTATGTGTGTATGCAGTTTACACTGGCAAAGCTGAAACATTTCGGCAAGAGTGTTTGAATTTTCTCACCCCTTGGCTACGCCACTGGTTCGCTGCGTTTTTGGATGGCCAGTCAGCATCTAAAGGACACCTACTTCACTACTTCACTCATAGCTTGTAGTAGCGTTAACTTCTGATGAAACTGGCGGCGGAGTTTCAGTGAGTGAATTGCTCCGCACAGAAACTGTGAATCGGCGAATTTCTCGAAATTCCTCGTGCGCTCACTGAGCAACTCTAGCGGTTTACTTTCTTTTCTTGTCCGCCTGCATATGGAATGTTCATGTGCTCTGCTTCCAAGTCTCTGCACCACTGCCTTACTGTGTTGACACAATCTTGATGAAAGCCAGTAGATAACAAAGACAAGGGTGGTACACGCAACATTATTTGTACTGCTCTGAGCGTATTCTAGTATAGTTGTGATATAGATATGAATGAAGTGAAGTAGATAAGAAGAAAACTTGGTTCTGGGACAAACCCAAGCTGCGACCTTCAGATTGTCATTCACAAATTTTTGCCATGCGCACTACTCATTCGTCAATTAATTTCAGCTGCGCCGTACCCATCAGCATGCAGCAATAAAACTACAGCCCACGCTTCACACTTGGCGGCAGACTCTATTGTTGGAGGCCTGTTTACATGCCCGCTGCGTGCTTGATGCATCGATGGATGCATGGTTCGATTAATAGATGGGTCTGTAAACGTGTTTGGCAGGTCGGCGGCTTACGTGACCTAGCCATAAACTATAATCAAGTACTAACCCTAGTAGTTAACAACTAAATTTTCCTCGTACGTTACCCGCTACAGTGGTCCATTAATCATGATACTCGACTTCTGACCCGTAGCTCACGGGATCGAATCTGGGCCGTGCCGGTCGCATTTTCGATGGAAGCTATAATGGCTTAGGCCTGTGGTAAAGTACCCCAGGTGGTAAATTTCTTCCACTACGGCAGTCTATCATAATTATATCATGGTTTTGGGACGTTAAGCGTCAACAATTATTTAATTATTCACTCGTACCTTCATTTTATCCCACATTATCAGCAAACCTCCTCTTGGTCGCCACTGCCTGCTGAATTACTATAGTTTGCCTTCACTGTCCTTAAAACCTTATTATTTGAAAATTTCAGCCCCAACACATTGGGCCGTATAAAGTGAAGCACTTAGGAGCAAAGTATCAGGCGTCCCGCCGTTTCGTTCTCCTCTAAGCGCGTACCACATAGTGTGTCCATCTCTTCATACTATCTCCCGTCTTGGCTTCAAACATAGATTAACCGCAGAAGTTATCGTAGATCTCTTTCCACTGCTGATTTGGCAAGCATCCCTATTTTCCACAGGCCCCTTTTCACTTCCTAAACCTCTTTCTGAAACGATGATTTGTTCGTGCTTTGTCCCCTTCTGTTGTCTTAGCATTCAATTGACTATTTTCTGGTTTCAGCACTCATACAGGAGACGTACGACCTTATGCGGGCGGCGGGCATTTTAATGAGAATGCGCAAAGTACGTACGTGCGCATTGCATCGTCCGATTTTCACCATGGTGTTTATTCCTTAGCCAATAAGACCTCAAAAAAGTTTTTTTTTAAAAAAAGCCTCTAATTCATGGCGCCTGCTGTTATATAAATATGCTGTCAAAACCATCGTCACTTCCATTCGCAACGTCCCAAACAGTCAGAGGAAGGAAATTTAAAATATTGTATTCTGGAACAACAGGGCATTCCAAATCCCAGTTTTAAAGATGGTGACTTCGGAGGTATCACTAAACTTTGGTTTTGTACTCAGTCGACATCGTTTGAAAACTCGTAGGCTTCATTTGATGAATTTCTATCAGTTTCGCTGTCCAAATAGATGTTTGCTTCAAGAAATTTTCAGGCTCTTTTTAGACACTACGATCTCTCGCGCACGTTACCTTTGAAACAAAATTCAAAGACAATTCGAAATTAAAAGACAATAACAATATCAGAACATTCTCACTACTATGAACATGCAAGCCAGCAAAGCTGTCCCAATGGTTGGTATAATATAAAGTGAATATTGCTGAAGTAAAGCTATATATTATATAAGTTCGACTATATTCAGCGAACAAAGATTTATGCACTCAAATATTACGGGGTCCCTTTTGCGCACGACCAATATAATTTCATCACTGGCAACATGGCATGCTGGTTTCAATGAATACAGTAGTACGTAAAAAAAAAACCTTGTTTCTAAAGTACAAAAATGGCGTGACGTTCACTTTTTATGCAAGCGGCTTTGTCTTTCTAGCCCAATTATTCACGTGAATCTGTTATGTCCACGAAATCAACCTTTGTCTTTACTTTTATATCTCTTTTTTGTTCAAGCACGAACTCTACATTAGTTGAGTTAACCGGTTCATCCCGCATTTTAAATGCGAAGCATTTCTTAGCGAACTTCGGCGCCTTTGAGCGTATCTATCTATCCATCTATCTATCTATCTATCTATCTATCTATCTATCTATCTATCTATCTATCTATCTATCTATCTATCTATCTATCTATCTATCTATCTATCTATCTATCTAGCCGCTTACGTTTGGATGCTCCCGTGGTCACCCCCTTAACTTGGCGTGAACCAAACTGAGCACAGGAGGGTAAGATGGTTTGAAGAATATGACGCGCTGCTCAAGACCTCAATAATGCCACAATCCCGTCACGTACGTCGTCAAACACGTCCCGCCAGAGAGTGGCACATACCCGCGGGCGAGTATGTGCCGCTGGTATGCGGGTGTGCTACACAGGTGATTGACACTTAGTATCTACCCAGGAACGATGAGAACACACATGGGCAATATTAACGTGCGAGCATTAATAACCAAAATCAGTAGCGTAAACCTGATGAATCCAAAGAATAAATGTCAGGGTCCTAGCTGGAATCGAACCCAAGCATTGTGCGTGACAATCAAGCATTTTACCAAAGAGATATGCCAGGTCTCGGAACTACTTTTCACATAGACGTTAATTTTCGTGAAACGTCAATAGTGGTTGCAGAGCTACCTACCCAATTTTTTAAACATTACACATGTGCTCCTTTCATACATCCGTCAAGTCGGGTTAACGTTATTTGGCGTTAGTTGCCATGCGCTGAAGTTGATTTATGTGGCAGTGTTCAGGGCCAGCATCCTTACGAGCATCAGCGCTTCATATCAGCTTCTGGTGTTGCTAATACGTATCTTCTAGTTGGCGCCATTGCGCAAGTGCAAACAACCGGTTATATAAACATCTGCAACTCTTTAACATATGTCTGTGCATGTAACATTTCTACATATATTTGGCGTCATTTCATGACGTGTCACACAATGAAAAAATTGCAACACGATCACTTTCCCTCCGCATGCTTCGCATAACGGCGATTAGGGATCTGCCGAATCTTTTTTTATGCGTGTTTTTGTGCGTGGACGCTATCCACCAGTGCCTATCCATATGCAGCTTTGCAGTAAAAGAAATAAAGCCACTAGCACTCAATGCGGTGGAAAGGAAGCTCACTGGTCTATTATGACGCCTAAACGCGTGTCAGATGGATGGATGCTACAAGTATCCCCATTATAAAGGCGCGTTGGCACGTGCCCCACCAGGCTGGACCAAAAATGAAAATAAAAGTTTTTGTCACTTTTTTTATATATAGGCATAACCTGTTTACTTCTGTTACTTCCGTTAAATCTATCTGATTATGAAAAAAACGTTAATTCCCTGGCTAGTTCTCTGTCCCATACGGCAGAATGTCATTATTTTTTCCACTGTTCATTTTCGTCTCCTCTCTTGTTATCTGCCACCAATACTCTAACTGTCGCTTATTTACATCGTGGGTGTTTCCAGTTTTCTATTGTTGTCCCCTAAACCCAAGGCTTCATGTAGGCTCGTGCCCAAGCTTACACCTGGGCCCATTTCTCCACATTCAATGTGATCATGCTCCATCGTTTCATTATCTCGCCCACAGCATGTGCCTCGTTCTTCTTCTTTACTGTCGTTCGCCCTGCGCAGGCGCCGCCACCGAGCAAAAGGTCGACGATGCTGCTCAACAAGTTAATGCAGCCTCTCCTGAAGGCCTTCAAGTCTGACGCCGAGGTGAGCTACACGCCGCCGATGGAGCTACGGCGCCGAGGCGAAGGGAAGATGTTCTGGCGCTGCTACTTCAACGCCGTCTCCTGCTTCCGCCGCCGGAAATGAAGAGTCCCTGGTCGGTTTGCCTGTCTGTTACCATTTCCTGCCGCGACAAACAAGTACCATTCTAGAGGTATATCTTTTATTTGCTTTTTTTCTGTTCCTTGTCTCCTCATAGTTCAGTTAACAGAATGTGATTTCGTGTTTTTTTCTGCTCACCTTTCAAATGTCACTGCGCGAGAAATATTGTCTCCCCCTTGTAGGAAACGTCGTTCTTTGTATTGACGACGTGCAGCGCGTAAGGTCGGGGCTTTATTGCGAAAGTCTGGCGAGAGAACGAAATATTCAGCACGTAAGTGCGTCTCGCGAAAGCGACCGATGGAAAGGAGTTCTTCGCGGTTGTCAGAGATTGAGGCGACCCGCGGCAGGCAATGTTTACGAGAGTGCTCGAAAGGCCTCCCGCTCGCTCTCTCAACTACGAGAGCTATACGCCGTATTTATTCCCTCGAGAGGAACTATACGCCTTCTGTATGCGAGGTGATGGTGAGCGACAAAGGTTCGGGGAACGGTGTGGATAGCAGAGGGCCTCGGACCGTCACGTAGCCGACTACGTCATCATCTTATAAGTTTCATGCCCAAACAGGTGCTATACTGGAGAGGAAGCGGAAGAGAATGTCAAGGAGAGCGTACAAAGCAACGCGGAAGCATACGAACGCAGTTCGCACGAAAGGAAGCGATCGTGTCGAAGTTCAACACTTCGCATATGACGCACTATATAGAGAGGGTTATACAGATGTAGGCCCATTTTTCCCCTTCCTCCCCATATTTTCTGCCGAACGAGAAACAAGGCTTATATTATCTACTTCCGGCATCGCAGATTTAGCTCGAAGGCTGCAGTTTCAGTCCGAAAAGGGTACTTAGCAGCCCGTAATCAACGAAGCATAAAAAATTTTATGCGCTCACGCGTGAGTAAGCGCACCGTCAGTGTACCCCGTGCACAGGTGTCCATGTCCTCGCAAATCGTTCAAATTGAAATGCGGCAGACATGGCCAAGAATGAGCACATCATGGAAATCCGGAACGTACTTCAGCTTATTCCAGTGCAACAGTAAATGTGTAGCCGTAGCCACATTCTCGTTTCGCTTTCGCTACGTTCAGTTTAACATTGCTTGAATCGGAGAAAAATACTGTGCCCAGGCTTTTTTTTTCCAAAGAGAAACCATTCTGGCTGTTCATGTGGAAGTGGATGGGCTAAAGTGCTTCGTAAGCATCCCTAGAGGTTATACACTTCTTTTGATTGCTACGTCAACGTGGATTGATGACAACGATATTCATGCAGTTCATTTATTATCGGTACTGCGCAATGCAGACATATATACAACAGTGTTTGTTGACATGCGACTGATGGAAATCGCTAAGTAAAGAATGGAACGAAGCAAGCGCTGCACTTATCGTCTACAATGCCTACTCTCGAGACTGTTGTTTAAACAGTCACATTTGTGTAGAAGCAGAACCAACGTGTCAAAGATTGTCTCGTTTCTACGCTGTTTTCCGACGAAGAAAAATAGACTTGGAAGAAGGCATTTCAGGAAGAGGGCATTTCATGCTCTTGCTGCTCTTGCGGTGGTTTCGTTCACATGACATGTTGCAAAACTGGTATGGTATGACATGACTGCATGATGAACACAAGTGACACACCCTAACATGAAAATCATGACATGCGTGTCATGTAACAACATGACTACATACCACACTCATGATGCGATCGTGGCCGTTTCGCCAGCTTCACATATGCCCAATTTGGTATTATGTCCCGTGAATGGATGACGAAGTATGTGACTGGTGCAAACATGATAATCATGAGATGCGTGTCATGTAAAAATATGACTACATTCCACACTCAAAGCGCCAATACACTTCAACGTAACGCAACGCGCGTTAGTTTTTTTTTTTCTTTGACGCATGCGTGTTCGAGCGCACCCGGCGTTTCTCCGTCATGAAGAAAGGCAGACGCGGTGCTGCCTGGGTAACGTCGTCGGCGCGAAACGCTGCATGTCGCATTTCAGGTGCGTTCAGGGCGCGTTCACACTGAGCATTCCGGCCACCGAGTGTGTGCCGAATCTGATTCGGCGGCGGCCAGATCCGCTGAAAGGGTGCACTCTCCACGCCGATCGCTCTCGGACCGATTTTCGCTGCGTTTGCCACCGAATCGGTCACCGCGGACCAATAGGAGCATTAGTCAAGGAATTTTGAAAAATGGCGGCCACGCCCTACTCACTTGTCATGTTGGAGTGCACGTAACTGAATGTTGTAACCAACGGGAGTTTACCCACTCTGTGCCTATATTTTACGCCCGGAGCTTGTCGTTGGCGTGACCAAGCTTGTCGCGGTATTGCAAAGCAAGATGTGCAGCAACGGTGCATTGCTTTGCAGTACACCAAGGTGTACTTCTTTGTGTACTGCAAAGCAAGTACACCAAGAAATTGGTGCTATAGGAACATATGCTAAGTGGTGCTAACGTGATTACAACTAGCCATAGACTCCGGGATGGGAACATGTGTGTCCTTAAATATCACAAATGAAATTAGGATGCTTCTAATTCCCTAAATACATTGCGCTTTACCGTCAAAGTCGCGTTTGTATCTGCGAATAATCTAAATTATTTAGAATAATTGAGCTTTTTCATACGAAATACTTTACATGAATCTTACTGTCATAAGCCCAAACTTCACATATTCGGAAAATACACAAAACTGTACTGCCACACTCAATGGTTTAGAAAATTTTTGGATATGTACGTTTACTCCGATCATATATACATGTTTCTTCGCGACAGTCGCCAGGAATTGTGTAGTCGCATACCCGAATTGGCGTCAAATTCTGGGGTGATCTACCGCCGCGTCACAATGCACGGATGTTCACTTCACACGGGCGCAGCGCTGATAGCAACGATTCTAACACTAACGCCAGGAAGTCGAAATGAACATTTTCAATGGCGCAGTCAGCGATGCGGTACAAATAATAATTAAACAGCCTCCGACAAGGCGACGACTGGTCCCTTTCGTCATTTCCGCATACAGCTAGTCAGCTGCAGAGAAAATTAATTTATGAGATGGCTTTCTAAACTGGTAGGTAAGAGTGCGATAGCACCGTTGCTACGATTCTGTACGAAGATAGAACCTGACAGCAATGAAGATTTCCGCACATGACCTCAATAATTTTGGTGAAATGAAGCTCCAAAATTAGTGCAAGAGAAACATGGAACTGAACAACGTGTTCAGTGAGCAAGTACACGAGAAAAACCGACACAACAGCGGCGGTGGTATTCTAAGGTGAGCGCATACGATATATTTCTTGTGACTCGATATATATTTCGATACCGAAATACACGATATATTTCTCGAGACACAGGCCTCCCATTCGGAGGCACTACTCCAACTTCTCGGGGCTAATAGAATGCTAGCGTCGCTGCGCCCAGCGTGTTTGCCCGTCAGCGTTACGTCGAAGTCAACGTTACTATATCCTAGTAACGCTACGTCGGAGTATATTGGGCCCTAAATGATGCGCTCGCCGCCGTTTCGCTAGCTTCACATATACCACATTTGATATTACGGGGCGTGAATGGATGACAAAAGTATGTGACTGGTACAAAAATGATAATCATGAGATGCGTGTCATGTAACAACATGACTACATGCCACGCTCATGATGCGCTCACAGCCATTTCGCTAGCTTCACATGCACCAAATTTAGCATTACGAGACGTGAATGGATGACGAAGGTATGCGACTGTTGCAAACATGATAATCCTCAAGTGCGTGTCAAGTAACAACATGACTACATGCCACGCTCATGGTGCTCTCGTGGCCGTTTTGCAAGCTTCACACGTGCACATGTGGTATCATGTGACATGAATTGATGAGGAAGGTAAATGGCACGTCCAAACGTAAAAGTCATGACATGGAAGTCATGTACGGCATAATTCACCTCCGCCTCGTAATGTTGGGTGGATTTTAAAGCGATGCATCAACCTTCCTCAGTCGTGCTTCGCATATCATCGATTCCCACTGTACGTGGGATCTGCCAATTTTTTGTCTATTGCAGGTTCAGCGTTGCGACGGGTATCCTGCAAGCAAGTGAAGACTGAGCTTCCCTTCCGACTTTCACAAGCTGAGAGGCAACACCACGATTGAGTCCAACGTTTGCAGTTATATTGAATGCGAGACAAGCAGCTGGCCACCGCATGTGTGGAGAAAGTTGATTATTGCATCGTACTTTTCTATGTGGACCATGAAGCGATAAGAAAAAAAATCCTCTCAACGTACTGTAAAGCTTCGTGTCCGACGTGCAGCCTTTATGTGCCGGCAATTTGTCGATGTTTTATTCTATTCTGTTATTCTATAATTTCATTGTAGAAACTCTTATAGAATGGCAGGGGCCAAGAAAAGAGCTGCTCTACGCAGCTTGAAGAGCTCTTGGCCTCTGTTCTCTATGGTGGCAGCAGGTGGCAAATACGTGCTTGCATTGATGTTCAGGATGACATTTTATGCCCACGTTCTCTACACGGCACAAGGGTTTAGTGCTGATTGCATCATGACCACGTTAAAAAAGAGGCCACCACCAACATTTTATTAGGGTAGAATAACGTATGTATAACCATGCGGTCATTTACGGCATTTGTTCTTTCCGTAATAAATTCTTTATTTGTTTTTTGAAGTAGCACAACCATCTCTTTCTTGTCGTTTTTTTCTGGCAGCTACACTACAACTGTGGCCCAATACAAGCAGCTACCTTCCTTCCGTGATATTTTCGTATTGCAGACCGCGTCTGAAACCACTCAATGATGTACGTTCAGAAAAGAGTACGACATTGTGAGAATTCTAAACAAGCTTCGAGTGCACTTAGCAGCAAGTGAATTACACGCCTCCATAAAGTCAATAAATGCATATCGTGGTTATTTAGTGACATTCTCAAAGAATTGCCGCAGTATACTTACAAGTTTCCGCACTGTTCGCAACTACCCTATTCATGTTCCTGAAGACTTGCTTCACCTCATAGCTAAAGTTTCTTTCATCACTTGCTATCTAAGAGCTGCCCATTTCATACTCTGGTGATACAGTAGCTGAAAAATTTGAGCTTGCAATTCTATGATTCTGTTGTTCTGCGGCGCTTGATCGCAGATTGGAATGCTTCCAAGGGGATTTATTGTTGTAGAGGTCTCAGATCCTTCACTTTTTAAGGGCGACAGCTGCCTTAGTGTAGAAGCAGCAACATAGTGGCCTGTTATCTCAAGTCAAGCTTGACCCCCCCCCCCCCCCCTCAGATTCGCCATGCCACCCGCGCTGTGTCGGCTTCATGCAATTTGGCCCTTCGTCTCAAGATGTTGCCTACATTTGATTTAGATCAATTGATGGTTCCGTAAGAGCATAGAATGCTTAGAGCATCGCTGCCTAGAGAGCTAGGAAGACGGCCTTTGGGAGGCAGGTATACAATTGGCGTCAAAGAAAACACGAACAGCGAAGCGCGTGCCACAAGCATTATGTGTAGTGTGCACCCTCCCGCAATCACCCTAGACAGGTTCACTCCGCAGATCTTGACGTACGCATTTCTGTCGCATGCCCATTGCACCCCATTTAGATTAATCGTGTCGTAAAGTGAGCGCTATTCGTGTTTTAAAAATAGAACTGAAGCGATAAACTAAGCAATTTTGCTGAAAACTAGCAGCTTCAGTTTACCACTATGGCACAGACGTGGCCTCCCATATCCGTCATGATAGCTCGTATTCGACGCAATGTATGAGCGTGACCTGTGCTTTGCTGTCATGCAAATTTTGGGGCAATAGGTACAAGATATTTGGCGATGGTTTCTGGCTACGTGCTGCCTCTTGAATTTACTCTGCACAGCTTCTGTTCTGCATTCGTTCTTGTAAAAGATTTGTTCCTTATGTGTGTACTGCAGAATTTGCTTGCAGCTTAGGTGAAAAGCGAGCATCGTATCACTGTTACGGCGTACGTGTTGTGACGTACCTGGAAGCCCTATATAGGGATACAGTTGCATTGCTGTTACTTCGCCGTCTTTAATGTTTAAACGTACTGCGGAGCTTTGCAGCGAAGATGTAAATCCCCTTTGATAATAAAACGACAGTAGAAAATAAAACTCGCGTTCTGTGTGATTTAAATCTCACTTCCATCGACAGCGAGGATATAGTGACCGCCAGCTGTCCAAGCAAGGTAGGTGTTTCTTTGGAATTCCAGTACCTTAAGAGGCACTTCACATTCACAGCTTGCACGTGCCGTCATGTACGCAGAATTTTCTTGAACCAGACTCACTCGGACTCAGATTCACAGCTTGATTCGAGTCCAAGTGAGTCAACTAATGAGTGAGTTCGCCGTCCTAGGCTTTGTAAGCATACAGAACCATCGTACAAAACTCCTTCATGGACCATAGTCACCCTCCTGCCTGTGTTCAAGAGCAAGAGACGCAGACCTAGACCAGCACTCGTGTATTTAACTCTAGAGCATGTGGAAAACAGCTACAGAGCTCACCGCCATATATACACTGACGGCTCTTTTACATCTACATCATCCGCCATTGGCGTCTGAATTCCATAAGCCAATGTTGTCATCTCTGCTACTCTTAGTCAATGCACTTCATCAACAGCTACTGAACAGGGTGCAGTACGGACTGCATTTTGCTCCATTTTGGACCATACAGCTCAGTCCTGTGTCATGTTTACTGACTCAAGAGCAGCGCTGCAGTCGCTGAAGTCTCCATGCATGCAGGACCAACACGTCATGGACATAAAACGCTTAATTATGCAAGAAATCCTGCGACTTCCATCATCGCATTGTTCAGCAGTGGACTTCTGCCCACTGAGGAATGTAGGTCAACGTCCGGGCTTATGACGCTGCCAAAGCTGGACATGACGCTTCGGCATAAATCGTCGAGATACTAGTTTGCTTGAAAGAAGACGCTGCAACACTAGTGTCGGCGCACGCTTGGCGCCTCCAGCGATGCCTCAAAGGGGACCTCAGTCACAAGATACGTCGTCTCACTTCAGTATGCCGCAAGATATCAACAAGCAAGATGAAGCATATTTACACCACATCCGACTAAACGCCACGTATACCAATTACTTTAAGAATAAAATCAACCTTCGAAGCTCACCACTTTGTGTTCAATGAAGCGTCGTAGAAGACATCAATCACGTCCTTTGTGAGTGTGCGATATACGCATCAGAGAGAAACTCGCTGAAGATGGCCTTAAATCTACAGCGGGACTCAAACTTGGAGTTCAAAAATATCCTTGGCCAATGGCAGAACAGCTCCAGTACAAGCCACAAAAGCGCTACTGAAATTCTTGCGGGCCACAGGCCTGAACGAAACGTTGTATTTCGCGTAGTTTGTACCTGTGTCTGTATGTGTTATGTCTTTATCACTGTATATATCATAGTCATCAATCGGTACATCAAGTAGCATGTCATGTGAAGCCAGGTAAACTTCTCCAGCTCTCCTTCACAATATTGCTTGTTTATTGCACACACATTGCGCACACAGTGTGTTCTTACTACCGTTATTTGCTTCGATGTCATTTTCATTCATACTTTTGCAGAGTATATCTAATTTAGTTGAGAGTTTTTTCTTCAGCTTTTCTTCTTTCAGATTGCTATTGATGTATGTATGTATTCGTGTATTGTTCTCATGCTTAGCCCAAATATAATGTATAAGTTAGACCCAAATAGACCCTTAGACCCAAATAGTATTTCATAAATTATTTAAATAAATGACTATTATTTTTTATTGTGGTCGCAATTAATCTGTGCGCCCTTGTTCAGCTGTGATCCTGTAACTCTGCCTGGCGAGTTGCAGAGCTAAAAGGTATCGCAACGCCCTCATGCGGGGACCGTGTGCTTGGTCGACAACATCGCTCTTAGTCGTGATGCGCAGGGTTCTCTCCGAAGAGCACACCGCCGTAATTGTGCTGGTATAACGAATCACGAGTCAGGAAGTCGTTTACACTTCCAGGCTTAAAACGCGGCGCTCAATGTCCCTACCGTTCCCCAGGAAGCCAAGCAACTGAAAACTTCCAGGGTGTGAAGAAGTTTCTTTTACATATCTATATATGTAGGCGTGCGCACAGATTCTCATGTTGTGCTACCCATTTTTACTGTGTTGAGGTGACTTACTTCTGTACTTGCAGCGCTATTATTACAGATGTTATGGCGTTTATTAGCGGGCACACAGCGAGTATAGACAATGGCGGCAGTAACGGACAAGCACGGACTCCCAGCGCGAGCGGCGTCCTTTTTTTGGTAGACCCACTAGAGAACACTTGAGAGTTTGACCCACTTCAGTGTTCGGCGGCTTCTCTACAATCACCCCGGGGTCGAAGAGGGAGCCGCCTGGCGACCTAGCAGCTTGTCACTACGAGTGGGTCATAGTAAGCCTTCAGGCGCTCCACGTTGACTATGTCGCGCCCGCGGCGGCGCATGTCCGAAGATTGTTCAATTGGCTCGATAAGATAGTTGACCGGAGATGTGCGCTCGATCACACGGTAGGGACCTTCACATTTCGGGAGTAGTTTGGAAGAAAGGCCAGCTACAGAGGTCGGGATCGAGAGCCATACAAGGGAATCAGGAAGGAACCTGGGTTCAGAAGTGGCGGAGCCATCACGAATACTCTTCTGCTGCTCTTGCTCATGCGTCGTAAATGTCTTGGCCAGCTCGCGACACTCTTCAGCAAGCCTGGCTGTCTCGGAAATAGGTGCACACTCAGATGGATCATGCGTGTACGGGAGTATCGTGTCGATGGTGTGTGACGGGTGCCTTCCGTACAGCAAGAAGAAAGGTGAAAAACCGGTCGTGCTCTGAGGGGCGGTGTTGTAGGCGTAGGTGACGAAGGGCAGTATAGTATCCCAATTCGTATGGTTGGCGGCGACGTACATCGAAAGCATGTCGCCGAGGGTGCGGTTAAAGCGTTCGGTCAGGCCATTCGTCTGCGGGTGGTAAGCAGTTGTTTTGCGGTGGACAGAATGGCACTCCATGAGAATGGCTTCGACGACTTCTGACAAGAAGACACGGCCTCGATCGCTGAGAAGCTCCTGAGGTGGACCATGGCGCAGTATAAATCGGTGCAGTAGAAAGGACGCAACATCACGCGCAGTAGCCGCAGGGATAGCGGCGGTTTCGGCGTATCGCGTTAAATGATCTACGGCGACGATGGCCCAGCGGTTACCAGCCGACGTCAGAGGAAGCGGCCCATACAAATCGATACCTATGCGCCCAAACGGACGCTCAGGGCAAGGTAACGGTTGAAGACTGGTTGGCGACATGTGTGCTGACGGTTTGCGGCGTTGGCAAGCGAGGCAGGAGCGAACGAACTGCTGCACGTAGCGGTACATCCCGCGCCAGAAGTAGCGTTGTCGAATGCGACGGTAGGTTTTGAATACCCCAGAGTGCGCGCATTGCGGATCAGAGTGGAGGGATTCACAGATCTCTGACCGCAGACTGCGGGGTATCACGAGTAACCACTGCCGGCCATCGGCGCCGTAATTGCGTCGGTGTAGAAGGCCGTCACGGATGGCGAAATGGCGAGCTTGACGACGCAAGGCACGCGTGGATGGCGTTGCGGATGGATCAGCGAGCAAGTCGATGAGCGGGCCGATCGAATTATCCTTTCGCTGTTCGGTAGCGATGATGTCAACATCAATGGCAGAAACTGCAGTCGAGGATACTGAGCAGAGCACATCACCTTCAGGCAGAGGGGAGCGCGAGAGGGCGTCGGTGTCAGCATGCTGGCGTCCGTTGCGGTAAAGCACGCGGATGTCGTAGTCTTGTAAGCGAAGAGCCCAACGGGCGAGACGGCCTGAGGGATCCTTCAATGATGAAAGCCAGCATAGTGCATGATGGTCGGTGACGACATCGAATGGGCGACCATACAAATAAGGTCGAAACTTTGTAAGGGCCCAGACGATCGCCAGGCACTCTTTCTCCGTGACGGTGTAGTTTGTCTCGGCTCTCGTGAGCGTACGGCTTGCGTATGCTACGACATATTCAGGGAATCCGGGTTTGCGCTGCGCCAGTACAGCGCCGAGGCCTACACCACTGGCGTCTGTGTGCACCTCCGTCGGGGCCGTAGGGTCGTAGTGGCGTAGAATGGGAGGAGACGTCAGCAAATGGCGGAGCTTCGCGAACGCGTCGTCGCACTCAGACGACCACGAATTGAGGGGCCCGTTACTTCCAAGGAGCTTCGTCAGCGGTGATATAATCGTAGCAAAGTTTCGTATGAAGCGTCGCAAGTATGAGCACAGGCCCACGAAACTACGCAGTTCTTTGAGAGACGCAGGTTTGGGGAATTCAGCCACGGCCCGAAGCTTGGCTGGGTCAGGAAGAATGCCATCCTTAGACACGACGTACCCTAGGATGGTGAGTTGCCGTGCTGCAAAGCGGCACTTCTGCAGATTTAGTTTCAAGCCGGCATTGCTCACACGTGCGAAAACTTCTTTCAGACGTTGGAGATGCGTGGAGAAATCTGGGGCGAACACAACAACGTCTTCGAGATAACACAAGCACGTGTGCCATTTCAAGTTGCGCAGAACGGTGTCCATCATGCGCTCGAAGGTCGCAGGAGCATTACATAGACCAAACGGCGTGACGTTGAATTCGTACAAGCCGTCGGGTGTGATGAACGCAGTCTTCGGTCAAGCGTCATCAGCCATGGGTACTTGCCAGTACCCCGAGCGCAGATCGAGAGAAGAAAAAAATTCGGCTCCGCGAAGGCTGTCAATTGCGTCATCGATGCACGGCAGTGGGTAAACATCCTTGCGCGTGATCTTATTGAGCCGTCTGTAGTCCACACAGAACCGCACAGAACCATCTTTCTTCGCGACAAGAACAACAGGAGACGCCCATGGACTGTCCGAGGGCCGAATAACGTCGCGTCTGAGCATATCATCGACCTGCTCGTTAATTTCCCGACGTTCAGCAGGCGACACGCGGTAGGGACGTTGCCGTAATGGTGGATGGGCACCAGTGTCAATACGATGTGTAACAGCGGACGCGCGACCGAGAGAACTTCGCCCGACATCGAAAGAAGAATGATATTCTCGCAGCAGGTCCAGAAGCTGGGAACGCTGTACCGACGTAAGATTGTCATCAATGTAGGGGCCAAATACATCAGGAGATGATGAATCATAAGTGGAAACAGCGCTGACGGTACACGAACTGGGACAACGCGAGTCATCAGGTACGCCCAGGACTTGTGCGTTATCCACTGGTTCCACTCTGCCGAGACATTCCCCTCGAATCAAGGTAAGAGTGTACGGGGATGGGTTGGTCACAGAAATAGCGGCGTTGCTCTGGGTGATTTGCACGGTCGCGAAAGGTACTAGCAACCCTTTCCTTCGGCAAGCACGGTCGGATGGCGAAACGAGCGCAATTGTTTCGGAGAATCCAGCGCAGTAGACAAGTACACCCACCGCCGAGCTTGGAGGCGCTATGGTGTCGTCTTTCACGAGAATCTTACTCAGTTTTGAGGGACTGTCTTCCGGCGTCAAATGCGAGAAGGGTGAGAGTTCAATTTCGGCATTGGCACAATGGATGACGGCGTCGTTGCGGGAAAGAAAATCCCACCCCAGGATGACGTCATGAGAGCATGCAGGAATGATGATGAATTGGCCGACATACAGGGCGTCCTGAACGACAACGCGAGCTGTGCACTCTGCTGAAGGATGGATACGATGTGAACCGGCAGTACGAAGGGACAACCCAGAAATCGGCGTCGTCACTTTTCGAAGCAAGCGGCAAAAGTTTTCGTCCATAACGGATACTGCAGCTCCAGTGTCAATAAGAGCAGACGCATGAACACCGTCCACAAGCACGTCGATGACATTAGATGGGCGGCTCTGAGGGCTTTCACATCGCAATAGCATCGCAGTCCTTGCCTCGGGGACTGCGACGACTAGTTTTCCCGCTCATGAGTAGCCGAACTTGGCCTCATGGGGGACAGGGAACGACGTCGTGGAGACGGCGACCTTCGAGGAGATGGACCAGGGCGAGACGGCGGTGGCATAGACGGTGGTTCGTCGTGATAGGGACGGCTGAGGTGGCCAGCACTAGGCGAAGAAATTCGAGCCGGCTGTACACGATGGCAATAACGGGCTACGTGACCAGCGTAACCACAGGCAAAGCAGATGGACCGGTTGTCGGGTGTGCGCCATCGGTTCGCTGGGGTAGGTCTTGTCCATGACGTAAGAGCCGATGGACGGAACGTTGGCTGGAAAGGCTGCAGGGGGTGCTGGAGCTGAGTCTGAGAGGTCACGTCAACATACGTAGCCGGCATAGCCACTGCAAAGGATGGAGGTCGTGCGGCAGCTTCGGCGTAAGTCAGTGGGGCGGGCGGTTGAACGACTGGAGGCGGCCTGGCGACCACTTGGGCGTAACTTGTGGGCGCAGGGGCCGGAAGCTGTTGTGGTTGGTACGCAGGCATGACCTCCGCTATTTCCTACTCAATTGCTCGGCGGATGGGTGGAAGAATAGTAGTGGCCGATTGTTGAGCAGCCGGTGGGGGGGCAAAGTGCAGGAGAGAGAACTGCCGCGCGATTTCCTCACGTATGAAGGACTTGAGGTCTGCCAGCAGTGCCACCTGATCACAGCTCGCCTCCAAGCCTGCAAGCCCTGCATCTCGTGGTGTGGAGCGACGGGTCATCGAACGCTGCCGGCGGAGCTCCTCATAGCTCTGGCACAGCGTGATGACCTCAGCTACTGTGCCTGGGTTTTTGGCAAGCAGCATCGTGAAGGCATCATCGTCAATGCCCTTCATGACGTTCCGGATCTTGTCTGATTCGGACATGCTGTCGTTGGATTTCTTGCACAGGTCCAGGACATCTTCTATGTAACTGGTGAATGACTCACCGGCCTGCTGAGCGCGTTCGCGTAAGCGCTGCTCGGCTTGCAGCTTACGAACGGCAGGGCGGCCAAAAACGTTGGTGATAGCGGTCTTGAAATTGGACCAGGTTGCGATATTGGACGCGTGGTTGTTGTACCACAAGCTCGCAACGCCCGCAAGGTAGAACACCAAGTTTGTCAACTTGCCGTCCTCGTCCCATTTGTTGGGAACGCTCACGCGCTCGTAAGTAGCGAGCCAGTCCTCCACGTCAGTGCCATCGGCGCCCGTGAAGATGGGTGGATCTCGGATCCTGGGGACACCGGGACAAGGGGGTGGCATGGGAGAAGGCGTTTGCTGAGAGGCGTCGTGGGACATGGTAGATTGCAAGGTACGTGAGCGCAGTTCCCAGGGCATCAAAGGGGATCGTAGCACTCTCCACCAATTTGTTATGGCGTTTATTAGCGGGCACACAGCGAGTATAGACAATGGCGACAGTAACGGCCAAGCACGGACTCCCAGCGCGAGCGGCGTCCTTTTTTTGGTAGACCCACTAGAGAACACTTGAGAGTTTGACCCACTTCAGTGTTCGGCGGCTTCTCTACACAGAGAATATGGAGCTAAGCTATTCACCAAGTCTCTTTCCGATGCAGTAGTGCACTAGCTGAGAGAAACTCGCTGAAGATGGCCTTAAATCTACAGCGGGACTCAAACTTGGAGTTCAAAAATATCCTTGGCCCATGGCAGAACAGCTCCAGTACAAGCCACAAAAGCGCTACTGAAATTCTTGCGGGCCACAAGCCTGAACGAAACGTTGTATTTCGCGTAGTTTGTACCTGTGTCTGTATGTGTTATGTCTTTATCACTGTATATATCATAGTCATCAATCGGTACCTCAAGTAGCACGTCATGTGAAGCCAGGTAAACTTCTCCAGCTCTGCTTTACAATATTGCTTGTTTATTGCACACACATTGCGCACACAGTGTGTTCTTACCACCGTTATTTGCTTCGGTGTCATTTTTATTCATACTTTTGCAGAGTATATCTAATTTAGTTGAGAGTTTTTTCTTCAGCTTTTCTTCTTTCAGATATCTATCGATGTATGTATGTATTCGTGTATTGTTCTCATGCTTAGCCCCAATAGAATGTATAAGTTAGACCCAAATAGACCCTTAGACCCAATTAGGATTTCATAAATTATTTAAATAAATGACTATTATTTTTTTTGTAGTCGCAATTAATCTATGCGCCCTTGTTCGGCTGTGATCCCGTAACTCTGCCTGGCGAGTGGCAGAGCTAAAAGGTATCGCAACGCCTTCATGCGGGGACCGTGTGCTTGGTCGACAACATCGCTCTTAGTCATGATGCGCAGGGTTTTCTCCGAAGAGCACACCGCCGTAATTGTGCTGGTATAACGAATCACGAGTCAGGAAGTCGTTCACACTTCCAGGCTTAAAACGTGGCGCTCAATGTCCCTTCCGTCCACCAGGAAGCCAGGCAACTGAAAACTTCCAGGGTGTGAAGAAGTTTCTTTTACATAGCTATATATGTAGGCGTGCGCACAGACTCTCATGTTGTGCTACTCATTTTTACTGTGCTGAGGTGACTTACTTCTGTACTTGCAGCGCTATTATTACAGTGAATATGGAGCTAAGCTATTCACCAAGTCTCTTTCCGATGCAGTAGTGCACTAAGTAAAATACCGTCACGAAAAAGGACTGACACGCCATAATTCCTGCTTCCGGTACGATTTCTGCATGTGACTGAATAAATTAAAGAACCTATACACCAAGTGCATTACCGGTTTTGGCAATCGAAGTCACTGAGTGGGTTGCTGTTTCCAATGGCAAAATGACACAAACTCAAATGCCAAAGGTTCCCAGGATTCTGGCGAAGGGCCTGAGTTGTTAAGGAATCTTAATTTTGTGACCATTTTATCAAACGTATATGAGCTTATCGTGCTCGTAGCAAAAAAAATAATAAAAGCTCTCTGCCCTCAATGTGTACGCTATTACGCATAGCGGTGAAGGTTTCAACAGGAGCAAAATGAGCAACGCGCGAGAGTCTATTTTGACGTGCTCATTGCGTGACTACCCACGTTTCCACCTGCTGTTCTAGCGTGTTTATTTTTCTACAGCTAAAATCACACCTTCGTGCATGCCATATTAATCAAAAGGCAAGAAAGTTGTAAGGTCTGCTGGTGTTGGTTACAACAAAAACGGTGCTAGTGCTCAAGCGTGCCCGAACCGATTGAAACATCTCAGCCAACCACGGCTTGTTATGCACCGAAGAGCATGTGGTTTAAAGAAACCAGATAATGAAATAATACTTTAACGTAAAAAATTACGTTAAAGAGCTTATTTTGCAAACGTTCCAGTGTCCACCTCGTCGGCTGTCAGCAGAGGTGTGTGAATTATCCAAAAATTCTAATAACGAATCGAATAGCGGTTCAATTCAGTACTCGAATCTAATCGGGTATATTGAAAAAAGCTAATATTTTAAAACTATTTTAAATATTACGCACCGATAAAAGCAGCATTTAAAAAACGGAACGTTGGAATCATAAGTGTGCGCTGAATTCGAGTCGAAGGTTCGCCGCAGCGAACCTCCCCACCCCACTACGCGTATGTATGGGGCTGACTTTATGCCTGTCACTAAAGCTATTAATCCGCTACCATCATGGCATTAACAGTCCAGTTTCTACTAAACTCACACAATGAAACCTGGAAAGTTAAAGCAAGGACCAAGCACTCACCTCAACACAGCACTGTGTCGCGAGGTACATCCCACCACTGCCACCAGTTGTAAAGGTCGAAGGAGGAAGTTGCTGATGGCATCCCACCGCTGGCACCAGTTCTTGCGAATGGGGGTCTACCCGGTCTCTTGTGATAGCGTGGTGTAACCGCGTGGAGGAAACAAACGCTGACGAGAAGAGGATACGAAAACAACCAGTTTATGACACTATTTACACTTATTTACAGCAAAGAAAAGTTAGTGGTTTCACAAACCACGAGCGTGGTGGTTGAACCGTTACATGATTCAGAGCGACGTCCAGCACTCTGCGGCGTCGTTTTAAGCCCTGTCGGGCTCCTCCTCTTTGAGTGGAACACCAATCACACACACACATCAGGTGAGGGGGACGAAAATGCACGGTCCACGTGAACGTCTAATATTGAGTAGCGATCACTGCACTGCAAGGTGGCGCCAGCGGGGCTCTTCCTCGCCGTGTGTGTGCCGCTAGTCGAGAGGTACCAAGCTCCTGACAGCATACATCAAAGTGTCCGCCGATCTGTTTGCTTAATTAGCGGGGCGATTTGCGGCGACCGCCACGGTCTCTTCCAAAGAAGATGCTGTCTTTGTTGTCCTCTCTCGAACGGTTAACGGCGTCGTGGTGACACGACGTCTCACCCTCGGGCTAGCAGGGACAATGTCTGGCGAGCATAGGCAGCCCGCCGGTCGGCTACGTGATGAGGATTAAAAGAGCGCCACTCCCTAGTCAGCTCTGGCGCCGGTCACAACAGCTTCCCCATCGCCAGATGAGTCGCCGAGGCCAATAGTCACCGCTGCTGCTCGAAGGGACGACGAAAGGGTGCATGGTTGAAAGTCAGGAACTCGCCTTTGCTTGCCACATGGTCTGGGTAAGTGCCGAAATCTTCGACAGCGCCTGGCAGACTAGGCGCCGAAGGTGTTGAGAGCCTCCCCAGTAGACCGGCTTACGCACAATGGCGTCTGCCCAGACGAATTGCCAGGCCAAACGTAACAGCGGTCGAAGTCCGAGAGAGACCAAGGTGACCGGCGGTGGGGAAGTCATGAAGCTGGGCAATAACACTCGAACGTAGGTGGGAAGGCACCACAAGGAGCAGTTCGCGCCCATTTGTGTTGACATTGTAGCGGTATAATGTGTCCTCTTTAAGTACAAACAGTCGAATAGACGGATGGGGCGTTGGAGAGTTCAGCTTCTCAATAATGTCACGCAAGACGGGATCTCGGCGCTGTTCATCACGGATGTTGCTCAAAGCAGAGAGAGAGCACACATGGCGGTGCTTCATCTAAAGTCTCAGGAGGGTCCACTGGATGGCGGGACAAGCAGTCAGCGTCATGGTGTAAACGGCCAGATTTGTAAGACACTGAGTAGTCATATTTTTGGAGCTGTAGTGCCCAGCGACCAAGACGCCCAGTGGAATCCTTTAACGACGAGAGCCAGCAGAGGGCGTGCTGATCAGTTGTGACAGTGAAACAACGACCATGTAAGTAGGGCCAAAATTCGCCAACCGGCCAAACTAGAGCAAGGCCTTCCCGTTCAGTGATAGACTAGATCCGCTTGGCCACAGAGAGCAGACGGCTGGCATATGCGATAACGCAGGCGCAGCCGCTTTGATGCTGGATCAAAACAGCACCGATTCCATGGCCGCTGGCATCAGTGTGGAGTTTCTGTTGGGGCAGACATGTCAAAATGGCCAGAATATGTGGTGCTGTGAGCAACGCGATGAGATTGGAGAACGCCGAAGCCGGCGCAGCACACCAAGAGAATGAAACATCCTTCTTCAGCAAGTCCGTAAGAGGTCGGGCCACGTCCGCAAAATTGTTTACAAAACGTCGGAAGTAAGAACATAGAACTAAAAGCTTCGGACTTTCTTAGTGCTGGTCGGGACGGGGAAGTTTTGCAAAGCTTGATCTTTATCAGGATCAGGGCGTACGCCAGAGAAGTCCACAAGATGGCCTAACATTGTTATTTGCTGGCGTCCGAAGTGGCACTTCGATGAGTTCAGTTGAAGTTCTGCGTTACGAAAAACAGAAAGGATGGAGGAAAGGCGGTCGAGGTGTATTTCAGAGGTTTGGGAAAACACAATGACGTCGTCGAGGTAACATAGGCAAATTGACCACTTGAACCCGCGCAAGAGAGTGTCTATCATTCGTTCGAAGGTGGCGGGAGCATTGCATAATCCGAACGGCATGACCTTAAACTGGTAAAGACCATCAGGGGTCACAAAAGCAGTCTTCTCGCGGTCCATGTCGTCGACAGCGATTCGCCAGCACCCTGAGCGAAGGTCGATGGAGGAAAAATACTTAGCGCCATGAAGGCAGTTCAGGGCGTCGTCAATGCGTGGTAGCGGGTAGACGTCTTTCTTAGTGATCCAGTTCAGATGTCGGTAGTCGACGCAGAATCGCCAACTGGTGTCCTTTTTCTTTACAAGAACAACAAAGGAAGCCCATGTACTGGAACATGGCTCAACTATGTCTTTAGCGAGCATCTTCTTGACTTCCTTTTGAATAATCTGACGCTCCGCAGGAGAAACCTGGTACGGCCGTCGATGTACCGGAGATGAATCGCCAGTGTTAATGCGGTGCTTCACAATGCGGGTTTGACCTAGCGGGCGGTCCCAGAAGTCGAATACGTCACAGTACAATTCCAGGACGTTACGGAGCGCGTCAGTGTGATGCGGCAAAAGGTCCACCACGATCATTTTTTCCACATTAGAAGATGGACTCTCTGTCGAAGAACAGGCTTGCGTGCAGTTGGGGCGACGCACATCATTGGGGTACAAAGCTGAGATGACACAATCCTCAGAGGGTGTCAGCGTGGCGAGTACTATTCTACGCGGAAGCACTTGCGGGCACAGAGCAAAGTTCAGCAAACGGATGCAAGCACGGTTTTCCCGTAACGTAATAATAGTGTGCGGAAAAGTAACACTGCGAGTCAGAAGGACGGATGTGATGGGCGTGAGCACGTAGTCTCCATCAGGTGCAGGTGGCGACGCTTTTACGGCAATGCAGGTAACTGTTCGCGGTGACAAACGGACATGCTCCGAAAAGCAGAGACGAACGTGGGGCGGACTGGGCGTATCAGGCGTACAGGGCAGGTCAAGTTGCACCATGCTAGCTGAACAGTCAATGAGGGCCGAATGGGTGGACAAAAAGTCTAGACCGAAGATAACATCATTGGTGCAGTTGGTGAGAACAGTGAAGAAAACGAAGGTTTGGTGTCCGGCTATAGTAACGCGTGCTGTGCAGACACCAACGATCGCAGTTGCACTGCCATCAGCAACACGAACACATCGTGAAGGGGCTGGAGTGAAGACTTTCATCAAGCGGTCAGGAATGTGCGAGCTCAAAACAGAAATTTAGGCGCTAGTGTCGACTAAAGCTTTAACAGGTAAACCATCCACTTTTACATCAATCAAGTTCTGGTTAGTCGGGAGGGTCAACAGAGGAATTGTAGAGCAAGTCGTAACAGCAGCGTCACCTCCAGGAGCAGCACCAGTTAGTTTCCCGAAGGAAATCATCGGGCGTAAGACGGGTGTGATGAGTGAAGAAAACGACAACGACGGAAGTGCGGGGCAAGGCGCGTGTAATGTGCGCGTGAGTGTCAGCGAATCAGCTGATGACCTGTGGTGGCCCATAAAGGTGGCGGGCCACGATTGGGCCACGGGCGATTATCACGTGGCAGTGGGCTTTGTGGCTGGGGACGAGCCGAAGCAGCGGCAGGCGGGAGACAGCGGACCGAAGCGTCGGACGCAGGCGATCCAGGTTCCAGCCAGGGAACGCGGCCGTCCACGCTACTGCCGTCCAACTACCAGCTGGGGCGGCGTTGCCGGCACGAGTACTGCATCTCGGGGCGCGGCCTGGCCTGCTGTTCTCTTCCTTGCCGAGGGAATCGCGGATCTCGGCGAGGCGTCTTCACGGTCAGCCGTTCGACACAGCGATGAACGTGGCCTGGCTAATGGTCACGTTTGCGTCGAGCCTCGCGTCTCGGCGCACGCTCTTCGCTGGACAGGCTGGCCATGCCCCGCATCGAGCATCAGGTCTCCGATGCGGGTTGACTGCTCCGTGGCCGCACCCATGCCATCAAGCGCCGGTGTCACCAGAGCGTCGCACTTCGGCAAGGGACGAGCGAGATGTTCTGCCGGGCGATACGCGGGAGTGCGCACAGAGGAGCACGGAGCCGGGCGAGGTTCAGGGTGGCCGGAGATCCAGGTGCCAGGGGAGTTCTGGCTGAATTGAGGAGCACCGAGCAGTGCCGAGCCGTACTGAGCGACGCGCCAGACTCGGACGTGGGCCACGAGCTCATGAGCTGCAGTGTGCACTCGAGGGTACCTGGCGGTGCCATGGCCAAGAAGAAGGAACGTGCGGAAAAGAGAGCTCGAGGGTTGAGGCCACGAAGGCAGAGGAAGCGGTGCGCCGCTCGAGAGGACGAGTTCCTGGCAGCGTTCCTGAGCCGGAGTGAGACCCGTACGTGTCAGTTCGAGGTCGAGCTCCGGTGTGTCTGTTCAAGGTCCAAGGCCGAGACCTGCCGAACGGCTTCTGCCTGGGTGCAGTGGCCGGGAGTAGGTTCGTGGGCGAGGCCTACCGGGTGTGGTCCTCGTGAGCCGTGGCCTGATCCTGGACCTCCGGAGTTGCGACCCTGACTGCTGAGTTGGCCGCGACGTCCGACTCAGCGGCGCTGCACACGGTAGCGTATCCGTGCGCCGTCAGCCGTTCCACCCATGCCATGAAATAAAAAGTTCATGTTAATCCTTTCTCGTCTGCTATCAACAAACATAGTGACGAACATTCTTTAACCATCACAATAAATGGCGAGCCTGCCAGGATTAGGCTCTCGCGTTACATCTGAGAGCCTCACGTTGTCTGTGTGTGGCCGACGAGAATGGAGGACAAGAGAAAGCTAGTTGAGCTGGGGAAGGAGATGGGGCTGAGTGGAGAAACTTTGCTGGCATGGGTGAGCGCTGACGAAAAAGAAATGAGGGACCAGAGAGCTCAGAAACGAGGCCCGAGGCCGCGCTGGTCCAGGCATCTCCGCCACCACTGCTCGAAAGTCGTGAGTCCACGGGACTATTCTTCCTCATCACTGTGTATTGTGAGAAAAGTTGTTTGACTGAAACAACTTCCTCGTGCGGGGGGGTATTGTGATGAGTGAAGAAAACGACAACGACGGAAGTGCGGGGCAAGGCGCGTGTAATGTGCGCGTGAGTGTCAGTGAATCAGCTGATGACCTGTGGTGGCCCATAGAGGTGGCGGGCCACGATTGGGCCACGGGTGACCATCACGTGGCAGTGGGCTTTGTGGCTGGGGACGAGCCAAAGCAGCGGCAGACAGGAGACAGCGGGCCGAAGCGTCGGACGCAGGCGATCCAGGTTCCGGCCAGGGAACGTGGCCGTCCACGCTACTGCCGTCCAACTACCAGCTGGGGTGGCGTTGCCGGCACGAGTACTGCATCTCGGGGCGCGGCCTAGCCTGCTGTTCTCTTCCTTGCCGAGGGCATCGCGGATCTCGGCGAGGCGTCTCCACGGTCAGCCGTTCGACACAGCGATGAACGTGGCCTGGCTAATGGTCACGGTTGCGTCGAGCCTCGCGTCTCGGCGCACGCTCTTCGCTGGACGGGCTGGCCATGCCCCGCATGGAGCATCGCGTCTCCGATGCAGGTTGACTGCTCCATGGCCGCACCCATGCCATCAAGCGCCGGTGTCACCAGAGCGTCGCACTTCGGCAAGGGACGGGGGAGATGTTCTGCCGGGCGAGACGCGGGAGTGCGCACAGAGAAGCACGGAGCCGGGCGAGGTTCAGGGTGGCCGAGGATCCAGGTGCCAGGGGAGTTCTGGCTGAATTGAGGATCACCGAGCGATGCCGAGCCGTACTGAGCGACGCGCCAGACTCGGACGTGGGCCACGAGCTCATGAGCTGCAGTGTGCACTTGAGGGTACCTGGCGGTGCCATGGCCAAGAAGAAGGAACGTGCGGAAAAGAGAGCTCGAGGGTTGAGGCCACGAAGGCAGAGGAAGCGGTGCGCCGCTCGAGAGGACGAGTTCCTGGCAGCGCTCCTGAGCCGGAGTGAGACCCGTACGTGTCAGTTCGAGGTCGAGCTCCGGTGTGTCTGTTTAAGGTTCAAGGCCGAGACCTGCCGAACGGCTCCTGCCTGGGTGCAGTGGCCGGGAGCAGGTTCGTGGGCGAGGCCTACCGGGTGTGGCCCTCGTGAGCCGTGGCCTGATCCTGGACCTCCGGAGTTGCGACCCTGACTGCTGAGTTGGCCGCGACGTCCGACTCAGCGGCGCTGCACATGGTAGCGTATCCGTGCGCCGTCAGCCGTTCCACCCATGCCATGAAATAAAAAGTTCATGTTAATCCTTTGTCGTCTGCTATCAACAAACATAGTGACGAATGTTCTTTAACCATCACAACGGGGATGGAGAACGGGGTGGCGGAGAAGACCGCGATAATCTACGTAGTGGTCATGGCGAGCGGCTGTACTGGGCATTGGTCGTGGCGGTCATGTCGTAATGAGCTGAGTCACCACGGCGGGTTCGTTCTTGGCCAGAAGGGCGGGCTGATGTGTCGAAGTTCGTGAAGTTTTGGTTTGTGCGCGAGGGCGAGATCCACGTGCTTCGGCAATGACGCGAAATGTGTCCCACTCGTTCGCAACGGAAGCAAATTGGCCTGTCGTCAGGTGTCCTCCATGCGTTTGGCTCTCGGTTACGTGGAGCAGGACACCGGTAGTGCTGACGTGTGTTCAAGGTAGACGGATGGACATTGGCTCGGTGCACAGAACAAATCATCTGAAAGCCCGCGTTTGCCCATTCTTGACGCACAACGCTCTGTATGAGGGATATGGTGGGCTGAGGATCATTCGGCGTCAGGACCCTCAAGGGTGCTGGTGATATCACTTCGATTTTGCGTCGAACGACCCTCGTAATGTACGCAGAGGGTGGATTGGGCTGGGTCTTAAAACGGAGGTCCTCACAAGTTGATGTTGCTGCGGTGTTAGGAAGACGGGTGAAGTGGTGGGCAATGCGACGGCTTTTAGCCTGTTGGAAGCGTCGGCACTCCTTAATGACGTCTTGAACTGTCGCACAGCCTTTAAATACAAGAAGGCTAAAGGCATCATCAGCGATGCCCTTGAGTACGTGTGCAACCTTGTCGGCTTCAGTCATGGTGTTATCAGCTTTACGGCAGAGGGTCAAGACATCTTGAATATAGGCCAGGTAAGACTCCGTGGATGTATGGACACGGTTACTAAGCTCTTTCTTAGCGGCCTGCCTGCACCCGGCAGATTGGCTGAACTCGCGCAACTTCGTCTTACAGACATCCCAGCTGGTGAGCTTTTCCGCGTTGTTGTTGAACTACGGCTTGGCCGTACATTTCAGGTAAAAGATAAGGTTTGCCAGCGTCATGGTTGGATCCCATCTTTGGTTTTCACTGACGAGCTCGTAGAGCTGAAGCCACTCATCGACGTCTTCGCCGTCAGTGCCCGAAAAGTTGCAAGGATCGCGGGGTGGAGTGGTCACAATGACCAAAGGTGAGGTGGGCGCCATTGATGCGCGAAGCATGGCTGTTGGCGCAGCATCTCTGTCAGTAGACATGTTAGAAGCGGTAACTTGGCGTCCGCTGCGAAGCTCCGTCGTGCTTTGCTACCCCGCACCTTCCACCAAAATGTTACGGGAGGGCGCACAGAGAAACGAGGTTACAGCTAAGATATATTTGCACGACGCCAAGCCTAACCCGAGATGGCAAGCCAGAGCGTGCCCCACATCCCAGAATCACGTCGTCTTTCTCGCTGTCTATCTTGATTCTTCAGCGTGATGTAGTCTTGTAACTATATATGTATATATATATATATATATATATATATATATATATATATATATATATATATATATATATATATATATATATATATATATATATATATATATATATATATATATATATATATATATATATATATATATATATATATATATATATATATATATATAAGTGTGTGTGTGTGTGTGTGTGTGTGTAACGTAAGTACGTATTGACTGAAGGTAGAGGCTGAGGAAGAAGAAGGAAGATTGGAATAAACATGGTGTATGAGCCAGGCCACGTCTCCCATTCTTCATAGCGTCACACAAGTCGACAGGATGGAGACCTGCCTGCCCCTTCATCAGTCACTCATCATCGACGCAGTTCCCCAGAAGACGCCCTGACCGTACATTGACTGCCGAATCATCGCCTATGAGGACAACGAACAGCACCATGACCGAACCATCGGCTGACCTCGGCATCCCCAAGTACACCGGATCAGCGGACGACCGACCCGTACAGGACTGGTTCAACCTGTTCGAACTCCACGCTACCGCTGCATCTTGGTCGGAACGGGAAATGGTTACGAACTTCAGCGACTACATCACCGGTGAGGCATTTAAATTTTACCTCACCCACATATTCGACAACGACGAATCTTGGCAAAAGATAAAACAAGAAATGATCAATTGGTTTAATACGATGACGACTACGACGAAAACTTGCTTCTAACCCACCATCCACAGACAACTGCACTCAGTCGTCAATTTTACAGGCAGTCATCAACTATTCGAACGCACAACAAGATTCGACCTCTGACAAAAGACGAAGTGGCACACGAGTTCAGTGGCAGACGACAACGCGTATTTTGGGAAAAACACAGCAATCGAGCGCGCCTCCCTTCTGCACGAAAGTCGGCATTTGTGAAGTCATCGCTTCAGCATATGACCCGAGACGTTGCCCAACCACCTGATGCCGTTCACTCTTCGTCTGGCATACGTGGTCCACCACCTGGGTTTTCATCACGCGGTTCTTCAAGCGCTCCTAACGCTCACCATTTGCCTTATAAGGACGCCGTATTTATGGTAGATGACCTGGCGCATCGGGAAAACACCCTGTCGAGCCATGCTCCTTCCGCACGGGTTCATGTATCGCCATCCAGTGCCTACAGACTCGACAGTGGAAGCAACACCGAAGGCTTCGACGCATCGAACGTCGCACGCTGCAATGCGCAAGAGCCTCTCCTAGTGAACAGGGTTGAAGAAGCTTCTGAAGAACTTTCTACCAACTCTGAAGCAATATCTTCATTGCCCGAAGTGCATGACAACAGCCCAAACACTACCAGCTGCCGACTGGGCACCACATCAAGTTGTGAAGAAAACCAGCGCGATGTTCAAGAATGGATCTCACCGCAATGCGTTCGACAGCAACTTCAGCAATGCCAGCAAAAGCAAGTCCAAGAATCGCAGACACTCCAACGGATATACCGTCAAGGACGACGACGCAAGGTAAGCCTCTTAAAACAAATTCAAGACGTCAGGCATCTTCGCATAAAGGATCGGCGCCAGAAACGCATTTGGCGCAAGAGACCAAGACTGCGCCTACGATTACAGCTCCCAAATAGCAGAAAACGACGAAAGAGACGAGAAGGCACCATCTGTACAACGCAGAGACCAAGACATCATTCTTATTTCATCAGCTGCGACCATCGCAAATGCAAACTAGAAGCACGCCGTCTGTTCCCGTCACAAGACGCAACTCGACGCCTTCAACATACGAACTTCAAACGCTACAAGGACTCCCACTCTTGTCCATTCCTCGCAGGAACTCAGCCCATGTCACCACCAGTGCAGATCTCCAGGGTGTGGTTATGCCATCCAGAACGCGACAGGTAGCCTCGCCCACCAGAACTCCTGCGTTAACCGGACTGCTGCACTCTCCACTGAAGTCTTCGAAAGTTTACGGAACTCCTCTGGAGCAAAGAACCAATTGTGACTTTTCACATTTGTGACTTTTAGATGCGGAAGCATCTTATACTCGCGCCTTGTAGTGCGCCGTCCGCGCCGTCCGCGCCGTCCGCACCGCTTCTCGAACATTCGACAGCTGACGCGCGCGCATGCGCCGTCGCCCACCATCTGTGCCGCGCGCGCTTCTCCTTCGAGAACATTCGACAGCTGACAGCGCATGCGCCGTCGCGCCGTCGCCATCTGTGCCGCGCGCGCGCTTCTCCTTCGAGAACATTCAACGCGCTGTATATACACTCAAGGTCGGCGCTCGCTCGCTCAGTTGCCGCTCGTCGGTTGGTTTGTACGGCGCGTCGACGTCCAAGGTCGCGGTGAAATGAATTCCAACGAATCCACAAACACAATGATCGACGTCCCTTCGACCAGCGCCATCCTTTCGCATACGTGTGTACGTGTTCACTCATTCTACACCCCCTCCTACAACCACGTTAACCAATTTAGCCATCGACCCAAGTAAGTCGCAATTTAACACCCCATTTCACAACCACGTTAACCAATTTAGCCATCGACCCAAGTAAGTCGCACTTTAACACCCCGTTAACCAATTATATGCTCCGCATCCTCCTCAGTGTTCCCCCGAGGGAAGCTGCGGGCAATTTTTTAACCTCTCCTTGTTTACTTTTTCTTGTTCATAATTCATGCCTTCTTTCGGGGGAGGGGAATCGTGTAACGTAAGTAGGTATCGACTGAAGGTAGAGGCTGAGGAAGAAGAAGGAAGAACGGAATAAACATGGCGTATGAGCCAGGCCACGTCTCCCATTCTTCATAGCGTCACATATATATATTGTAAGATGGCGTCCAGTACCCTCAAGACTCTTCGAACCTACGACCTTCGAATAACGCGTTCGAGCTTCTTTATTGTCTCGAATATGTGCCCCACAACCTAAGCTTGACTAGTGATGATGAGTATGTACAGATGAAAAGATTGGACGCATTAACAATGCTCACACTTATTTCCCCCACGCACTTGAGCGGCTGTCCCGGCCGAGACTTAGGTGGGAAATGTACGGCGAACAAAGGGTTTAAGACGTGAAACGTGGACTATCTCGGAGGCACGGTAACGACGGTCCGAGGAACCCTCGACGGGAGTGACAAGGTAATTGACAGGAGATGTCCGTTCAGAAATAACGTAAGGTCCGAGAAAGTTTGACTGAAACTTTTCACGTAATCCTGGAGTGCGAACAGGTGTCCAAAGTAATACTTCATCTCCAGGACGGAAAGTGACGTCTCGACGGAAGCTGTCATAGCGTTGCTCGCGGTCTTGTTGACTGGCCTCCGTGTTGAGTTGAGCACGTTGCCGTGCCTCAGCGATCCTGGAAACGAAATGTTCTGGCGTAGTCGTGGACGTTTTTGTCGTTACATTGAAGAAAGGGGCGTAAATGGTGAATGTCGGCGCACGACCATAGACGAGGAAGAAAGGTGAATGCCCGGTGGTTCGTTGAACAGCAGTGTTGTGTGCAAATGTTACGAACGGCAAGATTTTGTCCCAGTTATCGTGGTTCGGTCCGATGTACATGGATATCATGTCGATTAGAGTCCGGTGGAATTGCTCTGCCAGGCCACTTGTCTGCGGGTGGTAAGTAAGCGGATGTGGTCTTATGAACTGTGCCACAAGTCTTTAGGATTTCATCGAGAATTGTGGACAGGAAAGCCTTGCCTCGGTCACTCAACAACGCGCGAGGTGCACAATGACGCAACACAATGGCTTCTAGAAAGAAGGCGGCAACGTCTGATGCAGAGCTAGTGCGTAGAGGAGCAGTCTTCGCGTATCGTGTGAGGTGGTCGACAGCTGTGACGACCCAGCCGTGGCCCGCTGGCGTTACGGGAAGTGGCCCGACGAGGTCTATTCCGACAACGACAAAAGGTGTATCGGGACATGGAATGGGTTGTAATAAGCCAGCGGGAGCTGAAGTTGGTCGTTTCCGGCGTTGACAAAGTGTGCAAGAAGCGACATAATTAGCCACAAAGGTAGAAAGACCAGGCCAGAAGAAACGGCTCCTAACGCGGTTGTAGGTCTTTTGGAATCCTAAGTGTCCAGCTGATGGGTCGCCGTGCAATGCTTCGAGAACTTGTTTTCGCAGCGAACGGGGAAGTACTGGCACCCACCGATGCCCATCCGCATTGTAAGTATAGCGGGGCAGGAGGTTGTTCTCTAGCTTGAACTGCCGTAGCTGACGACGTAGTCTGGCACTAGGTGGAGAAGACGAGCCATTCAAGTATCCGATGATGCGGTTACAGTAGGTACGTCACGTTGGCACGCAGCAAACTGGGCGCTGCTGTGTAAAGATAGTGACCCAGCAACTGCCAGGGGTGATAACGTGGGTGAAGAGGAAGCCGCTTGATCACTTGAGGGGCATTGAGGATTCGTGGTTCGAGATGAAAGTGGCCGAAGGCAGCGAGAGAAAGCATTAGCATCCTGATGCTGTTTGACAGACCTGTACACAACGTCAAAAGTGTACTCTTGCAAACGCAGTATCTAGCGACCGAGGCGCCCAGACAAATTCTTCAGCGAGGACAACCAGCATAGGGCATTGTGGTTGGTGATTATAGTGAAGTGGCGTCCATACAGATAAGGTCGAAATTTCTGGATAGCCCAAACGACAGCGAGACATTCCTGCTCTGTTATCGAGTAGTTCTGCTCCGCAGGTGTTAGTGCGCGGCTGGCATACGCAACTACTCGCTCACGTGATGTTTCATCGCGCTGGAGGAGGACAGCACCGATTCCGTGGCCACTGGCATCTGTGTGCAGGAAAGTGGGTGCACTCTCATCGAAGTGACGGAGGACGGGGTCTGATGTCAGAGCACGTTTAAGGGCTTGGAAAGCACACTCGCACTCGTCAGTCCACGTGAAAGTCGTTCCTGACGTCAGAAGCTTGTGTAACGGCCCCGCAATGGCAGCAAAGTGACGGATGAAGCGGCGAAAGTAAGACGCCAGGCCCACAAAACTTTGCAATTGTTTTTGATTGCCCGGACGTGGAAAACTAATTACGGCAGCAAACTTGTCGGGGTCGGGTCGAACGCCATCTTTGCTGACAACGTGACCCAATACATTGATGCTTGTGCTGGCGAAGTGGCACTTCTTTGTATTGAGCTGTAGACCAGCGTTCGAAATGCACGTTAGAACTTCGTCCAAACGCTTAAGGTGCTGAGGAAAAGTAGAAGAATAAATTACGATGTCGTCTAAGTAACATAAACAGGTTTTCCATTTGAGACCACGGAAGACGGTATCTATCATGCACTCGAATGTTGCTGGAGCGTTGCATAAGCCAAAAGGCATGACGTTAAATTCGTAAAGCCCGTCAGGCGTCGCAAACGCTGTTTTCCCCTTGTCTGCTTCGCGCATAGGTATTTGCCAATACCCGGATCGGAGGTCGAGGCTAGAGAAATATTCTGCGCCTTGTAGGGAGTCCAGGGCATCATCTATGCGTGGCAACGGATATACATCTTTTTTTCGTGATCTTATTGAGCGCTCTTTAATCAACACAAAAGCAGACAGAGCCATCCTTTTTACGAACCAACACCACAGGAGACGACCAAGAGCTGGATGAAGGTCGAATAATATCCCGTTTGAGCATGTCGGTGACGTTTTCCTCAATGATTTGCCGTTCCGCCGAAGACAGACGGTATGGGCGGTGGCGTACAATGGAGCTGCCTTCGGTTTTGATGCTGTGCTCTGCAACGGAGGTGCGGCCCAGAACTTTGGAATGTACGTCAAACAAAAGGCTGTGCTTTTGGAGAAGGTCTATGAGGTCTTTCTTTTGCTCGGCCGTGAGGTGAGGACTTATGGTGTCATTTAAAGCAACAGTGGTAGCCTTCATATCAGTTGTAGCAGACAAAGGCGTTGATTCTGCGTGAAGGGGAACCAGCGAGAAAGGCTCGCTGTCAGCGAAGCAGCTCACAGCAGTGCCTTGGGGCAGCATCACTGGCGATGAAGTTGGGTTCAAGGCGGTGACCAATGCTTTACTGTCGTTAAGCCACACAAGGCCGGGTGCTATGGTAAGCCCCGCATGTTCGGAGCGAACTGATGACGCTATGAACACGTCACCGTTAACTATAGTATCCGAAATGATCGTGAGAATTTGTTCATCTCCTGGTGAAATGAAACAATCAGCGGCAGCAACGGAACGGAAGCTGTATGGATCGACATCGGATGAATTCTCAGTAGCTGACATTTCAATTACTCGCTGACGACACGATATGAAAGCTGATGCCGAAGAAAGAAAGTCCCATCCTAAAATTACTGTGTGAGTGCACCAAGGAAGTAAAAGAAACTGAATGTGGTGAAGGATGCCATCTATCAAAACGCGGACTGTGCAAACACTTGAAGGCTGAATAGGGACTCCATCTGCGCAACGGAGGGGAGGGCCATCGGAAGGGCCATCAAGCGGGCAGAAAAGTCTGCACGAATTACGGAAAGTGAGGCGCCTGTGTTACCAGTGCCTCTGTCTGTATACCTTCAACGTACACTAGTAAAACATTCGATGGGCGGTCCGGAGGAGTTTGACGCAGTTCGAAAAATGCAGCTTTCCCTCCCGAAGCTGCACTGTTTAGTTTTTTAGTTGGCGGTCAGGAATCGAAGTAGAAGGTCGGAGACGAGAAGAGGAACGCCGCATCGGTGAAGGTGAGTGACGACGTGAGAAACGGGAACTGCCAACTGAGCCAAAGTTCTGCGGAGACGGCGACCGACGTGTGCTGTTCTCATACAGTCGGCGATAGGGTGGTCCAGTGGTGTAGAAGTCGTCCCGTTCAGAGTTATCGTAGCTTTGTCTTTCGTCTCGCTGACAGCGTCGGCAAAACCTTGAAATGTGACCACGGATGCCACAATAGAAGCAAGTCGGCCGCGAAGTGCGCCAGTCGTCGTAAGGCTGGGAAGATGGTCGCGGTGCGAGTGAGCTGAGCGAACCGTGCAATTCGGCCGCTGGTAGCTGCATTGGGCTTTGCTGGGGTGCAGGTGTCCTACCAGCAACTTCAGCATAACTTGGAATGGGCACGGAACTCGGAACTGGTGTACCTGTGATCAATGCCAGTTCCTCCCTCACGACGTCGCGTAAACTAGTAGCAGGTGGCGTCGTTCGAATATCAAGGGGGCGAGGTAAAGCCTGTGCATGAAGTTCCTCACGGAAGATAGAGCGGATCAATGCACGCAGCTCTGTTGTGTCATGACTCGAGCTGAAATCAGGCATATCAGGTTGCACCCGAGTGGTTTGAAGCTCCTCGAGGCGCTGACAGGTAGCTACAACATCGGCTGCGGTCTGGGGATTCTGCACCACAAGCGCATTAAAAGTGACAGTCCCAATGCCTTTTAGCAGGTGGCGCACACGGTCGTTTTCCGCCATATGGTTGTCGATGCGGCGGCAAAGGGCGAGAACATCTTCAATGTAAGAAGTGTAAGACTTGCCGGGGCGTTGAACACGTGCACCAAGCCTTTTCTTGGCGATATCCGAGCGCACCGACGGCTTGGCGAAAATCTGGCGGAGCTGGCGCGTAAAGGCGGGCCATGTCAAAAAATCTGTAGCGTGGTTTAAAAACCACCTTTTTGCGACGCCGCTCAAATAGAATGCAACGTGGGTGAGTTTGGCAGGCTCATCCCAGTTGTTGATGGCACTCACGCGGTCATACTCCTCGAGCCAGTCTTCCACGTCCTCACCCGGAAGCCCTGCGAACAGCGGAGGATCCTTTTGAGGGCTCGTGACCAGGTGAGAAGGGTTTCTTGGCGGCGGGAGCGGTGGGCAGCTGCTGCGCTGGGCTGGTCGGCTTGCGACATTACCGAACCCAGGTCGTTTAAGCAGCAGCGTGAACGGAGCTCCAGGCATGTGTTCTAGAAGACGCTGGGTTGTCCGAGAACGCGAGAGGACGCAGGAATCGGGCAGCACTCTCCACCACTTGTAAGATGGCGTCCAGTAGTTGTTGTTGTTGTTGTTGTTTCCCTGTGCAAATGACTCGTACCCAAAGAAGGGGATTGGCCGAATATAAGGTGAATTTGCCCTAAACTTTCAGCAATGCGTCATTCCTACAAATTTTTGTAACTTAATTTTGATTTGAAATACCGATATCAAGTTTGCAGAAAAAAAAGAAGAAAAATAGTGAGACAGTAATTTAGCAAGAAAATCGTTTAGTCGCAGTGATGTATTCTTGAAGGGCGAATAAAACATCCCTGTGGCTGAAACCCAGTGTAGAGGCTCCAAATGAAAGAAGATCAGGTTGTGATAGTTGCAAGCCCAATCTTTGAAGAGGTGGCTAGTATGCTTTGCCTGAATAAATCGAAACGGCGACAATGTAATAAAAAATGACTGATCGTTTCCTCTTGATTACAGTAAGTGCACATAGGGGAATTCAATATGCCTGATCTATGCAAGTAAAAATTTAGGGAGGTAATGCGGCAACGAAATTTCGTGATGACAACTTCCATCATCCTTGAATTAGTCAGTTCACTGCGCCAGGGAAATAACAAGTGTTTGTACTCTGGAGAAGCCGTCAGTGCAGGGTCAGATAAATTTTGCGTGATTTTAAGTGTGCGAAATCGCGCCACCATAATGTATACTGTATGAGGGAAAATAGGAATAATTGGTGTCCAAAGGGCGTCCAGTGCCCTAAAGACTTTTTTTTATTGTCTCGAGTATGTGCCCCACAACCTAAGCTTGACTAGTGATGATGAGTATGTACAGATGAAAAGATGGGACGCATTAACAATGCTGACAATATATATATATATATATATATATATATATATATATATATATATATATCAGCCCCCTCTTGGGCTGATTGATCAGAGGATGAAGGAGTTTTAGCTAAAAGCACCAGTGTCACCAAAGCTATTAATCCACTTCTATCATGGCATTCACATTTGCTACTTGGTCCCCATAATTTGTTTTAAGTAATAATAATGAGTGCACGTCATAGCTTCCTCGAAAATTTGAATGCCTTGATGGTAGTGGATTAATAGCTTCGATGACACTGGTGCTTTTAGCTAAAACGCCTTCATCCTCTGATCAATCAGCCTAAGAGGGGGCTGCTATATATATATATATATATATATATATATATATATATATATATATATATATATATATATATATATATATATAAGGGAAAGAAGTGTATACCTAAGAGCTCGTTTTTCCGTGTTTTTAACACAATAATAATGAGATATAACAGACAGTAATGCCAAGGAATGTACAGGGGAAGTTATTAACATTAATGGAATGTAAATAAGAAGAAAGAAAAGTGGATGAAAAAATTACCAACTGTAAGCAGGAATCGAACCTACGACCTTCGAATTACGCGTTCGATGCTCTAACCACTGAGCTATTACAGCGGCACTCCCTCCATCCACTTTTTTTGGGTTTATCTGTGAATTTAGAAGTAGGAGCGACAGTCAGCGCCATCTATAAGCCAAACAACGAGTGTGAAAACACTCTTATGCGCATGTTTGGCGTCACGTAGCACGTGAACTTATTATGAGCGGGCAGCTGATTAATTGTCCCTCTTATACAACCTAAACACACCAAGTCTGCCAGTACGAGACCCTCGTTCAATGAAATAAGGGAAAGAAGTGTATACCTAAGGGCTCGTTTTTCCGTGTTTTTAACACAATAATAATGAGATATAACAGACAGTAATGCCAAGGAATGTACAGGGGAAGTTATTAACATTAATGGAATGTAAATAAGAAGAAAGAAAAGTGGATGAAAAAATTACCAACTGTAAGCAGGAATCGAACCTACGACCTTCGAATTACGCGTTCGATGCTCTAACCACTCAGCTATTACAGCGGCACTCCCTCCATCCACTTTTTTGGGTTTATCTGTGAATTTAGAAGTAGGAGCGACAGTCAGCGCCATCTATAAGCCAAACAACGAGTGTGAAAACACTCTTATGCGCATGTTTGGCGTCACGTAGACGTAGCACGTGAACTTATTATGAGCGGGCAGCTGATTAATTGTCCCTCTTATACAACCTAAACACACCAAGTCTGCCAGTACGAGACCCTCGTTCAATGAAATAAGGGAAAGAAGTGTATACCTAAGGGCTCGTTTTTCCGTGTTTTTAACACAATAATAATGAGATATAACAGACAGTAATGCCAAGGAATGTACAGGGGAAGTTATTAACATTAATGGAATGTAAATAAGAAGAAAGAAAAGTGGATGAAAAAATTACCAACTGTAAGCAGGAATCGAACCTACGACCTTCGAATTACGCGTTCGATGCTCTAACCACTGAGCTATTACAGCGGCACTCCCTCCATCCACTTTTTTGGGTTTATCTGTGAATTTAGAAGTAGAAGCGACAGTCAGTGCCATCTAAAAGCCAAACAACGAGTGTGAAAACACTCTTATGCGCATGTTTGGCGTCACGTAGCACGTGAACTTATTATGAGCGGGCAGCTGATTAATTGTCCCTCTTATACAACCTAAACACACCAAGTCTGCCACTACGAGACCCTCGTTCAATGAAATAGGGGAAAGAAGTGTATACCTAAGGGCTCGTTTTTCCGTGTTTTTAACACAATAATAATGAGATATAACAGACAGTAATGCCAAGGAATGTACAGGGGAAGTTATTAACATTAATGGAATGTAAATAAGAAGAAAGAAAAGTGGATGAAAAAATTACCAACTGTAAGCAGGAATCGAACCTACGACCTTCGAATTACGCGTTCGATGCTCTAACCACTGAGCTATTACAGCAGCACTCCCTCCATCCACTTTTTTGGGTTTATCTGTGAATTTAAAAGTAGGAGCGACAGTCAGCGCCATCTATAAGCCAAACAACGAGTGTGAAAACACTCTTATGCGCATGTTTGGCGTCACGTAGCACGTGAACTTATTATGAGCGGGCAGCTGATTAATTGTCCCTCTTATACAACCTAAACACACCAAGTCTGCCAGTACGAGACCCTCGTTCAATGAAATAAGGGAAAGAAGTGTATACCTAAGGGCTCGTTTTTCCGTGTTTTTAACACAATAATAATGAGATATAACAGACAGTAATGCCAAGGAATGTACAGGGGAAGTTATTAACATTAATGGAATGTAAATAAAAAGAAAGAAAAGTGGATGAAAAAATTACCAACTGTAAGCAGGAATCGAACCTACGACCTTCGAATTACGCGTTCGATGCTCTAACCACTGAGCTATTACAGCAGCACTCCCTCCATCCACTTTTTTGGGTTTATCTGTGAATTTAAAAGTAGGAGCGACAGTCAGCGCCATCTATAAGCCAAACAACGAGTGTGAAAACACTCTTATGCGCATGTTTGGCGTCACGTAGCACGTGAACTTATTATGAGCGGGCAGCTGATTAATTGTCCCTCTTATACAACCTAAACACACCAAGTCTGCCAGTACGAGACCCTCGTTCAATGAAATAAGGGAAAGAAGTGTATACCTAAGGGCTCGTTTTTCCGTGTTTTTAACACAATAATAATGAGATATAACAGACAGTAATGCCAAGGAATGTACAGGGGAAGTTATTAACATTAATGGAATGTAAATAAAAAGAAAGAAAAGTGGATGAAAAAATTACCAACTGTAAGCAGGAATCGAACCTACGACCTTCGAATTACACGTTCGATGCTCTAACCACTGAGCTATTACAGCGGCACTCCCTCCATCCACTTTTTTGGGTTTATTTGTGAATTTAGAAGTAGGAGCGACAGTCAGCGCCATCTATAAGCCAAACAACGAGTGTGAAAACACTCTTATGCGCATGTTTGGCGTCACGTAGCACGTGAACTTATTATGAGCGGGCAGCTGATTAATTGTCCCTCTTATACAACCTAAACACACCAAGTCTGCCAGTACGAGACCCTCGTTCAATGAAATAAGGGAAAGAAGTGTATACCTAAGGGCTCGTTTTTCCGTGTTTTTAACACAATAATAATGAGATATAACAGACAGTAATGCCAAGGAATGTACAGGGGAAGTTATTAACATTAATGGAATGTAAATAAGAAGAAAGAAAAGTGGATGAAAAAATTACCAACTGCAAGCAGGAATCGAACCTACGACCTTCGAATTACGCGTTCGATGCTCTAACCACTGAGCTATTACAGCGGCACTCCCTCCATCCACTTTTTTTGGGTTTATCTGTGAATTTAGAAGTAGGAGCGACAGTCAGCGCCATCTATAAGCCAAACAACGAGTGTGAAAACACTCTTATGCGCATGTTTGGCGTCACGTAGCACGTGAACTTATTATGAGCGGGCAGCTGATTAATTGTCCCTCTTATACAACCTAAACACACCAAGTCTGCCAGTACGAGACCCTCGTTCAATGAAATAAGGGAAAGAAGTGTATACCTAAGGGCTCGTTTTTCCGTGTTTTTAACACAATAATAATGAGATATAACAGACAGTAATGCCAAGGAATGTACAGGGGAAGTTATTAACATTAATGGAATGTAAATAAGAAGAAAGAAAAGTGGATGAAAAAATAACCAACTGTAAGCAGGAATCGAACCTACGACCTTCGAATTACGCGTTCGATGCTCTAACCACTGAGCTATTACAGCGGCACTCCCTCCATCCACTTTTTTGGGTTTATCTGTGAATTTAGAAGTAGGAGCGACAGTCAGCGCCATCTATAAGCCAAACAACGAGTGTGAAAACACTCTTATGCGCATGTTTGGCGTCACGTAGCACGTGAACTTATTATGAGCGGGCAGCTGATTAATTGTCCCTCTTATACAACCTAAACACACCAAGTCTACCAGTACGAGACCCTCGTTCAATGAAATAAGGGAAAGAAGTGTATACCTAAGGGCTCGTTTTTCCGTGTTTTTAACACAATAATAATGAGATATAACAGACAGTAATGCCAAGGAATGTACAGGGGAAGTTATTAACATTAATGGAATGAAAATAAGAAGAAAGAAAAGCGGATGAAAAAATTACCAACTGTAAGCAGGAATCGAACCTACGACCTTCGAATTACGCGTTCGATGCTCTAACCACTCAGCTATTACAGCGGCACTCCCTCCATCCACTTTTTTGGGTTTATCTGTGAATTTAGAAGTAGGAGCGACAGTCAGCGCCATCTATAAGCCAAACAACGATTGTGAAAACACTCTTATGCGCATGTTTGGCGTCACGTAGACGTAGCACGTGAACTTATTATGAGCGGGCAGCTGATTGATTGTCCCTCTTATACAACCTAAACACACCAAGTCTGCCAGTACGAGACCCTCGTTCAATGAAATAAGGGAAAGAAGTGTATACATAAGGGCTCGTTTTTCCGTGTTTTTAACACAATAATAATGAGATATAACAGACAGTAATGCCAAGGAATGTACAGGGGAAGTTATTAACATTAATGGAATGTAAATAAGAAGAAAGAAAAGTGGATGAAAAAATTACCAACTGTAAGCAGGAATCGAACCTACGACCTTCGAATTACGCGTTCGATGCTCTAACCACTGAGCTATTACAGCGGCACTCCCTCCATCCACTTTTTTGGGTTTATCTGTGAATTTAGAAGTAGAAGCGACAGTCAGTGCCATCTAAAAGCCAAACAACGAGTGTGAAAACACTCTTATGCGCATGTTTGGCGTCACGTAGCACGTGAACTTATTATGAGCGGGCAGCTGATTAATTGTCCCTCTTATACAACCTAAACACACCAAGTCTGCCAGTACGAGACCCTCGTTCAATGAAATAAGGGAAAGAAGTGTATACCTAAGGGCTCGTTTTTCCGTGTTTTAACACAATAATAATGAGATATAACAGACAGTAATGCCAAGGAATGTACAGGGGAAGTTATTAACATTAATGGAATGTAAATAAGAAGAAAGAAAAGTGGATGAAAAAATTACCAACTGTAAGCAGGAATCGAACCTACGACCTTCGAATTACGCGTTCGATGCTCTAACCACTGAGCTATTACAGCGGCACTCCCTCCATCCACTTTTTTGGGTTTATCTGTGAATTTAGAAGTAGGAGCGACAGTCAGCGCCATCTATAAGCCAAACAACGAGTGTGAAAACACTCTTATGCGCATGTTTGGCGTCACGTAGCACGTGAACTTATTATGAGCGGGCAGCTGATTAATTGTCCCTCTTATACAACCTAAACACACCAAGTCTGCCAGTACGAGACCCTCGTTCAATGAAATAAGGGAAAGAAGTGTATACCTAAGGGCTCGTTTTTCCGTGTTTTTAACACAATAATAATGAGATATAACAGACAGTAATGCCAAGGAATGTACAGGGGAAGTTATTAACATTAATGGAATGTAAATAAGAAGAAAGAAAAGTGGATGAAAAAATTACCAACTGTAAGCAGGAATCGAACCTACGACCTTCGAATTACGCGTTCGATGCTCTAACCACTGAGCTATTACAGCAGCACTCCCTCCATCCACTTTTTTGGGTTTATCTGTGAATTTAAAAGTAGGAGCGACAGTCAGCGCCATTTATAAGCCAAACAACGAGTGTGAAAACACTCTTATGCGCATGTTTGGCGTCACGTAGCACGTGAACTTATTATGAGCGGGCAGCTGATTAATTGTCCCTCTTATACAACCTAAACACACCAAGTCTGCCAGTACGAGACCCTCGTTCAATGAAATAAGGGAAAGAAGTGTATACCTAAGGGCTCGTTTTTCCGTGTTTTTAACACAATAATAATGAGATATAACAGACAGTAATGCCAAGGAATGTACAGGGGAAGTTATTAACATTAATGGAATGTAAATAAAAAGAAAGAAAAGTGGATGAAAAAATTACCAACTGTAAGCAGGAATCGAACCTACGACCTTCGAATTACACGTTCGATGCTCTAACAACTGAGCTATTACAGCGGCACTCCCTCCATCCACTTTTATGGGTTTATTTGTGAATTTAGAAGTAGGAGCGACAGTCAGCGCCATCTATAAGCCAAACAACGAGTGTGAAAACACTCTTATGCGCATGTTTGGCGTCACGTAGCACGTGAACTTATTATGAGCGGGCAGCTGATTAATTGTCCCTCTTATACAACCTAAACACACCAAGTCTGCCAGTACGAGACCCTCGTTCAATGAAATAAGGGAAAGAAGTGTATACCTAAGGGCTCGTTTTTCCGTGTTTTTAACACAATAATAATGAGATATAACAGACAGTAATGCCAAGGAATGTACAGGGGAAGTTATTAACATTAATGGAATGTAAATAAGAAGAAAGAAAAGTGGATGAAAAAATTACCAACTGTAAGCAGGAATCGAACCTACGACCTTCGAATTACGCGTTCGATGCTCTAACCACTGAGCTATTACAGCGGCACTCCCTCCATCCACTTTTTTGGGTTTATCTGTGAATTTAGAAGTAGGAGCGACAGTCAGCGCCATCTATAAGCCAAACAACGAGTGTGAAAACACTCTTATGCGCATGTTTGGCGTCACGTAGCACGTGAACTTATTATGAGCGGGCAGCTGATTAATTGTCCCTCTTATACAACCTAAACACACCAAGTCTGCCAGTACGAGACCCTCGTTCAATGAAATAAGGGAAAGAAGTGTATACCTAAGGGCTCGTTTTTCCGTGTTTTTAACACAATAATAATGAGATATAACAGACAGTAATGCCAAGGAATGTACAGGGGAAGTTATTAACATTAATGGAATGTAAATAAAAAGAAAGAAAAGTGGATGAAAAAATTACCAACTGTAAGCAGGAATCAAACCTACGACCTTCGAATTACACGTTCGATGCTCTAACCACTGAGCTATTACAGCGGCACTCCCTCCATCCACTTTTTTGGGTTTATTTGTGAATTTAGAAGTAGGAGCGACAGTCAGCGCCATCTATAAGCCAAACAACGAGTGTGAAAACACTCTTATGCGCATGTTTGGCGTCACGTAGCACGTGAACTTATTATGAGCGGGCAGCTGATTAATTGTCCCTCTTATACAACCTAAACACACCAAGTCTGCCCGTACGAGACCCTCGTTCAATGAAATAAGGGAAAGAAGTGTATACCTAAGGGCTCGTTTTTCCGTGTTTTTAACACAATAATAATGAGATATAACAGACAGTAATGCCAAGGAATGTACAGGGGAAGTTATTAACATTAATAGAATGTAAATAAGAAGAAAGAAAAGTGGATTAAAAAATTACCAACTGTAAGCAGGAATCGAACCTACGACCTTCGAATTACGCGTTCGATGCTCTAACCACTGAGCTATTACAGCGGCACTCCCTCCATCCACTTTTTTGGGTTTATCTGTGAATTTAGAAGTAGGAGCGACAGTCAGCGCCATCTATAAGCCAAACAACGAGTGTGAAAACACTCTTATGCGCATGTTTGGCGTCACGTAGCACGTGAACTTATTATGAGCGGGCAGCTGATTAATTGTCCCTCTTATACAACCTAAACACCCCAAGTCTGCCAGTACGAGACCCTCGTTCAATGAAATAAGGGAAAGAAGTGTATACCTAAGGGCTCGTTTTTCCGTGTTTTTAACACAATAATAATGAGATATAACAGACAGTAATGCTAAGGAATGTACAGGGGAAGTTATTAACATTAATGGAATGTAAATAGGAAGAAAGAAAAGTGGATGAAAAAATTACCAACTGTAAGCAGGAATCGAACCTACGACCTTCGAATTACGCGTTCGATGCTCTAACCACTGAGCTATTACAGCGGCACTCCCTCCATCCACTTTTTTGGGTTTATCTGTGAATTTAGAAGTAGGAGCGACAGTCAGCGCCATCTATAAGCCAAACAACGAGTGTGAAAACACTCTTATGCGCATGTTTGGCGTCACGTAGCACGTGAACTTATTATGAGCGGGCAGCTGATTAATTGTCCCTCTTATACAACCTAAACACACCAAGTCTGCCAGTACGAGACCCTCGTTCAATGAAATAAGGGAAAGAAGTGTATACCTAAGGGCTCGTTTTTCCGTGTTTTTAACACAATAATAATGAGATATAACAGACAGTAATGCCAAGGAATGTACAGGGGAAGTTATTAACATTAATGGAATGTAAATAAGAAGAAAGAAAAGTGGATGAAAAAATTACCAACTGTAAGCAGGAATCGAACCTACGACCTTCGAATTACGCGTTCGATGCTCTAACCACTGAGCTATTACAGCGGCACTCCCTCCATCCACTTTTTTGGGTTTATCTGTGAATTTAGAAGTAGGAGCGACAGTCAGCGCCATCTATAAGCCAAACAACGAGTGTGAAAACACTCTTATGCGCATGTTTGGCGTCACGTAGCACGTGAACTTATTATGAGCGGGCAGCTGATTAATTGTCCCTCTTATACAACCTAAACACACCAAGTCTGCCAGTACGAGACCCTCGTTCAATGAAATAAGGGAAAGAAGTGTATACCTAAGGGCTCGTTTTTCCGTGTTTTTAACGCAATAATAATGAGATATAACAGACAGTAATGCCAAGGAATGTACAGGGGAAGTTATTAACATTAATGGAATGTAAATAAGAAGAAAGAAAAGTGGATGAAAAAATTACCAACTGTAAGCAGGAATCGAACCTACGACCTTCGAATTACGCGTTCGATGCTCTAACCACTGAGCTATTACAGCGGCACTCCCTCCATCCACTTTTTTGGGTTTATCTGTGAATTTAGAAGTAGGAGCAACAGTCAGCGCCATCTATAAGCCAAACAACGAGTGTGAAAACACTCTTATGCGCATGTTTGGCGTCACGTAGCACGTGAACTTATTATGAGCGGGCAGCTGATTAATTGTCCCTCTTATACAACCTAAACACACCAAGTCTGCCAGTACGAGACCCTCGTTCAATGAAATAGGGGAAAGAAGTGTATACATAAGGGCTCGTTTTTCCGTGTTTTTAACACAATAATAATGAGATATAACAGACAGTAATGCCAAGGAATGTACAGGGAAGTTATTAACATTAATGGAATGTAAATAAGAAGAAAGAAAAGTGGATGAAAAAATTACCAACTGTAAGCAGGAATCGAACCTACGACCTTCGAATTACGCGTTCGATGCTCTAACCACTGAGCTATTACAGCGGCACTCCCTCCATCCACTTTTTTGGGTTTATCTGTGAATTTAGAAGTAGGAGCGAATGTCAGCGCCATCTATAAGCCAAACAACGAGTGTGAAAACACTCTTATGCGCATGTTTGGCGTCACGTAGCACGTGAACTTATTATGAGCGGGCAGCTGATTAATTGTCCCTCTTATACAACCTAAACACACCAAGTCTGCCAGTACGAGACCCTCGTTCAATGAAATAAGGGAAAGAAGTGTATACCTAAGGGCTCGTTTTTCCGTGTTTTTAACACAATAATAATGAGATATAACAGACAGTAATGCCAAGGAATGTACAAGGGAAGTTATTAACATTAATGGAATGTAAACAAGAAGAAAGAAAAGTGGATGAAAAAATTACCAACTGTAAGCAGGAATCGAACCTACGACCTTCGAATTACGCGTTCGATGCTCTAACCACTGAGCTATTACAGCGGCACTCCCTCCATCCACTTTTTTGGGTTTATCTGTGAATTTAGAAGTAGGAGCGACAGTCAGCGCCATCTATAAGCCAAACAACGAGTGTGAAAACACTCTTATGCGCATGTTTGGCGTCACGTAGCACGTGAACTTATTATGAGCGGGCAGCTGATTAATTGTCCCTTTTATACAACCTAAACACACCAAGTCTGCCAGTACGAGACCCTCGTTCAATGAAATAAGGGAAAGAAGTGTATACCTAAGGGCTCGTTTTTCCGTGTTTTTAACACAATAATAATGAGATATAACAGACAGTAATGCCAAGGAATGTACAGGGGAAGTTATTAACATTAATGGAATGTAAATAGGAAGAAAGAAAAGTGGATGAAAAAATTACCAACTGTAAGCAGGAATCGAACCTACGACCTTCGAATTACGCGTTCGATGCTCTAACCACTGAGCTATTACAGCGGCACTTCCTCCATCCACTTTTTTGGGTTTATCTGTGAATTTAGAAGTAGGAGCGACCGTCAGCGCCATCTATAAGCCAAACAACGAGTGTGAAAACACTCTTATGCGCATGTTTGGCGTCACGTAGCACGTGAACTTATTATGAGCGGGCAGCTGATTAATTGTCCCTCTTATACAACCTAAACACACCAAGTCTGCCAGTACGAGACCCTCGTTCAATGAAATAAGGGAAAGAAGTGTATACCTAAGGGCTCGTTTTTCCGTGTTTTTAACACAATAATAATGAGATATAACAAACAGTAATGCCAAGGAATGTACAGGGGAAGTCATTAACATTAATGGAATGTAAATAAGAAGAAAGAAAAGTGGATGAAAAAATTACCAACTGTAAGCAGGAATCGAACCTACGACCTTCGAATTACGCGTTCGATGCTCTAACCACTGAGCTATTACAGCGGCACTCCCTCCATCCACTTTTTTGGGTTTATCTGTGAATTTAGAAGTAGGAGCGACAGTCAGCGCCATCTATAAGCCAAACAACGAGTGTGAAAACACTCTTATGCGCATGTTTGGCGTCACGTAGCACGTGAACTTATTATGAGCGGGCAGCTGAATAATTGTCCCTCTTATACAACCTAAACACACCAAGTCTGCCAGTACGAGACCCTCGTTCAATGAAATAGGGGAAAGAAGTGTATACCTAAGGGCTCGTTTTTCCGTGTTTTTAACACAATAATAATGAGATATAACAGACAGTAATGCCAAGGAATGTACAGGGGAAGTTATTAACATTATTGGAATGTAAATAAGAAGAAAGAAAAGTGGATGAAAAAATTACCAACTGTAAGCAGGAATCGAACCTACGACCTTCGAATTACGCGTTCGATGCTCTAACCACTGAGCTATTACAGCGGCACTCCCTCCATCCACTTTTTTGGGTTTATCTGTGAATTTAGAAGTAGGAGCGACAGTCAGCGCCATCTATAAGCCAAACAACGAGTGTGAAAACACTCTTATGCGCATGTTTGGCGTCACGTAGCACGTGAACTTATTATGAGCGGGCAGCTGATTAATTGTCCCTCTTATACAACCTAAACACACCAAGTCTGCCAGTACGAGACCCTCGTTCAATGAAATAAGGGAAAGAAGTGTATACCTAAGGGCTCGTTTTTCCGTGTTTTTAACACAATAATAATGAGATATAACAGACAGTAATGCCAAGGAATGTACAGGGGAAGTTATTAACATTAATGGAATGTAAATAAGAAGAAAGAAAAGTGGATGAAAAAATTACCAACTGTAAGCAGGAATCGAACCTACGACCTTCGAATTACGCGTTCGATGCTCTAACCACTGAGCTATTACAGCGGCACTCCCTCCATCCACTTTTTTGGGTTTATCTGTGAATTTAGAAGTAGGAGCGACAGTCAGCGCCATCTATAAGCCAAACAACGAGTGTGAAAACACTCTTATGCGCATGTTTGGCGTCACGTAGCACGTGAACTTATTATGAGCGGGCAGCTGATTAATTGTCCCTCTTATACAACCTAAACACACCAAGTCTGCCAGTACGAGACCCTCGTTCAATGAAATAAGGGAAAGAAGTGTATACCTAAGGGCTCGTTTTTCCGTGTTTTTAACACAATAATAATGAGATATAACAGACAGTAATGCCAAGGAATGTACAGGGGAAGTTATTAACATTAATGGAATGTAAATAAGAAGAAAGAAAAGTGGATGAAAAAATTACCAACTGTAAGCAGGAATCGAACCTACGACCTTCGAATTACGCGTTCGATGCTCTAACCACTGAGCTATTACAGCGGCACTCCCTCCATCCACTTTTTTGGGTTTATCTGTGAATTTAGAAGTAGGAGCGACAGTCAGCGCCATCTATAAGCCAAACAACGAGTGTGAAAACACTCTTATGCGCATGTTTGGCGTCACGTAGCACGTGAACTTATTATGAGCGGGCAGCTGATTAATTGTCCCTCTTATACAACCTAAACACACCAAGTCTGCGAGTACGAGACCCTCGTTCAATGAAATAAGGGAAAGAAGTGTATACCTAAGGGCTCGTTTTTCCGTGTTTTTAACACAATAATAATGAGATATAACAGACAGTAATGCCAAGGAATGTACAGGGGAAGTTATTAATATTAATGGAATGTAAATAAAAAGAAAGAAAAGTGGATGAAAAAATTACCAACTGTAAGCAGGAATCGAACCTACGACCTTCGAATTACACGTTCGATGCTCTAACCACTGAGCTATTACAGCGGCACTCCCTCCATCCACTTTTTTAGGTTTATCTGTGAATTTAGAAGTAGGAGCAACAGTCAGCGCCATCTATAAGCCAAACAACGAGTGTGAAAACACTCTTATGCGCATGTTTGGCGTCACGTAGCACGTGAACTTATTATGAGCGGGCAGCTGATTAATTGTCCCTCTTATACAACCTAAACACACCAAGTCTGCCAGTACGAGACCCTCGTTCAATGAAATAGGGGAAAGAAGTGTATACCTAAGGGCTCGTTTTTCCGTGTTTTTAACACAATAATAATGAGATATAACAGACAGTAATGCCAAGGAATGTACAGGGAAGTTATTAACATTAATGGAATGTAAATAAGGAGAAAGAAAAGTGGATGAAAAAATCACCAACTGTAAGCAGGAATCGAACCTACGACCTTCGAATTACGCGTTCGATGCTCTAACCACTGAGCTATTACAGCGGCACTCCCTCCATCCACTTTTTTGGGTTTATCTGTGAATTTAGAAGTAGGAGCGACAGTCAGCGCCATCTATAAGCCAAACAACGAGTGTGAAAACACTCTTATGCGCATGTTTGGCGTCACGTAGCACGTGAACTTATTATGAGCGGGCAGCTGATTAATTGTCCCTCTTATACAACCTAAACACACCAAGTCTGCCAGTACGAGACCCTCGTTCAATGAAATAAGGGAAAGAAGTGTATACCTAAGGGCTCGTTTTTCCGCGTTTTTAACACAATAATAATGAGATATAACAGACAGTAATGCCAAGGAATGTACAAGGGAAGTTATTAACATTAATGGAATGTAAACAAGAAGAAAGAAAAGTGGATGAAAAAATTACCAACTGTAAGCAGGAATCGAACCTACGACCTTCGAATTACGCGTTCGATGCTCTAACCACTGAGCTATTACAGCGGCACTTCCTCCATCCACTTTTTTGGGTTTATCTGTGAATTTAGAAGTAGGAGCGACAGTCAGCGCCATCTATAAGCCAAACAACGAGTGTGAAAACACTCTTATGCGCATGTTTGGCGTCACGTAGCACGTGAACTTATTATGAGCGGGCAGCTGATTAATTGTCCCTCTTATACAACCTAAACACACCAAGTCTGCCAGTACGAGACCCTCGTTCAATGAAATAAGGGAAAGAAGTGTATACCTAAGGGCTCGTTTTTCCGTGTTTTTAACACAATAATAATGAGATATAACAGACAGTAATGCCAAGGAATGTACAGGGGAAGTTATTAACATTAATGGAATGTAAATAAAAAGAAAGAAAAGTGGATGAAAAAATTACCAACTGTAAGCAGGAATCGAACATACGACCTTCGAATTACGCGTTCGATGCTCTAACCACTGAGCTATTACAGCGGCACTCCCTCCATCCACTTTTTTGGGTTTATTTGTGAATTTAGAAGTAGGAGCGACAGTCAGCGCCATCTATAAGCCAAACAACGAGTGTGAAAACACTCTTATGCGCATGTTTGGCGTCACGTAGCACGTGAACTTATTATGAGCGGGCAGCTGATTAATTGTCCCTCTTATACAACCTAAACACACCAAGTCTGCCAGTACGAGACCCTCGTTCAATGAAATAAGGGAAAGAAGTGTATACCTAAGGGCTCGTTTTTCCGTGTTTTTAACACAATAATAATGAGATATAACAAACAGTAATGCCAAGGAATGTACAGGGGAAGTTATTAACATTAATGGAATGTAAATAAGAAGAAAGAAAAGTGGATGAAAAAATTACCAACTGTAAGCAGGAATCGAACCTACGACCTTCGAATTACGCGTTCGATGCTCTAACCACTGAGCTATTACAGCGGCACTCCCTCCATCCACTTTTTTGGGTTTATCTGTGAATTTAGAAGTAGGAGCGACAGTCAGCGCCATCTATAAGCCAAACAACGAGTGTGAAAACACTCTTATGCGCATGTTTGGCGTCACGTAGCACGTGAACTTATTATGAGCGGGCAGCTGATTAATTGTCCCTCTTATACAACCTAAACACACCAAGTCTGCCAGTACGAGACCCTCGTTCAATGAAATAGGGGAAAGAAGTGTATACCTAAGGGCTCGTTTTTCCGTGTTTTTAACACAATAATAATGAGATATAACAGACAGTAATGCCAAGGAATGTACAGGGGAAGTTATTAACATTAATGGAATGTAAATAAGAAGAAAGAAAAGTGGATGAAAAAATTACCAACTGTAAGCAGGAATCGAACCTACGACCTTCGAATTACGCGTTCGATGCTCTAACCACTGAGCTATTACAGCGGCACTCCCTCCATCCACTTTTTTGGGTTTATCTGTGAATTATAAGTAGGAGCGACAGTCAGCGCCATCTATAAGCCAAACAACGAGTGTGAAAACACTCTTATGCGCATGTTTGGCGTCACGTAGCACGTGAACTTATTATGAGCGGGCAGCTGATTAATTGTCCCTCTTATACAACCTAAACACACCAAGTCTGCCAGTACGAGACCCTCGTTCAATGAAATAAGGGAAAGAAGTGTATACCTAAGGGCTCGTTTTTCCGTGTTTTTAACACAATAATAATGAGATATAACAGACAGTAATGCCAAGGAATGTACAGGGGAAGTTATTAACATTAATGGAATGTAAATAAAAAGAAAGAAAAGTGGATGAAAAAATTACCAACTGTAAGCAGGAATCGAACCTACGACCTTCGAATTACACGTTCGATGCTCTAACCACTAAGCTATTACAGCGGAACTCCCTCCATCCACTTTTTTGGGTTTATTTGTGAATTTAGAAGTAGGAGCGACAGTCAGCGCCATCTATAAGCCAAACAACGAGTGTGAAAACACTCTTATGCGCATGTTTGGCGTCACGTAGCACGTGAACTTATTATGAGCGGGCAGCTGATTAATTGTCCCTCTTATACAACCTAAACACACCAAGTCTGCCAGTACGAAACCCTCGTTCAATGAAATAGGGGAAAGAAGTGTATACCTAAGGGCTCGTTTTTCCGTGTTTTTAACACAATAATAACGAGATATAACAGACAGTAATGCCAAGGAATGTACAGGGGAAGTTATTAACATTAATGGAATGTAAATAAGAAGAAAGAAAAGTGGATTAAAAATTACCAACTATAAGCAGGAATCGAACCTACGACCTTCGAATTACGCGTTCGATGCTCTAACCACTGAGCTATTACAGCGGCACTCCCTCCATCCACTTTTTTGGGTTTATCTGTGAATTTAGAAGTAGGAGCGACAGTCAGCGCCATCTATAAGCCAAACAACGAGTGTGAAAACACCCTTATGCGCATGTTTGGCGTCACGTAGCACGTGAACTTATTATGAGCGGGCAGCTGATTAATTGTCCCTCTTATACAACCTAAACACCCCAAGTCTGCCAGTACGAGACCCTCGTTCAATGAAATAAGGGAAAGAAGTGTATACCTAAGGGCTCGTTTTTCCGTGTTTTTAACACAATAATAATGAGATATAACAGACAGTAATGCCAAGGAATGTACAGGGGAAGTTATTAACATTAATGGAATGTAAATAAGAAGAAAGAAAAGTGGATGAAAAAATTACCAACTGTAAGCAGGAATCGAACCTACGACCTTCGAATTACGCGTTCGATGCTCTAACCACTGAGCTATTACAGCGGCACTCCCTCCATCCACTTTTTTGGGTTTATCTGTGAATTTAGAAGTAGGAGCGACAGTCAGCGCCATCTATAAGCCAAACAACGAGTGTGAAAACACTCTTATGCGCATGTTTGGCGTCACGTAGCACGTGAACTTATTATGAGCGGGCAGCTGATTAATTGTCCCTCTTATACAACCTAAACACACCAAGTCTGCCAGTACGAGACCCTCGTTCAATGAAATAAGGGAAAGAAGTGTATACCTAAGGGCTCGTTTTTCCGTGTTTTTAACACAATAATAATGAGATATAACAGACAGTAATGCCAAGGAATGTACAGGGGAAGTTATTAACATTAATGGAATGTAAATAAGAAGAAAGAAAAGTGGATACAAAAATTACCAACTGTAAGCAGGAATCGAACCTACGACCTTCGAATTACGCGTTCGATGCTCTAACCACTGAGCTATTACAGCGGCACTCCCTCCATCCACTTTTTTGGGTTTATCTGTGAATTTAGAAGTAGGAGCGACAGTCAGCGCCATCTATAAGCCAAACAACGAGTGTGAAAACACTCTTATGCGCATGTTTGGCGTCACGTAGCACGTGAACTTATTATGAGCGGGCAGCTGATTAATTGTCCCTCTTATACAACCTAAACACACCAAGTCTGCCAGTACGAGACCCTCGTTCAATGAAATAAGGGAAAGAAGTGTATACCTAAGGGCTCGTTTTTCCGTGTTTTTAACACAATAATAATGAGATATAACAGACAGTAATGCCAAGGAATGTACAGGGGAAGTTATTAATATTAATGGAATGTAAATAAAAAGAAAGAAAAGTGGATGAAAAAATTACCAACTGTAAGCAGGAATCGAACCTACGACCTTCGAATTACACGTTCGATGCTCTAACCACTGAGCTATTACAGCGGCACTCCCTCCATCCACTTTTTTGGGTTTATCTGTGAATTTAGAAGTAGGAGCAACAGTCAGCGCCATCTATAAGCCAAACAACGAGTGTGAAAACACTCTTATGCGCATGTTTGGCGTCACGTAGCACGTGAACTTATTATGAGCGGGCAGCTGAATAATTGTCCCTCTTATACAACCTAAACACACCAAGTCTGCCAGTACGAGACCCTCGTTCAATGAAATAGGGGAAAGAAGTGTATACCTAAGGGCTCGTTTTTCCGTGTTTTTAACACAATAATAATGAGATATAACAGACAGTAATGCCAAGGAATGTACAGGGAAGTTATTAACATTAATGGAATGTAAATAAGAAGAAAGAAAAGTGGATGAAAAAATTACCAACTGTAAGCAGGAATCGAACCTACGACCTTCGAATTACGCGTTCGATGCTCTAACCACTGAGCTATTACAGCGGCACTCCCTCCATCCACTTTTTTGGGTTTATCTGTGAATTTAGAAGTAGGAGCGACAGTCAGCGCCATCTATAAGCCAAACAACGAGTGTGAAAACACTCTTATGCGCATGTTTGGCGTCACGTAGCACGTGAACTTATTATGAGCGGGCAGCTGATTAATTGTCCCTCTTATACAACCTAAACACACCAAGTCTGCCAGTACGAGTCCCTCGTTCAATGAAATAAGGGAAAGAAGTGTATACCTAAGGGCTCGTTTTTCCGTGTTTTTAACACAATAATAATGAGATATAACAGACAGTAATGCCAAGGAATGTACAGGGGAAGTTATTAACATTAATGGAATGTAAATAAAAAGAAAGAAAAGTGGATGAAAAAATTACCAACTGTAAGCAGGAATCGAACCTACGACCTTCGAATTACACGTTCGATGCTCTAACCACTGAGCTATTACAGCGGAACTCCCTCCATCCACTTTTTTGGGTTTATTTGTGAATTTAGAAGTAGGAGCGACAGTCAGCGCCATCTATAAGCCAAACAACGAGTGTGAAAACACTCTTATGCGCATGTTTGGCGTCACGTAGCACGTGAACTTATTATGAGCGGGCAGCTGATTAATTGTCCCTCTTATACAACCTAAACACACCAAGTCTGCCAGTACGAAACCCTCGTTCAATGAAATAAGGGAAAGAAGTGTATACCTAAGGGCTCGTTTTTCCGTGTTTTTAACACAATAATAACGAGATATAACAGACAGTAATGCCAAGGGATGTACAGGGGAAGTCATTAACATTAATGGAATGTAAATAAGAAGAAAGAAAAGTGGATTAAAAAATTACCAACTGTAAGCAGGAATCAAACCTACGACCTTCGAATTACGCGTTCGATGCTCTAACCACTGAGCTATTACAGCGGCACTCCCTCCATCCACTTTTTTGGGTTTATCTGTGAATTTAGAAGTAGGAGCGACAGTCAGCGCCATCTATAAGCCAAACAACGAGTGTGAAAACACTCTTATGCGCATGTTTGGCGTCACGTAGCACGTGAACTTATTATGAGCGGGCAGCTGATTAATTGTCCCTCTTATACAACCTAAACACCCCAAGTCTGCCAGTACGAGACCCTCGTTCAATGAAATAAGGGAAAGAAGTGTATACCTAAGGGCTCGTTTTTCCGTGTTTTTAACACAATAATAATGAGATATAACAGACAGTAATGCCAAGGAATGTACAGGGGAAGTTATTAACATTAATGGAATGTAAATAAGAAGAAAGAAAAGTGGATGAAAAAATTACCAACTGTAAGCAGGAATCGAACCTACGACCTTCGAATTACGCGTTCGATGCTCTAACCACTGAGCTATTACAGCGGCACTCCCTCCATCCACTTTTTTGGGTTTATCTGTGAATTTAGAAGTAGGAGCGACAGTCAGCGCCATCTATAAGCCAAACAACGAGTGTGAAAACACTCTTATGCGCATGTTTGGCGTCACGTAGCACGTGAACTTATTATGAGCGGGCAGCTGATTAATTGTCCCTCTTATACAACCTAAACACACCAAGTCTGCCAGTACGAGACCCTCGTTCAATGAAATAAGGGAAAGAAGTGTATACCTAAGGGCTCGTTTTTCCGTGTTTTTAACACAATAATAATGAGATATAACAGACAGTAATGCCAAGGAATGTACAGGGGAAGTTATTAACATTAATGGAATGTAAGTAAGAAGAAAGAAAAGTGGATGAAAAAATTACCAACTGTAAGCAGGAATCGAACCTACGGCCTTCGAATTACGCGTTCGATGCTCTAACCACTGAGCTATTACAGCGGCACTCCCTCCATCCACTTTTTTGGGTTTATCTGTGAATTTAGAAGTAGGAGCAACAGTCAGCGCCATCTATAAGCCAAACAACGAGTGTGAAAACACTCTTATGCGCATGTTTGGCGTCACGTAGTACGTGAACTTATTATGAGCGGGCAGCTGATTAATTGTCCCTCTTATACAACCTAAACACACCAAGTCTGCCAGTACGAGACCCTCTTTCAATGAAATAAGGGAAAGAAGTGTATACCTAAGGGCTCGTTTTTCCGTGTTTTTAACACAATAATAATGAGATATAACAGACAGTAATGCCAAGGAATGTACAAGGGAAGTTATTAACATTAATGGAATGTAAACAAGAAGAAAGAAAAGTGGATGAAAAAATTACCAACTGTAAGCAGGAATCGAACCTACGACCTTCGAATTACGCGTTCGATGCTCTAACCACTGAGCTATTACAGCGGCACTCCCTCCATCCACTTTTTTGGGTTTATCTGTGAATTTAGAAGTAGGAGCGACAGTCAGCGCCATCTATAAGCCAAACAACGAGTGTGAAAACACTCTTATGCGCATGTTTGGCGTCACGTAGCACGTGAACTTATTATGAGCGGGCAGCTGATTAATTGTCCCTCTTATACAACCTAAACACACCAAGTCTGCCAGTACGAGACCCTCGTTCAATGAAATAAGGGAAAGAAGTGTATACCTAAGGGCTCGTTTTTCCGTGTTTTTAACACAATAATAATGAGATATAACAGACAGTAATGCCAAGGAATGTACAGGGGAAGTTATTAATATTAATGGAATGTAAATAAAAAGAAAGAAAAGTGGATGAAAAAATTACCAACTGTAAGCAGGAATCAAACCTACGACCTTCGAATTACACGTTCGATGCTCTAACCACTGAGCTATTACAGCGGCACTCCCTCCATCCACTTTTTTGGGTTTATCTGTGAATTTAGAAGTAGGAGCAACAGTCAGCGCCATCTATAAGCCAAACAACGAGTGTGAAAACACTCTTATGCGCATGTTTGGCGTCACGTAGCACGTGAACTTATTATGAGCGGGCAGCTGAATAATTGTCCCTCTTATACAACCTAAACACACCAAGTCTGCCAGTACGAGACCCTCGTTCAATGAAATAGGGGAAAGAAGTGTATACCTAAGGGCTCGTTTTTCCGTGTTTTTAACACAATAATAATGAGATATAACAGACAGTAATGCCAAGGAATATACAGGGAAGTTATTAACATTATTGGAATGTAAATAGGAAGAAAGAAAAGTGGATGAAAAAATTACCAACTGTAAGCAGGAATCGAACCTACGACCTTCGAATTACGCGTTCGATGCTCTAACCACTGAGCTATTACAGCGGCACTCCCTCCATCCACTTTTTTGGGTTTATCTGTGAATTTAGAAGTAGGAGCGACAGTCAGCGCCATCTATAAGCCAAACAACGAGTGTGAAAACACTCTTATGCGCATGTTTGGCGTCACGTAGTACGTGAACTTATTATGAGCGGGCAGCTGATTAATTGTCCCTCTTATACAACCTAAACACACCAAGTCTGCCAGTACGAGACCCTCGTTCAATGAAATAAGGGAAAGAAGTGTATACCTAAGGGCTCGTTTTTCCGTGTTTTTAACACAATAATAATGAGATATAACAGACAGTAATGCCAAGGAATGTACAAGGGAAGTTATTAACATTAATGGAATGTAAACAAGAAGAAAGAAAAGTGGATGAAAAAATTACCAACTGTAAGCAGGAATCGAACCTACGACCTTCGAATTACGCGTTCGATGCTCTAACCACTGAGCTATTACAGCGGCACTCCCTCCATCCACTTTTTTGGGTTTATCTGTGAATTTCGAAGTAGGAGCGACAGTCAGCGCCATCTATAAGCCAAACAACGAGTGTGAAAACACTCTTATGCGCATGTTTGGCGTCACGTAGCACGTGAACTTATTATGAGCGGGCAGCTGATTAATTGTCCCTCTTATACAACCTAAACACACCAAGTCTGCCAGTACGAGACCCTCGTTCAATGAAATAAGGGAAAGAAGTGTATACCTAAGGGCTCGTTTTTCCGTGTTTTTAACACAATAATAATGAGATATAACAGACAGTAATGCCAAGGAATGTACAGGGGAAGTTATTAACATTAATGGAATGTAAAAAGAAGAAAGAAAAGTGGATGAAAAAATTACCAACTGTAAGCAGGAATCGAACCTACGACCTTCGAATTACGCGTTCGATGCTCTAACCACTGAGCTATTACAGCGGCACTTCCTCCATCCACTTTTTTGGGTTTATCTGTGAATTTAAAAGTAGGAGCGACCGTCAGCGCCATCTATAAGCCAAACAACGAGTGTGAAAACACTCTTATGCGCATGTTTGGCGTCACGTAGCACGTGAACTTATTATGAGCGGGCAGCTGATTAATTGTCCCTCTTATACAACCTAAACACACCAAGTCTGCCAGTACGAGACCCTCGTTCAATGAAATAAGGGAAAGAAGTGTATACCTAAGGGCTCGTTTTTCCGTGTTTTTAACACAATAATAATGAGATATAACAAACAGTAATGCCAAGGAATGTACAGGGGAAGTTATTAACATTAATGGAATGTAAATAAGAAGAAAGAAAAGTGGATGAAAAAATTACCAACTGTAAGCAGGAATCGAACCTACGACCTTCGAATTACGCGTTCGATGCTCTAACCACTGAGCTATTACAGCGGCACTCTCCATCCACTTTTTTGGGTTTATCTGTGAATTTAGAAGTAGGAGCGACAGTCAGCGCCATCTATAAGCCAAACAACGAGTGTGAAAACACTCTTATGCGCATGTTTGGCGTCACGTAGCACGTGAACTTATTATGAGCGGGCAGCTGATTAATTGTCCCTCTTATACAACCTAAACACACCAAGTCTGCCAGTACGAGACCCTCGTTCAATGAAATAAGGGAAAGAAGTGTATACCTAAGGGCTCGTTTTTCCGTGTTTTTAACACAATAATAATGAGATATAACAGACAGTAATGCCAAGGAATGTACAGGGGAAGTTATTAACATTAATGGAATGTAAATAAGAAGAAAGAAAAGTGGATGAAAAAATTACCAACTGTAAGCAGGAATCGAACCTACGACCTTCGAATTACGCGTTCGATGCTCTAACCACTGAGCTATTACAGCGGCACTCCCTCCATCCACTTTTTTGGGTTTATCTGTGAATTTAGAAGTAGGAGCGACAGTCAGCGCCATCTATAAGCCAAACAACGAGTGTGAAAACACTCTTATGCGCATGTTTGGCGTCACGTAGCACGTGAACTTATTATGAGCGGGCAGCTGAATAATTGTCCCTCTTATACAACCTAAACACACCAAGTCTGCCAGTACGAGACCCTCGTTCAATGAAATAAGGGAAAGAAGTGTATACCTAAGGGCTCGTTTTTCCGTGTTTTTAACACAATAATAATGAGATATAACAGACAGTAATGCCAAGGAATGTACAGGGGAAGTTATTAACATTAATGGAATGTAAATAAGAAGAAAGAAAAGTGGATGAAAAAATTACCAACTGTAAGCAGGAATCGAACCTACGACCTTCGAATTACGCGTTCGATGCTCTAACCACTGAGCTATTACAGTGGCACTCCCTCCATCCACCTTTTTGGGTTCTAAATTCACAGATAAACCCAAAAAGGTGGATGGAGGGAGTGCCGCTGTAATAGCTCAGTGGTTAGAGCATCGAACGCGTAATTCGAAGGTCGTAGGTTCGATTCCTGCTTACAGATGGTAATTTTTTCATCCACCTTTCTTTCTTCTTATTTACATTCCATTAATGTTAATAACTTCCCCTGTACATTTCTTGGCATTACTGTCTGTTATATCTCATTATTATTGTGTTAAAAACACGGAAAAACGAGCCCTTAGGTATACACTTCTTTCCCTTATTTCATTGAACGAGGGTCTCGTACTGGCAGACTTGGTGTGTTTAGGTTGTATAAGAGGGACAATTAATCAGCTGCCCGCTCATAATAAGTTCACGTGCTACGTGACGCCAAACATGCGCATAAGAGTGTTTTCACACTCGTTGTTTGGCTTATAGATGGCGCTGACTGTCGCTCCTACTTCTAAATTCACAGATAAACCCAAAAAAGTGGATGGAGGGAGTGCCGCTGTAATAGCTCAGTGGTTAGAGCATCGAACGCGTAATTCGAAGGTCGTAGGCTCGATTCCTGCTTACAGTTGGTAATTTTTTCATCCACTTTTCTTTCTTCTTATTTACATTCCATTAATGTTAATAACTTCCCCTGTACATTCCTTGGCATTACTGTCTGTTATATCTCATTATTATTGTGTTAAAAACACGGAAAAACGAGCTCTTAGGTATACACTTCTTTCCCTTATTTCATTGAACGAGGGTCTCGTACTGGCAGACTGGGTGTGTTTAGGTTGTATAAGAGGGACAATTAATCAGCTGCCCGCTCATAATAAGTTCACGTGCTACGTGACGCCAAACATGCGCATAAGAGTGTTTTCACACTCGTTGTTTGGCTTATAGATGGCGCTGACTGTCGCTCCGACTTCTAAATTCACAGATAAACCCAAAAAAGTGGATGGAGGGAGTGCCGCTGTAATAGCTCAGTGGTTAGAGCATCGAACGCGTAATTCGAAGGTCGTAGGTTCGATTCCTGCTTACAGTTGGTAATTTTTTCATCCACTTTTCTTTCTTCTTATTTACATTCCATTAATGTTAATAACTTCCCCTGTACATTCCTTGGCATTACTGTCTGTTATATCTCATATATATATATATATATATATATATATATATATATATATATATAGCGGGAGTAATAATTCAATGGGCCAGTTAGTCTTCGTGAAGGTATGAGATATGGCACAACGGGAGCGTTGTCAACAAGGATAAATATATTTATTTCCCAACAGTTTCGGGAGGGGTCCTCTCTTCATCAGGGGATGAGTTATACTGACATGAGCTTCCAAACTTCGTTGCTGCCGCGTCCCTCTGTTGTAGACGGACAGTTGGCTTCGTTCTCTTTTTTCTCCCCCCTTTTTTTCCTTTTTTCTTTTTTCTAGTTCCTCTCACTCTCGCAAACATTTTTCAAGGCGAGAAAAATGTCAGCGCCTCAGCACCTGTCAGCGTCTCGAGGAGCTTCAAGGCGATTTTTCAATCAGCCCAAGAGGGGGCTGATATATATATATATATATATATATATATATATATATATATATATATATATATATATATATATATATATATATATATATATATATATATTTATATACATATATATATATATATATATATATATATATATATATATATATATATATATATATATATATATATATATTGTCATGTCAACAACCCGGCCGCCGCTTCAGCTGCCCATCGGACCATCAGTGGACGGTGTCCATGCCTGCTCTGTCTCCTCTGTGGTACTAGGGCATCACCCAATGGACACTATGCTACCATTTCGCGGCCGTAATACACACGGGCTCCTGTCCTTTGGGAATGCTGTTCAAGCTTCCCACGGCCTGCATTCCCTGTCCGGTACTCTTCCGACACATGAGCCACCAAGAAACGCTGTTCATGCTTCCTTGGACGTGCGTGTCACCACCGAGAGTACTACTAGAACCACGTACTTCTCGGACGCGAACAAAAGCGGTTCAAAAGCCTCGTGCGACAGTGCCGTGGAGCTGCGGCGTACCATTGCACTGCTCCGCGCCGAGACTAACAAACTGACAGCGTTGATCGCCGAGCGAGCTCCTACAATGCCGCCAGCATTGTGTGACAATAACGCAGTGTTGAATGTAGCTGCCTCATACGGCATTGAGGCAAGCACACTGCAGCAACGCAGGGAGCTTCAGTCTTCTCTGATTGAGCTCTCACACCAGCTCGACTGCTTCGCGTCGGTGATCTCTGCGTTGCCACCTGCCACCTCACAATCACCAGCCGTCTGTGAACTACCGGAATTCCACGGGATCCGGAACGACGCCGACAGCTGGGTGGCAACCGGCAACACGATAGCAATGCGCGAGGCCTGGACGGAATCTCAGAAATGGACCATGGCTGTAGACCGTCTTCGGAAAGGTGCAGCGGCGTGGCACCGGTATGAAGGCTTCAAGCAGCAGTCCTGGGTGGAGTGGAGCTCCAAGCTCATACCTGCCTTCGGCCAGTCACTCTGCGATCTCCCTTCCACCACCCAGTCCAACCTGACCGGTACCGAGGATGGAGTTCAAGAAAGGTTCCATCTCGAGGCTCCAGTGAGCACTCCAGTTCTCCATATGAGCTTCCAGACTCGTCGCTGGTACCGGACCCAAATTCGTGTCAGCCATCGGCCACCCCGTCCTCTTTAATGGGGAGGAGATAGAGGGGCACAGGGTAGCTGGACCCTTCGTCAACGCGCCCACTACCATATATCGAGCTCAAATGGGGCGGCAGCTCGATGTCTCATCGCAGTCCTCCAGTCTAACAACAGGCAACAAGACCACCCGCGAGCCTCAGCAGTTGGCATTGCGGCCTTCGAACTCGACACGACACCTCCTGGGCACGTGGAGTCGTTCACCCCTGTCCTGCCGGATGGGTCACGACATGACACACCCTACCTGTCTACGATACCAACAGTTCTCAGTGATACCAGCGAGGAGAGCAGACTCAGCAATCAGGCGGTGGGGGATTTGCCTACTACGCGGCAGTCATTGCCCGAGTGTGAGAGTGCTTCCCTCAATCGATCCATGTCTGTCGAAGACAGAATAATGGACTATATGCCTGTTTTATCTGTATTTGCCCACCACGCCTTGGCCGACGGTAGTGATGCGCCGCAAGCAGGCGAAGTCAACATCAGCACTTACGGCCTCCCGGCGCTCAGCCTTACTTGGGATCACGGGCAACGCAATATGACTTTGAGACCATCTGAATGCCGTGCGGATCACCAAGAGGCAGTGTTCATTCAGGAGGAATCGGAGATAGATCGGCCAGCCGGTGACCAGCTCGCACAGAGCAGTGAGGTGAGGCCTTCGTACGCCCCTGCTGTCTGCAGCATGATGTGCAGTTATGGTGGCGTTAACTTGTATGGACGCCGCGGTACAGAACAACCAAGGAGCATCTTGATTCCTTGTGGCCGCAGAACAAGAGGAGCCAAAAATGGCAGTGCAGAGGCTCCTGCGTCAAAGCATGATGGCCGGGAATCGCAGCCTGTCCAGAACGCCAACGGGAATGAAGACCAGTGCCCCTAACTGCGGCAACTGAATTGCCTGCTGCTGCGGCCGCCTCGAGACAGCCAAGGTCGCCCACCAGAGCGTTCGACAGCCCCGCAAGGCAAGTCATGGCGTCCACAAGAGAGACCCCACAGATACAGCAAATACCACCCGCCAGAGACGGTATTGGCAACTCATGGTTCCGGGCCTGCAGGCCGAAGACGACCATTGCGAAACACTCAATGGCGTCCACTAGAGCCATCGTCGCCCGACTTTCAAAGCAAGACACAAAAACCGGCACGACAAAGTCAATGGCATCCACCAGAGACATCATCACCTTACTTTCAACGCAAGATGCACCGTGGTCATGAGCGGCCTATGCGAGGCAGTCAATGCCGCCCACCAGAATACACACTGACAGATCTTCAAGCAGAGGCGCACCGTGGCATAGACCAACCGGTTCGAGGCAGAGAGTGCGTCCAACACAGACGCTTCCCCCAGATCGTCACTCCATGTTGCATTCTGGTTCGGGACGACCACCACGATGCAGCCAAGCCCACCCAGCAGAAACTTTGCCGCCAGCTCCGCGCGCGCGCAGTCATGGCCGAGTGTCAAGACGAAGAAAGACGCTGACGGTCGTGCACGTGGGCAGCTAGGGAAGGTAGAGGAAGAAGAAGACAGAATAAGAACAGCTGGCCCAGGATCGGGTGTTGTCTCTTGTTCTCTGTCTCGCTCATCACAATATATATATATATATATATATATATATATATATATATATATATATATATATATATATATATATATATATATATATATATATTTATATATATATATATGACATCTAACAGACAATAATACCAAGGAATGTATAGGGGAAGTTATTAGAACCAGCGTAATGTAAATAATATAGTGAATAAGAAAGACGTTGATACCATCAGGTCAGCTATCATCAACACAAGAAAAAGGCACGAGATCAGCGATCAAGCACCGTCATCTGGGTCCCCTTGCGTTCCTTCCGAGCTACCACCCGCTTGCTCAGTCCTTCAATAAACCCTCTTTACATTTGGTGGATCATGCTGGGTAACTACATCACCTACACCCTGGAACTCCAATCCCGCACCCTGCCGTCGACCATGCAAGTTGACGCTGCCCAACAGACAGCACCTCTCGCGGCCGCTACTTGCCCCGGTCCGGTTCACCAGCGAGATCCCCCGATCTTTTCGGGCGCCGAAGACCAGGACGTCGAGGACTGGTTGTCGTCCTACGAAAAAGTCAGTGGACCAAACAGGTGGGATGACGCTGCTAAGTTGAGCACCGTCAACTTTTACTAGGGCTAATGTAGTGAAACTGTAGTACACAAACCATGAATCCGAGTTCAAGAACTGGGCCACTTTCAAGCAGGCAATATCCTCGGTTTTCGGTCGCTTTGCCGTGCGGAAGTTGCGCGCTGAACAACGCCTGCGCTCACGGGCTTAAGAACCTGGCGAAACGTTTACCGCCTATATTGAAGACAAACTCGATCTCTGCAGGCGCATCGATGCCGCAATGAGCGAAAGTACCAAGATCCAGCACATTATGAAAGGTGTCGATGACGACGTATTTCAAATGCTCCTTGCGAAGTCTCCTGGCACGGTGTCTGAAGGGGTAACTCTGTGCCAGAGCTGCGACGAATTGCGACGGCAAGGAGCTCTCACCCGTCGTCTATTTCAGCCTAACCAACCACTCGCTGCACTGGACGTCGTACCTGACCACTCCCGCCTTCTAGCACAAATGAAAGATTTTGTTCGTGAGGAGGTCGCACGTCAGCTTTCCCTCCTGCCGTTTTATAAGCGCCAAGAGCTCCCGCAGCAGCAGCAAGAGCGACCACCGACACCGTTAGCTCCCATGCTCCGACATGCGCTTCAGGACCAGATTGCCGAGGTTATGCCAGTGCCCTTTCAGCAGCAAGTTGTCGCCGCGCCTCTTACTTATGCTGACGCAGTAAAGAGGCAGCAGCCACACCAGCCCTCGCCGTTCAATGGACTGCCGCATGTCACCGCTCCTACTCAGTCTTCCGTCGCATGGGCTCCTCCCCTCGCTACCACAGCCTCGACTAAGTCGTATGCCGCGTGAATGGCGCCCGTCGCTGCAAATGCCTGGCGAACGCGCGATAACCGGCCGATCTGTTTTGCATGCGGTGGCCCTGGCCAGATCTCCCGATACTGCCGTCGTCACGTGCCCGGCTACACAGACGTCCGACCACGAAGCAACTACATGGACCAACCCCCTTTCGGTTATAAAAGTTCGGATCGTCAGTCAGACACGTCTTCCCGTGACTATCCGGCAACTTCGTCTCGTCGCTCACCTTCACCCAATCAACGCTCCTTGTCACCCATGCGTCCACGACCAGCCCCTCGAAATGAGGGAAACTAGCCGTCGCAGTTCAGGGGGCAAGAACTGCGCTATCGAAATGTTCAAGTCCTCGCACCTTGCCATCAAATATCGTCGAAGTTTTTGTAGACGACGCCCATGCATACGCTCTTGTGGATACCGGTGCCGCTCTGTCTGTTATAGACGCCAAACTTTGCCGCAAGCTCCGAAAAGTGACCACGCCGCTTGATATGATGTCCTTACGTGCAGCTAATGGAGAACCTGTTCGGCCTATAGCCGCCTGCACTGCCCGACTCACAAGTGCAGAGGGCCACTACATTGTTGAGTTTATCGTCCTTTCCTCGTGCTCTCATGACATCATACTTGGCTGGGATTTCCTATCGCGTAATCGCACCGTTATAGATTGTGCCCGTTCCGAACTTGAACTGCTTTCGTTGTTTGACCAGCCCTACGACCACACTAATCAAGCCGCGCACAAGCTAGTTGATAGGACAGTGACATTCCACCGACAACAGCTGTTTTGCTCCCTGTGGTCTCCGACGGCATGCGTGATGAATTAACATTTTTTGAGCCATCAAGCCTCCTTCTAAGCCGGAAACCACTTCTGCTCCGTTATTCAGCCCTCTCAATTTCTAATGCAGCCAGTGCTCTCTGCCTTACCAATCCCTTTCCGCATACCATCAAACTGTTTAAAGGCGAGTCTCTTGGATGCGTACAGCCCAATGATAACGGACAAATTTTTACCGTGCCGCAAGAATCATCCCAAAGTGACCTCGCCGCCGTCAGTGCTCTTGACCACTCTGATCTACAGGCTTCGAAAGTGTTCGATTCGGCGATCGCAGACGGGCTGTCACCATCTGAACGATCTGAACTCCTCCAACTGCTGTACCAGTACCGCGAATCTTTCGATGTTGTTCAACCTTCACTTGGCCGCACTTCCACCACTCTACATTACATCGATACCGGCGCCCATGCGCCACTAAGACAACGACCATATCGTGTTTCTAGGGCGGAACGCCATGTTATTAGCGAACAGGTGAACGATATGCTGCAACGTGGCGTCATTCAACCTTTACAAAGTCCATGGGCCTCACCTGTAGTGCTCGTTAAAAGAAAGGATTGTTCCGTTCGCTTCTGCGTGGATTACCGGCGCCTAAATAAGATCACTCGAAAAGACGTGTATCCTTTACCTAGGATTGACGATGCCCTTGATACTTTACAAGGTGCCGAGTTTTTTTCATCATTAGATTTGCGCTCAGGGTACTGGCAGGTCCCCCCTTGCAGATGCCGATCGACCAAAAACAGCCTTCGTGACACCGGACGGTCTATATGAGTTTAATGTTATGCCCTTCGGCCTCCGCAATGCGCCTGCCACCTTCGAGCGCATGATGGACTCGGTTCTTCGGGGTCCGAAATGGCAAATCTGTCTCTGCTATCTCGACGACATTGTCGTCTTTGCGCCAGACTTGGGAACACGTCTCGAGCGCCTCAAACACGTCCTCACCGGCCTGAAGAATGCTCAGCTCCGAATCAACCTCATGAAGTGTCACTTCGCTGCTGGGCAACTTACGATTCTCTGGCACGTCGTATCAAAGGACGGTATACTTCCAGACCCGGCTAAGTTACGTGCTGTCACCGACTTCCCCAAACCAACGACTCTGAAGCAGTTACGGAGCTTCGTGGGGTTATGCTCCTACTTTCGCTAGTTCGTGCGCAACTTCACCTCTATCATTGCGCCTTTGACCGAACTTATAGGCAGCACCACTGATATTTCGTCATGGTCTTCCGAGTGTGACCGAGCCTTCTGTACCCTTCATCGTCGGCTCACTTCACCACCAATACAGCGTCACTACGATCCTACGGCAGCAACTGAGGTCCACACCGACGCCAGTGGTGTCGGCCTCAGTGCGTTTCTCGCGCGACGCAAGCTTGGATTCGCCGAGTATGTCGTCGCCTACGCCAGCAAAACTCTCGCCAAGGCTGAATCAAACTACAGCATCACCGAGAAAGAATGCTTGGCGATAGTTTTGGCGCTTGTCAAGTTCCGCCCATACCTTTATAGGCGTCCTTTTGATGTAGTAACGGACCACCACGCATTATGCTGGTTATCTTCGCTCAAGGACCCATCGGGTCGTCTTGCCCGTTGGCCTCTTAGGCTTCAAGAATATGACATTCGCGTTGTATATCGTTCCGGCCACAAGCATACCGATGCTGATGCTCTGTCGCGATCTCCCCTATCCCCGGACACTGCATCTGTTTCCTCGGACAACACGTTGTCAGCTCTTGACGAGGACACCATCTCTTCTGCACAACACAATGACACATAGATCGCTTCGCTTCTTGACGCGTTATCCGAGGCACCGACACTACTAACCTCTCGAACCCTGCGCCGCCAGGCTCTGCACTTCAGTATTCGGGATGGCCTTTTGTACCGGCATAACTATTCAGCAGATGGTAGGAAATGGCTACTAGTCATTCCCAGAACGCTGCGCTCTACTATCTGCGCGTCCTTTCATTCCAACCCGCAATGTGCTCACGCCGGTGTTTTCAAGACCTACGAGCACCTACGAAAAAGGTATTACTGGCGTGGAATGTTTACCTTCATCCGCCTGTTCATTCGCGGCTGCCACGAATTTCAGCAGCGGAAAAGCTCGCCACATCCTGCAACAGGTTCATTGCAGCCACTTTCATGCCTAGACCGCCCATTTGACCGTGTAGAAATTGACCTCTACGGACCACTACCATTATCAACGGCAGGCAACCGATGGGCTATCGTGGCAGTGAATCATCTAACACGGTACGCTGAAACTGCTGCTCTCCCCACAGCTGCAGCACAAGACGTCGCAACTTTCATACTCAATCGTTTTGTGCTTCGTCATGGTCCTCCTCGAGAACTCCTCAGTGACCGAGGGCGCGTTTTCCTCTCCGATGTAATCCAAGCACTTCTTCAACAGTGCCATATTGTACACCGGAAGAGTACAGCCTGCCACCTACAGACGAACGGTTTGACTGAGCGGTTTAATCGTACTCTGGGGGACATGCTTGCTACGCATGTCGCTTCTGATCAAACAAACTGGGACCTCGTTCTCCCATTTGTGACATACGCGTATAACACCGCTACGAAAGTCACTACCGGGTTTCCCCCATTTTTTCTCCTGTACTGTCGCCAACCATCGCACACCATTGACACTTTACTGCCATACTCGCCAGATCCCTCCAAATGCACGCCTGTCTCGGAAGCCGCCCGTTGCGCAGAAGAGTGCCGCAAACTAGCCAAGCGACTTACTACATCTGACCAACAGCGCCAGAAGGAGACCCGCAACGACGATTATCGTTCTGCACCAACGTTCGTTCCTGGAGCACTTGTATGGCTTCATGTACCGCCCTGCGTCCCTGGTGTATCACCCAAGCTACTCTCTAATTATCATGTTCCCTACCGCGTGGTCGACCGTACCTCACCCGTGAACTACGCCATTGAACCCCTCACGCCACCGAGCGACCTTCGTCGGCGTGGACGTGATATCGTTCATGTAAACCGTCTCAAGCACTACTTTGACCCGCTTGTCCCCACGTGTTATATTGCCAGGATGGCTTCAAATTTTTCGCCGGGGGTAATTATAGTGAATAAGAAAGACGTTGATACCATCAGGTCCGCTATCATCAACACAAGAAAAAGGCACGAGATCAGCGATCAAGCACCGTCATCTGGGTCCGCCTGCGTTCCTTTCGAGCAACCACCCGCTTGCTCAGTCCTTCAATTGATCCTCTTTACAATAAGAAGAAAGGAAAGTGGGTGAAAAATTAACTTGCCGTGATCAGGAATCGAACCTACGACCTTCGAATAACGCGTTCGATGCTCTACCCCTGAGCTATACCGGCGGGTATCTCCCAGCCACTTTATTGGGTTTAAATGTGAATTTAAACGTGGGAGTGTCAGTCGGCGCGTTATTCGAAGGTCGTAGGTTCAATTCCTGCTCACGACAAGTTATTTTTCCACCCGCTTTTCTTTCTTCTTATTTAGATTAAGTTAGTTCTAATAACTTCCTTTATACATTCTTTGGCATCATTGTCTGTTAGATCTCATATTTATTGTGTCAAAACACGGAAAAACGAGTTCATAGGTATACTTTTTCCCTTATTCATTAACGAGGGTCTCGTACAGGAATACTTTGTGCAGATAGGTTGTATACGAGGGTCTACTGGTGAGCCACCAGCTCGTAATAAGTTCACGTGCTACATGACGCCATACAGGCTCATAAATAGATTGTGCCACACTCTATTTATGATTTGGCGCTGACTGACACTCCAATGCTTAAATTCACATATAAACCTAATGAAGTGGCTGGGGGATAGCCACCACGTAGCTCAGTGGTAGAGCATCGAACGCGTTATTTGAAGGTCGTAGGTTCGATTCCTGTTCACGGGAAGTTATTTTCTCACCCACTTTTCTTTCTTATTTACATTACATTCATTCTAATAACTTCCTCTATACATTCTTTGGCGTTATTGTCTGTTAGATCTCATTAATATTATGTCAGAACACAGAAAAACGAGCCCTTAAATCACACTTCTTTCCCTTTATATATATATACACGTGTGTGTGTGACGATATTAAACCAAATTGTGATGTAAATGTGCAGATAGAAAAGTGGGAAAAAAGATAGCTTGCCGTGGGCAGGAACTGAAACTGCGACCTTCGAACCACGCGTTTGTTGCAATGTACTCTCATTTTTGACGAAGGCCAGATTGCCCGAAACTGTCGAAATAAACGCTTGCGTTGTTACCGTTCTCACGGAAAGTATATATCTATATATTTTATATATCCAACGTGCCACTTGGTCACCATATTTAAATATTATTAAGCAAGACGAAACTGCCACGAGTCAAAATGTCCAAGTTAACCGCTCAAAAACATAATCTCTTTTTCCAGGAGGACGAATGAAGGCTCACTGGTCCACAGGTTTCCAATTATCTTGAAATGAAAAGCCACGATTTCGCGATCTGTCTTGTTGCGATATTTTGAGAGTACCTTGCTCTTTCGAAAGAGAGGGGCGCAGCCGCACGAGAAACAAAGGGCTGCCAAGGTGCTGCTTGTTTAAGCCCTAAGATTCTTTATTTGCGCGCTCTCTCAGGCGGTCGTTCAAACAGCGACCGATTCTGTATAGGAGCGACCACAGGACAACGGAATGTCGTACACTACACTGCTCACGCACTCCTCGTACTGTGTCCGGTGCTTCGTGACGCACGCATCCTCCTTAAAGGCATACTGATCAAATATTGGAAAAACTGATGAAACTTTTAAATTCCACTCAGAAGATGCCACTGCTCCGATAAACGGAGTTTACTTCCCGTACTTTCGAACAGTTGGGTGTACTTATGAAGGATTGTGAGTGCGCGGCGGCTGCTCGCGAGCGCGAGCAGTGATGTCGAACTCACCGAGATGCATGCAGGGTGCACGTGTTCTTGGCCTCCTCTCCCTTTTCTCCAGCTGTCCTTTCACTCCACTTTTTCCCTTCAACAAAAGCGCTGGCACTATGCCCCAGCCGGAGGCATTGTTCATTGTTGTAGCTGGTCATACCGGTTCTGACAACCGAAGTGTAAGATGAGCGAGTCAAAACACGCGGGTACAGTGTACTAACGCGGGCGATGGCTGGCATTATTGGCTTGCCAGTTTCCGGTGAGTTTGACGTCACCCAACGTTACATCCTCTAGTTCACGGCGCTGCCACTAGACGCGCTATTTTGTTAAAAACGCCTTAAATTCATCATTTCCCCGTACTTTCTGCTTGGAATGAAAATTATCTGCATAGATTTCCGGATCCAATCTATTGATTCGGCTCAAAATATTGGTGGCAAAAACTTTGTTCAGTATCCTTTAAGGTTGTCATTGTTTACTTTCTTGCAAAGGCGGCTGAGCTTACGGGAAGCCGAGAAAACGAGCCTTATGCCTACTTTGCTAACAATTTTGTTGAGCGCATGGCTAGCACCTTGTGCGTAAGGGATGACAGAAATTTTCTGTCTTTCCCGTGTTGGGCGTCTCTTAGTGCCATGTCTCGAAAGCTCGATCTGTAGATTTGTTACCAAGGCACTGAGTAATTAAGTAGGGTAGTCGGCGTATTGCAGTAACTTGATCTGGCCACCAGAGCTTCTTTGCACTTGATGAGGGCAGGATCTCGTCAGAGCATTCCTGAGAACACCTAAGGCAACTCCACGTTTGACGAGCTTTGTGTGCGCCGAATTGATCGTAGAAGGCCCTTCTGAGACCTTGGCGCATACTCCCAGCAAGTGTGCAGTCTGCCAACATACCGGGTCTGAAAACCTTAAGAAACCGTCACTGGGGAGTTCCTTGGTTAACGTGAATGCATGAAGAAGGGCCGCAAACACGCCAAGTATTGCCATTAATTCTACATCGATTGAAGTGTCAAGCCTGAAGAGCACCAGGAAATCATCCACGATTCTGAAAACCAGTGGCCTGAAAGGGCATCCTGCAGCTGCCTTTTGAGGCAAGCTAGAACCAAATGGCTCAGAATGGAGGCAAGGGGAAAGCCTATACGTATGGCCTGATCTTGGATACAGACCACCTTTATGTTTCACGAACGTAGATTGTATACGTAGAACTGCAGCAACTCCATGAAGGATGACATGTTAGTGCCACAAGAGTTCTGAAACCAAACTGTGCCATGTTCATCGATGCTCTCGCTGACATCTTGACATATGGGAGCCTGAGGGAGGAAGTAATATAGATCCTTGACATCCACAGAAAACGCTCCGACCCGTGTGTTGCCAAGATTGCCTAAAAACAAGTCTACTTCATTTGGTCTTCAAATAAGAAACGGGTCATTTATTGTTAGACCGATGAAGACTGCCGGAGGTACAGACCTAGCAAGTGCTGCCAAGTGTGCCTTTCGTTCACAATGACCCTGAAAGGCCATGTTTCCAATTGAGTGTCTTTGCAGAGAAAAAAAGACTTCAGTGTCAGAGCCTCAGCTTTTTTTATTGACGTGGCCCTTTTCACCAGCCACGCCTCATCGCACAGCTGCACTGCCCGCTTCTTGACCTTACTTGGCTGTACATCTTCGACTAAGCCAATGTTGGCATAGACTGCACCACTCGCCTTGTCTCTGTATATCGCTGCTGGCATGACAGCAAATCCCCCCTATTTGTCTGATTCAAGCAGCCTCAATCGGTAATCATGTAAAAGCGACACAATCTTGCCTGAGTGAATCAAAATGTGGCTAATAATTTCCTATGGAAGTACGTCCACACCGGCGCTAACGCATCTGTCAAGGTGCTCCGAAGAAACTCTGAAGGAGCTCTTTCGGGCCAAGAAAAGACGTTCTGTCTTGTTTAACTTTGGAGGCTCAAAGAACTTTGGGTCGAGGCTGAGCACCTTTTTTACAAGTTTAGGCAAGTCTCGTGTGCCTACTAGCTAAATTTTCTGTGAAGCTGTGGCCGGAAGATTCTTCCACGAAAGGATCGCGGAAGAATCAAATGAGCGGTCTTCAAAACATGGCACCAAGACACACCCAACACAGGAAAGAAAGGAAATATCTGCCATCTCTTACGTACACGGTGTGAGCCCTACAAGGTGTGAGCCCTGCACTCATCATTCACTTTGTCATCATTCACTTTGTAAGAAAGTGCACGATGACAACCAGAAGTAGCATGCTCGCTTCAAGAAACACAGTACGTTAAGTGCGTGAGCAATATGCAGTGTACGACAGTCCATTGTTTTGTGGTCGCTCCTGTACTGAACACACTGGTCGCTGCTTCAACGACCGTTAGAGAGAGCACGCCAACAATCTCGTCACTTCAACAAGCAGCACCTTGGCAGCCCATCGTTTCTTGTGTGTCTGTGCCCCGCTTTTTCATAATTGCAAGATGCTCTCAAAATATCGTAACAAGACACAGTGCAAAATTTACGAGGCTTTCCATATAAAGACGAAAGGAAACATGTTCGTCAGTGAGCCTTCACTCGCACTCCTGGAAAAAGAGATAATGTTTTTGAGTGGTTAACTTGGGTAATTTCGACTCGTGGCAGATTCATTTTGCTTTTCGCTCTTATGTGAACGTGACGGCTTCGTTCTTCTTTTTTGTTTTCAGCTATATATTTCCGGGCAATATACACACAGTTGTTCGCTAGCGCTTGTGTTTTGTGTTCATCTTTTCTGCATCCTGTTTTTCGCGCTGTTTCTCTCAAAATCAGTAGGATTTCTAAAATGTCACTTACATCATGCTCCCCAATACCTAAAACTGTTTCTCAAGACGCCCCACACTGATTGGCGAGAACTAAAGAGCTTCGATGGTCATCCAAGAGCGAAGCTGGCTCTTGAGGTTCGAGGTAAAACATCCTTCGTCACCAATAACCTTCTGCTCGCGTTACCTAGCAATTTCCAAAGCCACCGATACGCACCACCAGCATTTAATCACGCCTAGGCACGCATGCTCCAATGTGCAGCCACTGCCGAGCCATGCCCATCGACAGAAACAGCCCGCGCAACGCCACGCTGATCTCCATGCGTGGCGCGTGCCGAGTACCAGCGACAAGAGGTCGACTACTACTGGGTGTGCCATGGCCAAGCTTACAGGGAGCTTTCTGGCATTGGAGTATGAATTCTCGAAATATTTGTGACAGGCTGAGGTAATATATGCTCTACTCTGCATTTGCCATGAAATGACCTAGAATCCCCCAAGATCGACCAGCTTGGCTCGAACACAAATTTTCAATAATTCTGGATTGCCACTTTAGATCAAAACATTGGTACCAACAGCCCCAAAGACAGTACCCTATAGCGATAGTACCCTAAATATAGTCCCCGGCTTAGAACTGCCAATAGTTTTGTGTCAACTCGTCCGAATAATGTCCATTGCGGTGAGGTTAGCTTGCTAATGCTCAGTGAGAAAAACGTTATTACCAAAGTAATATTTTTTATGCGTGTTGACTCTGGTGCAGGATAGCGTCAACGCTGTGCACTGAAGAAACAAGAGGCATCCATTTGACGTCAGAAAATCGTATCGGCACTTCTTTAGGCTTTAGACGGCTAGTGTAGACTTCATTTTTTTTACTCCCCTATTGTTTGTAGAATTGTCCCAATTCATTCATTGAACAGGAGCGTACAGACTTCATTAAATCAAGGATTCACCATACCGCAATTTTAGAATTGGCCAAATGCCTATCACACAGAAAGAAACTAGACTGGGGGCTGTATTTCTATGTGCAACAAATAAATGCTGTTGAATGTTATGTCCTCTTCTCTCCCAAAAACAAAGGATAGCCAACAAGCTTCAGCATAATCAACATTGCTCTTGCTCGCAAAATTAACATCAAGCGTGCAGTACTTTGTATTAAAACAATGATAAAAAGGACGACTGGCCCAGCGGGCTGGCAATGAATTATATTGGATCATCTATGGTCCTTTAATTTGCACTGAAATCTAAATACACGGCAGTTTTTTCGCATTTCACCATCACAGCGAGGAAGTCTCGCTGCCTGAGATTCAATCCCATGACACCGTGTTCTGGAGCTCAAAATTTTACCTCCTATTTCGACGTATTCGCTTGCTCACGAATGCCTCATAAACATCTGTCTCTGAAATCACTAGTTTATACATTCAATTTAGTGTTAGCATAAGTGGCATTTCTCAATGTTAATACATACATACATACATATATATATATATATATCGCCAGAACTTTAGCAGGCTGCAATATTAGGGCAGCCAAAGAAAAAAATTATATTTTTTATTTACATGCAGATAAAATCTCGCAAAAGGCACAAGTGATCACTGCAGCCATGTTAAAAAACACTGCACATTAGTCATGGCTCACTCTTATTGAGATCTTTACCATATAAACGACAAAAACTTCACTTGCGAAGCAAGGAATAGAGAGCCGGCACACTGTTATCTCTTATGAACAAAACAGAAGGTACATCACCCGATGGTTACAGGATAAAAAACTCCTCTAAAATTCTAATATACCTAATTAAAACTAACCTACATAAAATTGAGCTCTCTGCAAGTGCAAAGTCACTTTCTTCCCTGTTGCAAAGGTATTGAGCACCAACAAAGCAGGCAGACTAAAGCAAAACTGCACACACACTTGATAAACATATCCAAAACATGCTATGCAGCAGACAATAAAAAACAGTGGCAGAATGAGCACAAGACACACTGCCATCAACCAGGTCTAATGTTTGCTGAAGTAACTTTCCAATCCATTACACACAAGGCTTGCATGCACTACTTTTGAGTAATTCATGTCTGCCAAGTGGCACTGAGCATTCAAGGAAGACGGTGTCAAGAAATCAAAATATGACAGCGAGTCAAAAAGAATGAACTGTTCTAATTACATTTCTTGTGATGACAGTTATAACAATAATACAGTAAAAGCTTATTAATTTGACACTCGTTAACTCAGAAAACAGGATAATCCAGACGTGTCATCTGGTCCTAGTAAGCATATGTGTTCTTTAATGGTTTAAAGCTCTCATTAATATGGCAGTATACGGCAGCAATCCAGTTCATTCGTGCCATTCTTGGGAGTGCACTGACAGCGAAGTACTGCAAACTTGCAATGCAAAGGAGTAAAAATAGCATTCCTGCACAAGTGAAATGAGGTAGCGCAGTCTGAATTGTCATCACTTTCAGTACAGTAACGATGGTAATGGGTAGGGTGATATAGTTCATTTTGGGTTAGCATGTTTCAGATGAATCAAGACAGGATAGTCTTGAGCAGCAGTCACATTGTCCCCAGTGTCATGAGTGACAAAATTTGCCTCTCTTGTGCAAAGTAAGCATAGAATTTATGTATTCATCAAGTAAAAAAAAGCGCATTGATGGAGCAGGCTTGTTTGTTTTCTTGATACTTTGAATAAATTGGTTGATTCAGTCATTGTTTCCAGTATGGTGAAATTCAAATTAACAAGCTTTTACTGTAGCTATTACAGTACATCAGCACTGGGCAAATATGGTTACAAATGGCTTCGATGAGCATCATTCTTTTAACCAGCTCTGTGGGCTAATATTTGATCATTTTAAGTGCTTACATAATGACTGCCATGATACTCTTGCTAATCACAAGGCTTATAGCACTGTCCAGTGATATATGCATTTACAATAGCTTGAATGAACAACTAGGACAATTGCACAAGTGAAAAACAATAAGACAAAAATTAGAACATTCTGGCCACAACCAACAATTTATAAAAGGGCGCATTACTAAGTGATAACACTCAGGCACAAAAAGTCTGACATGAGAGTGTAAACAGCAAGGATGTTCACAAGCAATTAAACCAGTAGAGAGCATACCATTGTGGGCAAGCAGAAGTGCATTTTAGTGATGAAATCTTATTAGAAGTAGTATAAATGGCTAAAGAGACCACGCACATTTTATCTACCAAGGAGTCCATTGAAAATAAAGCAGCACTTGCACCGTTCGTTTCTCGACAAAATATGTCTCCATCATTCTCTCTGGCCGTCCAAGCAATACTTGTCATGCATAAACAATGGGAAATACGCACATGAGCAAATACAAGCTATAGTAAGCTTAAAGAATAAAGGTGTCTTCAAATACGTCTCGGTAATGTCGAAATTCGCACCATCACACTCACATAAAAGAAGGATGTCCTTGTTGCACTAATGCATGAGCAGAGCACATAAAGAGACAGAGATGGCAATGCTATAAGCGTGTAAAATGTTCAGAAATGTACACATATTGAAGCAAAAGCTTTCAAGGCACATCAGGGTGAGAGAGGTGTTCTGCAGCTCTCTAAGCCAACAAAATTGTGTAACTTGTCAGCACATGTCCTTTTGACTTCAGTGGGAAAAACGCTGTTTTAAGGTACAGTAAAAAGAAAAACAGGGGAAGCCTTCAAAAAAGACCCCAGTTCGCCCTTCTGACATATTATGGGAGACGCTCGGCGAATATCATGTCTGACGGCAGTCTCATCCATAATGTCCTCTCTGACGACCGCTCCCCGATCATGGCCCCGTCCGCCGACTTTACTGTCTCCCAATCCTTACTTTTCTCCCTATCTCTTGTATTCCCTTCTGATCCCTTCCCTTGTCAACCACTCCAGAGATGTCGCGCTTTGGTGCAGACAGTTGCGGGGTTCACTTTTGTCCTCATTTCCTCATTTAAAAGCACTATCCCTCTCCCCAATTCATCCAGCAATTTTATGTTCATACATCTCGATCATCACATGAAGGAGGGGGGAGGGCAGGCAAAAATTTTTAGGTGATGCCCTCCTTTTATCTTCCTGTGCCTACCCCTTGGCATGCCTCTGAGGAAGTATAAAAAGCTTTGCTTGCAGAAAATGATTTAGTAGGCGAGAAAATCTGGCCGTACAGCTCGGTTCACATCGTGAGAATAAAAAATGAATCGGGAACAGAGACGGTGAAAATGGCAACATCAACAGCCTGCCTGATAATTAAGATAGGCTTGGCCTCAAGCCCAAGGTACAAGGACAGTAAAAGCAAAATAAGTGGTTTGAAATATCCCCTGATGTTTTGCTCGTTTCAGTTTTGTTCTGTTTATTGTTTGACTAAGGGCGTTTATAATAGAAAGGCTTTGAGATATAAATTCATGCCTTTTCCAAATGCCACTTTCGATGTTCTTTATTACAAGAAGGGTGGAAGTGGACTTTAGTGTTTCGAAGCAGCTTAGCTTTTTAGGGTCAAACATCAATGATAATTGAAATTATTCAGTTCTGGTGAACAAAACAAAATCTCAAATGAGTTTCAGTGAACATTCAGTACAAGTGAGCTGACCCGGCTTACCACTTACAAAAATATGTGTGTGAGTGTGTGTGTGTGTGTATATATATATATATATATATATATATATATATATATATATATATATATATATAAATATATATATGCGTCTTGCGGGCATAGTTGCCATGTGCATTGTGTGTCAGCTGTCAGCTTATTTCTCTGTCAGCTGATAGAGAAATAACTTTGAGAAAACAAGGTATAAGTGATACTTTGGTGTTGTTTTCATGACTGCTAAATAATTGTGGTGCACTTCGTTTGCAGAAAGTTTGCTATCTCACAGTTAAGTAAACAAGCTGCTCTGCTGATCTGCACTCCGAATGGAGCACAGAGCGGTCAAGCAATTCACACGGCAAATATGCACGCACGGTGGAGCAAGTGGCCCGACAGTGACGGCGTGGGCAGCACAGGCGACACACTGCACACAAATAACCAAGAGATCATTGAGTGCACGCGACCGCTCCGTGTTTTAATCAAACTAAGTTGTCGCTTAGTATCATATTGCGGTACAGGAGCGCACATATATGTAGTGGAAAGTATATACTGTTTGTTTTGTCAATTTATCTCAGTCGTCGCGTCACCCAGACCCTATAATAGTTTCAAAATGCTGCTTTGTGTCGTGACTTCGAGCCGTCGAACGTAAGTGCCAACCCAGTATCTTTTCTGCACTTTGGCAAACATTAAGCAAAGAGTTCCAGGTGGGTTTGGGCAACATCTGCTGTGGTACTGTATTTCTTTATTGGTGGCGAGGATGCATGTCAAGAGATGCACATTTGTACTTGGCAGTAAACGTGCATAGCCGTTTAGTGCGTAATGATCTCGCGTGCCTGGCATGTATAAATTATCGTGGTTTTATTGTATTACTAGACTAATATTCACAGTTGATCATGTTAGTGCCACCACTTTTTTTGGGAAACCACCGCTTTAACAGCGCTGAGACAAGCACTTTCAATACCCATGAAAACACGGATTCATTGATTGATATGTGGGGTTTAACGTCCCAAAACCACCATATGATTACGAGAGACGCCTTAGTGGAGGGCTCCGACCACCTGTGGTTCGAAAATTTCGACCACCTGTGGTTCTTTAACCTGCACCCAAATCTGAACACACGGGCCTACAACATTTCCGCCTCTATCGGGAATGCAGCCGCCGCAGCCGGGAGTCGAACCCGCGACCTGCGGGTCAGCAGCCGAGTACCTTAGCCACTAGACCACCGCGGCTGGGCCATGAAAGAATGGAATTACAATGTGACATTTATTTATAAGCCTCCTTGAATATGGAGGAGACGCTGCTCTTGTTAGAGTGAGTGGACGTGCGTCGTATGGGCTCTGGTTTCAACGAATGTTTTGCAGCGGAAGTCACCTGAAAGCCCTCAAGACTTTGATACTTGCGTATTCAGCTTGTCACCAGGAATCGCCCGGCACCAAGTTCGAGGTGGGAACTTGAATTTCGACACTTTTACAGACGCATTTTCGTCAACCATGATGGCGGGAGAGCTACGCCTAAGACCTGCCGAACCACCGGCAGCGCAGCTGCCAGAGACGCTGCTGCCTTGGCCGGCCTAGCTCTGCCGACACCAAGATACGCCGGTCGGCGCGTTTGACGCGTCCAACTTTCTGAGAGCAAATGAAGGTCGCTGTGGAAGGAGAACCCATTTTCTATGAAGAATTCGAAGAAAGCACAGGATGGCGCAGAGTAGGATCAAAGAAGTCGACACGCGGGCAATCACTGGAACCTGGTGCGGATTCTCAGGAAGGGAATAACAGGAAGAAACAGCGTGAACAATGCCTGCATCAAGTAACAAGATTAAGCTGGATGACTCCACTGCCCCGAGGCGACTACAAGATCATCATCCGACCTAGAGGCGGCCTTCGATTTGCCGATGATGGAGCCACCCGACTGGGGACTAGCATTTGCCACGCCACTAAAATTCCGAGAGAAGCCCAAGATAAGGACACAATATGCCCGAATTTCCAGCAAAATAGAATCATTGTGAGCACACCCATCGAGACGCATGCTGATAGATACCAGGAAATCTCTCGCATTGTGGCCGGCGACAAGACGTACGATACCAGCACATACGAAGCAGCACCGCACAGACGGTACGTCAAAAGGCATGATACGTGATATCCCGTTGGAAGATACCACCCGAGATATTACGGCTAATGTGATTGTGACAAAGAACCCCACAGCCATCGCTGTGAAACGCCTCAGCAACACAACAATCGTGATCGTACTGTTTGCTGGTCTTCGTGTCCCAACATACGTTCTATACGACGGAGAATCGTTGAGATGCTCTCTTTACCGCAAGCAGATAGACACGTGTTATCAATGCGGTCATGTAGGGCACCGCACAGATGTATGCCCAAACCCGAAAGACCACGTGTGCCGTGGCTGTGGTACGGCCAACCCCCCGCAAGATCACCAATGCAAGCCCTCTTGTCAACTATGCGGCGGTGACCACCAGATGGCTGAGAAGGCGTGCAGGGCACGTTACAAGATGCCGTACCTGGTGAAGCGCCAGCGATGGGAGCCACAACAACAACAACAACATGGAGACTACCCCGATGAAGCCAGCGCCTTTTGACAACAGCCTCGAGCAGCAGGACACTACTCCTGCCCGGAAAGAAAGCCTGGTCGAGATTTCGGTCGCGGTCTCCGTCGCCATCTCTCTTCCGGGCCCGCTCACGGTTGCAGTCAACATCTCAGAGCCGTATGCCTGAACCTGGCACAACCTTAACAATCAAGGTGGGCTGGGCAGACGTAGTCAAGGGGGCGTGCTCGTGGTCTGAGGAGGCCACTTCTCAAGACAAAGATGATAAATTAGAGACTGAAATAGCACAGCTAAAACAGATGTTAGCTCAATGCAACCAGAAAGTGACAGCTTTAGGAGAGGAAAACAGGACCCTCAAGGAGGAGTTACACCATTATAATATAACGGAACATGCTCCGCCAGTAGTACCACCGCTCTCATCTGTAACACCAACTGAAAAAAATAGAGGAAGGTACAACAGTACTACCTCCCAAACGCAGAGCCGAAACCCAGGCCAATGACCCCAGGCCTATAACCCAGGCCAATAAAGTTTTGAAGGAAATTCAGCAATCAGTCAAAGAATTAAATGAGTGCATGAGCAACTAATTCCTACGGATCTCGGCCCTTACTGACCGCAAAGAGAATACAGCTAAAATTACCCAGCAACAAAACGAACACCTACAACAGCGACTCATCGCTTTGGAGGCTAGAGTCATCCCTCTGCCACCTAGCGGACTGGACCCCATGGCAACTGCAAAGCAACCTTCCTTGTCGGCATTCGGTGTGATACAGCCGGTGACATTCCTACCCCCTGCATCTCATCACAGCTAAAAACCCTGCCTACACGATTTTGCAATGGAATTGTAGAAGCTACGCGAATAAGAAAGCAAATATTCACCAATACCATAAGGGGAAAGTTAAGCCCGATATCATTTCATTGCAGGAGACACATTCTCTCGCTAAACAGGCAGGCTATCGCTCGATTGGACATGCCAACGGGGAGACGACTGTCCTTACCACCCCACGCTAGTTAGACGAAACCTTACATTCACGCAACACGACAGGGAATTTACCAATATAGACAATATATTTATTGAACTTGTTTTGCAATGTAAGACACACGAAAGTCTTTTTATTCTAAACATATACAGCAACCCTAAAACAAAAGAAGCACAGATTTCTCACACTTGTTAAACGCGCCCTAAACATCGCTGGCCGAAATCCCATCCTAATAGCGGAGGACTTCAACACACCACACACTGCCTGGAGATACTCTTATGTGTTTCCCAAAGGTAGGGCCCTCTGGTTTGACTCGCAGCAGGAGGAATTAACTCCCATCACCAAACCTAGCATACCAACACAAGTGGGCACTAGCTCCAGTAAAGACACAACGCCTGATCTGACGTTCACGAGAAACACATCTGCAGCCACCTGGAAAAATACCCGAGAGGACCTGGGTTGCGATCACTACAGCATCGAGGCACATGTTCAAGGTGGGCCACGTAAACCCATGGGAAAACAGCTAAAGTTGGTAGACTAGACCCAGTCGCGCAAATCACGTGAGAACCAGGTCCAACCCATCAGCGACTTAGAGGACTGAATACACACGCTTAAACAGAATATTAATAATGCCACCCGAATCGTACCTCCCGAGGCACACCTCGAAGAGATCGATAGCCGGCTCCTCCACATGTGGGAGGCAAAGCAATCGCTCCAAAAGAGGTGGAAGACACAGAAACACAACAGAAGCCTCAGGGAATGCATAGCACTCCTCAACACAGAGATAGAGATGTATGCAACACAGCTAAGCCGGCAACGCTGGGATGAAACCTGAGATGCGATGGACAGGCAGCTAAGTCTTAGTAAAACATGGAATTTCTACGGTTCTTGCTCAATCCAGAAAACAACAAAAGCGGCCAACGAGAAACCATCAACAAACTAATCCGTGCATACAAGGGCACCGGCGAGGAGTTTCTTAGGGAGGTAGAGCTCAAATACATTTCTCAGGCTCCTACTCAGCAGAATCCAGATTATACGGGCCAGGTCAACACCACTCTAGAAGAACAGTTCACAATTCACCAAAGCAGATATCCGTGCCGCCCTACAAAAGCTTAACACCAAATCTGCACCAGGTCCGGACAACATCACGAACAAGATAACACACAATTTGGATGATGAGTCAATCATGCATATCACAGGCTACATAAATAACTGCTGAAACACCGGAATCTTGCTTCTGCAGTGGAAAAAGGCCAAGGTGATTCTGAAACCAGGCAAACCACTGAATATTGACAATCTTAGGCCCATCTCCGTAACATCTTGCATAGGCAAATGGATAGAACACGCTTTCCTGGCTAGACTGACAAATTACCTTGAAGACAATGATTTTTTCCCACACACCATGATTGGCTTCCGCAGGCATCTTTCAACACAAGATGCCATGTTACAGCTTAAGCATCACATCATAGACAGTGCAGGACGCTACACTAAGGGCATACTTGGTCTAGATCTCAAAAAGGCTTTTGACTCCGTCACGCATAGCACCATTCTAAATCAGGTCAATACTCTAAACTTGGGGCTTCGCACGTACAACTATATAAGAACATTTCTTACGGGAAGAATGGCTACGATCACTGTGGGAGCACTCAGGTTGCCCGAAATAACCATGGGAAGCGTGGGCACCCGCAGGATTTCGTGACTTCTCCCTAGTTGTTTAACCTCGCATCAATTGGTCTTCCTTCAAAACTACAAACCATCCAAGGACTTTATCACACCATTTACGCAGACGACATCACCCTCTGGGTGTGCGACGGCAGTGACGGTTCCATTGAGCAGAGATTACAGGAGGGGATTAACACAGCGGAACGGTATTTACAAGGAACTAGACTATCCTGCTCGGCGGAGAAATCTGAGCTACTGCTATATCACCCTACACTTAGAGGTCGGCCACTCAAACAACATCCCCAAGCGCAGGTACACACTGATAAAAAACTCACTACAAGGACGGTCACGCCATACCAACTGTGGATAAAATCCGAGTGCTGGGTCTGATCATAGAAAGTAAGGGTACCAACAGAGAGACAGTTCGCAACATTGAAGCCAGAGTGTCTAACACAACGCGCCTCATTAGGCATATTAAATAAACACAAAGGTATGAATAAGGCTAGCATCCATAACAACCGTGGATAAAATCCGATAGGTCTGATCATAGAAAGTAAGGGTACCAACAGAGGGACAGTTCGCAACATTGAAGCCAGAGTGTCTAACGCAACGCACCTCATTAGGCGCATTAAATAAACACAAAGGCATGAAAGAGGCTAGCATCATCCATTTTATCTAATCATTCGTTCTAAGTCACATCACCTATACGGCGGCGTACCACGGATGGTTCGCTGCAGAAAAGTCAAAACTCAACAGCCGAATTAGGAGAATTTACGAACAAGTGCTAGGTTTGCCTCAAAACACTAGCACCGAACTCCACCTTCAACTTGGTTTACACAACCCTTTGAGGAACTTATTGAGGTGCAACAAATCTCCCAATTCGAGCGATTAGCCAAGACTAAGCCAGGCCGCCAGATTTTATGTAATCTCGGTATTTCTTACCACATCTAACACGGAGGCAAACACGACATACCACGCACTATCCGTGCCAAGCTCATAGTACCACCCATACCAAGAAACATGCGCCCTGAACACGACAAGGGCAGAAGTGTCAGTAGAGCCAGAGCCATGTCAAAGATGCTTGGGCGCAACGATGAGGCAGTATTTGTCAACGCAGCACACTACCAGGAACAACACCGCTTTGTGGCTGCTGTCGTAGACCACACACAACAATGCAAAAGCAGCGCGCCAATCATCACACGGAACGTAGAAACGGCAGAGGAAGTGGCTATCGCGATGGCCATAGCCCACACTAACGCCTCATGTGTAAACAGCGATTCACAGACGGCCGTTTGAAACTACGCCAGCGGCAGAATCTCCCCAAGGCATTGCGGATTCTTAGTACAAGCAAAATTCTTGAGGCGGACAAATACGTGCACATCCTGTGGTTCCCTGTCCACACACCACTAGGTAACCTGGAGAACTGTCTGAATGAATTGGCGCACAACGTGGCTCAAAGTGTTACGTTCCGAGTCACCTCAGATGAAGCGGCCACCCAAACAAACTTTTCTGCACCGGTGTCGGAATGGGATGATAGGCTCACTAAATTTAATGAAATAACTCAACACTATCGATTGCAAAGGCAGGAGTACCCTTTGCCTCACCCCAAACTAAATCGGGCCCAGTCCGTTCAGTGGCGGCACCTACAAACACACACATACACGAACCCTGTGAACTACGACAGTAACTCCAAGGCATGAATCATGCAGTCTTTATTTGAAAAATACATACACAAACTTGACCTCAAGTTTTTGCGGCCAGACCAGAAAGTGATATTTTTTGTTGACAACAGGTGGCACGCACGGTAGCGTGCCGAACCATGAGGCCTTTTGGTTGGAATTTTTGGTGCCTAACACCACAAGAGTGCTCCAGCCATTGGGTGATCCGAAACATCAAGGTACACTATCGTGCCCGTCAGCTCAGCTGCACCATCTTGTGCCTTGACAGTGGCAAGACCTATGAGGTCAACATTCTGGCCACCATCCATATGTTGGCTGAAGCTTCGAAGGCGGTGAAGGCAAACAGCATTGTGCATTGCTTTAGGCATGCGGGTTTCGCTGCTGCCGAAGAGCCTGAGGCAGATGACCTGGACGTAGGGGACCCGGACGGCACCGACAACGTGGAGGACCTAACGCACAACCTGCACAGTGGTGGAGTGAATGTGACTGCCACAATGACATTTAGGACTTTGCTCGTGCGGAAAGGACATTGTTTCGAGCGCGAAGCCCACAGATGAAGAAATTCTTCACCAGGTTGCGCCGCAGTCAGAGAGCGGCTTGGTTGATGACAACGATGATTGCCCCCAGCCGTCGGTGGCGGAGATCGCCACCGCAGTGATGCTTTTGTCGAGCGTTTACAGTGAGGATGTTACCTTGGCTGAAATACGAGCAAACCAAATCGGTTCCAAGCGTGGTATGAGGCAAGGCAACATTATGGACTTCTTTAAGCCTTCCTGATGCAATAAAGTTCACATTTCTGACAAAATAGAATTTCGCAGGCTGTTCGATTTGTCGAACTTTTTTTCCCAGTCCCCACCAGGTTGGAAAAATCAGTAGGTGACTGTAATGAGGTTTAAGTGTAGTCCTATACTTGTCCCATGGAGATATTATGTAGGAACCGACTGACAGGTACATGTGCTGATTCGTAAACTTCAGCAACAAAAGTAAGACAGAAGACTTGTGTGATGTTGTTGAATCATAACACAGTGTCAGCAGCTTCAGCAGTTAAAAGATTACCAAAGTCGCAATGAAATATAAGCCACCTCTGTGGTTCCCGCTTTCACGCTGCCTGCTGCAATAGATACTGCAACAGTGAACATGATACAGGCACTAGAGGTAATCTAGAATTGAATGTAGTATAAGGCAGAATTTCACTAAAAACAGATGTGTACTCAGATTTATAATGGACAGTTTTGCTGCCCCCAGCTGGTACCTAGAAAAGTTTTCTTTTCAAATTTCGTAACATCACGCATACAGTCATATGAATTAAAATGAGTGTTCATAATCTCCCTATTCATCCATTCTGCATAAAACTGCATGGAGCTTATCTTTTCTGCTGCCACCATTCAACTGTGCCTGTACAGCCCATGTCAACAGAACAGATTTGATGACACAAAAAGAGTAAAAGCAGCATTCCTGAAAGTGTGATGAGACAGTCTGTTTGGCACTGCACCAAGAATGCCATCGCCTGCATATGAAGAAATGAACCGACACCAATTACCAGAACAACAGATTTTGAGAATATATTATACCAATTTTTTGTTACCACTTGTAGAATAGTCACTTATTTTCAATGCTTCAGCAGTGCATTATAATTAAAATTGCATTAACTTAGTAATTAATTGTCATTATTGTTCTCCACTTTAATGCTTTGGACTCCTAGGAAATCCCGTGAACCTTTAGGCTGCCCCCCATGAGCTCAAATTATCAGTCTGTGGTTAGTGTTGCAAAGTGAAACAGTGGCCAGATACATATATTGAGCTCAAAGGTAATCAGGAATGAAACACAGTACACGGATGTCATTTGCCTCGCCACACTATAAACATTATGCAAGGTCAGTATGAGCTGTAGAGTATATAAAAAGTTGAAAGATTTTGCTCCAGAGTACTGTTGGTTTACCTTAGCAATAGAACTACTGCATTCCATTGCAGTTAATGTTAGAAAACATGTTGCATTGAATGCACAGAAACAAGTTTGAGTAGAGAGAAACCGAAAAGATTTCAGCACATTCATTACATTGAACTGAAATGATATTTTAAAAATCACACCTTCAAGCGACATAGCTACACTGAAAAATCAGCGGGAAACAATGTTACGTAGATTGTTTTTCAACAAGGCACATGCTAAATTGCATTTTACTTAAATGCATGTAGCCTTACTTGTATCAGTAGTCATTCCTCCTAACTGTTGGCACATTCACAAAAGATACAAATAATCTATGAAGGAACTATCGTAAAAACCGGACTATAGGTGAAATAAAAAAATAAAATGCGATGAAAAGTCGATCTTCGTCTTACATACCAGTCACTAAAACTGGAAGTCTTGCAACAATGGCCAGACGAAGTCAAAAGCCTCCATTGCCATCGTGAGCATCAGCAGCAGTGCCATTGGGCAAGACTGGGCGAAGTGTACACAATGTACTAGCAACACCATTTGGTTTTGGTTAGCTTTGTCGGTCTGCTGTTTTCTTCATTCTATTTTATTTCTTTGAGAAATGAGTGGTAGTCAACGGCAGTTTACAATACGCTTCAAGAAAAAAGTATTGAGTATGCCAAAGCAAAAGAAAACCTGACGGCACAATGGTAATTTGGTGCATCACAGAAAAGTGTCTGATACTGAAGGAGCCGAAAGCAGCGCGTCAGATCCTGCAGCAACCAAAAAAAACTTCGTTTTGTGGACAGTCTGCAGTGCGACCCGAACTGGAAGAGAAACACTACTTGCTGAATTTGTCCGGGAGCTGCGTGCAAGCTCGCTACCAGTGACAGTCGAGTGCTTCTGCGTAAAAGCTATCAAGATAGCACACGACTCTGGGCTCACAAGGGCGCAATTCAAGGGCTCACCATCGTGGGTGCGCCGACTTACGTAGCGGAAGGACTCTGCGCTGAGGCAGCATACTTCCGTGTGCCAAAACTGGCAAAAGATTTCGATAACAAGCTGGTCGAGTATCAGCGCTTTGTCATAGAGCTTCATCGACCGCATTGCTACATGATAGGACACATGGGCGACGCTGACGAAACTCTGATCTGGTTTGATATGCCCTCGAACTGGACAGTGACCGCTAAAGGGTGACAGTGACCGCTAAAGCAAGTGAAGCTCTTAACAACAAGCAACGAGCATTTGCGATTTACAGCGATGCTCCCGAGCACAGCCGATGGAAAGAAGCTGCCCCTTTATATCATTGTCAAAAGAAAAGGGCTACCAGAAGAATAATTTTCCCGGGATGTTATCGAGAGAGAGAATGAAAAAGGGCTGATGAATAAGTTCCTCATGCTTAAGTGGGTCCAGCTCGCGTGGAATCGGTGACCTGGTACGTTTTTTCAGCGACCGAGCATGTTGGTGCTCGACCCATTTCGAGGCCACCTCATGGCCGATGTAAAGGGAGCTCTGTCCGATGGCAAGACGAACCTTGTCGTGATCACAGCGGGACTAAGATCAATCCTCCAGCCACTGGACGTAGTGCTCAAGAAATCCTTCAAAGATCGCGTGCGGGAGCTCTACAATGAGTGGATGTTGGGCAACAATCCCAAGACCCCTGCTGGCTGCCTACGACGTACACCACTCCGGACTGTTTGTGGCTGGGAATCTCTCCCAGAAGAGATGGTGCACAAGCCTTTCCACAAATGCTGCATCAGCAACGCACTAGACGAAACGGTGGACGATGCACTCTGGGATATAACTAGTGAAAAACAAACGTCGGACTCAAGTTTTGACAAGTCTGAGTGACAGCACTTTGTTGCCTTCTGGCGTTTAACTACATAAGATTAGCATCGAAATAAAAAGAAACGTCCCCACAGTGCAGCTGGTTTTGTCGCGTATTTATCAAAGTAAAGGTGCACCGTGAAACTCTGGAATTTTTTAAAATTTCTTTTTCCGAGATGAAAAGATGAGGTGGAGGGGGTCAACCTGTATTCTGGTCAGACCTATATTCTGGTTTTTACGGTACGCGGTTCTGGCCGATTGGCCTTCTCTATGACCAGTGGTTTTAATGCACACACTCATTCCATAAGTGGGTCCCATAAGGTCAATGCCAGCCTTCCAGGCTGGCATTGACCATACGTGAGGACATCCTTGCAGGCACACAGTTTATAAAAGAGGCTGATTGTCAATGATCCGGCATGTTCAAAATACACTGAACACGCACATTGAGACCTACAAAGCAGTGGCAATACCTCCCCTTTGGCTTCTTATGGCCTGCGGTCAACGAAGAATCCCGGGTTGAAGTACAGCTTCTTTGTCCAGCCTTGCAACTCCAGGCTGCACGTCTGCTTGCTGCCATCGTGGGCGGACCGATCCAGAACTTTCTTTTGAACACGGCGCATCATGGCCTCTAGGTGCATGGTGCCAGCATTTTGGCTGAACACTGTGAACACATCCGCGAGAAACCACGAACCGATGGTGCGGTTCTTGAGCGCCTTGTAGCCGGGAATGGTGGCGTAGGCGAAGTACATGTCGGACCAAGTCGCCAAACGCTCCTGTCTGCTCGGGGACGCTTGAGACACATCAGCCGGTATTGGACCAGCATCCGCAGTGTCAAATGCGGCTGTGCCTGTTCCACTATCGTCCTTGGCTGCACAAAACACACACGGTTCATCATTAAATACCTATGTTGCTTCCATTTGAAAAAAAGAAAGAACATAGGAGTACAGGAGAGTAACAACTCTTCTAAGGGTTGCAGACATCATGACCTTGTGGTAAATGGGGTTTCGAAAAAGCCCTGGAGTGCCCCAGTAAACTTTCGAAGTAGTTATTCACGCGCTAAACAACGAAGTGTGGCATGTACAACTTCATGATCTTAAATATGCAGAAATGACTCATATAAATATTATAAGAACAGGGGAAATCATTTATTCTTTTGAACAATGAATCATGAGCCAGATCATTTCTAGGACCAGTACAGAGAGTTATTAAGAACACTGCAAACAAACAATAGCAGTACTGTGAAATTTTGAGCAAGTGCCCCCCCCCCCCATTTCCCTGGCAATTTCCAATTAAACCCCCTTCCCCTCAATCCAATCGAATCCAATCCTGCTTTGCACTGCAGCCTGATTGCTCTGCGCCATTTGTCGCTGCGTATTTGCGGTGGGAGGTCACCTATGCCTACGCAGTTCTACAAAGCGATGAAGAAAATAGAGGCGATTCGATGGCATCGAGAAAACGGAAAGAACGTGCACCGGACGTCTCGACATTTCAAGCTACACCGGAAGCGGATACCATAATGGAAGAACAATTTCGATAATTTGTTGTAGCTAAACTACGAGAAGGCAAAACTTCGACGGAAGCTCAGTAACTGCGCACTAGTGTTCAGACAACATGTGGACAATGCGTTCTTTGAGTACAGTCAACTGCCGATTTTTCGGACACCCGAATTTTCGGACATGCCCCATAATTCAGACATCTTTGTGGCACCGCCACGAGCCCCATAAAATCAATGTATAAGAAAGTCTGAAATTTCGGATGCTCAAACCCCCCGGAGTCCAATTTTCCAGACTTTTTGACGCGACGGAAGGTCTGAAACCACCCCTGACCTCCAGTGGGAACCACCACAACTGCGTCACACGCGATTACAATCACATAAATGAGCGCGCCGGTCTACTGTGGCGGAATCTGTTGCTTAGACTCATTGACCATTAGCGGAGAAACACACATGGCCTCCAAGATTCCCAACACTGGTCGTGTTTATCGTGCAAGGGTGCTTCGCTGACAATTGAAACTATCCACCCAGAAATTTTTTGGCGCCAATAAAGTTCCTTTCGCTTTAGCGCTTGTGCTCGCGCGTGCCCCTCTGGCTTCCCGCGCAGCGCTTTCGCGAAGCGTTTGACCTCTTCGAACTAGAACTAACCGTCACACAACGATTTGGTCTGGCCACGCTGCCTATCTTGAATGTTTACCAGCGTCACCTACGGAGTACCCGAGGCACCGTCGCCTGCCGTCCCGCCGTTTTGTTTACGCAGCCCCACATGGTGTTTGGCTAGCCTAGTGCGTGGTTGTGCGATCGTGTGAAGTGTGCTCTGCAACGCTAAGCCTAGGTGCTTTGACGCTCGTCAGCAAACTCCTTTGTCCACATCGTGAGGATTCCGCTTGCCTGCGATGGCCCCCACTCCACCTTCTTCGTCCTCGCCGATGGCATCGAAGCGCGGAAAACAGTACCGTCGGTTAACGATGGAGAAGGAAGGAAGGAATAAACTTTATTTTGTATCCGGCGTGTAAATGGGCAGGGCTCTCACCTAGGTGTCGGCTAGAAGGTCTTGCCTCCTAGCGACTTCCTCGGCCCACTGGATTGCCCATAGCAGATCGTTCAGGGCTGAACTGAACAGCACGGCCAGCCAACGCGCGCGGAGGCTGTCAGTGGAGGCCGCGTTTTTATTACTGTGTTTTAATCCCTGGCATTCCCATAGTATATGTTCTAAGGAAGCTCGTGCCTGACAATCTTTGCATTGAGCAGTCGCGTAGATCTCTGGATACATAGCATGTAGCAGCGCTGGATTTCTATAGGATCTGGTTTGTAATTGTCGCCATTGGACAAACTGTGCCCTGTTGAGTTTATGATGAGGAGGGGGGTAAACACGACTCTGTAGTTTATAATGCTTCGTAATTTCATTCTAACGAGGGATCAACATTAGTCGTAGCCCAGAAAGTGAGTCCTCAAGCTACGTTGTGTGCCACCTCGTTAGGGTTGATATCTCCCGTGGTGTCGGCTATGTGAGCTGGGAACCAGAGAATGCAAACGCATCTGTCGTCTTGGTTGGTTTTGCCTGTCCTAAGATTACGCAGTGCTTCAGGGGAGATTCTGCCATTTGCAAAGTTGCGTACAGCTGCTTGTGAATCGCTGATTATATAATGCGCGTCAGTTTGTGATATGGCCAAAGCTATAGCTATCTCTTCCGCCGTTTCAACGCGTCTCGTGTGTATTGTCAGACTGGTGCTGCATTGTTTCTTGTGATTCACTACAGCTGCGACGAAGCAGCTTTTGTGTTTGTAACGAGCGGCATCTACGAAGACCGCTTCTTTGTTGTTTCCGTAGCTCTTTGTCATCGTCTTGGCTTTGCTCAGCCTTCTACCTGCGTTGTGCACAAGATGCATGTTTTTAAATAACGGAGGCACCATGAGCTTAGCCCATACGTCACGAGGAATGTCGCATTTGGTGCCAAATTGTGGGTGGTAAGTGATTCCTAAGTTTTCCAGGATGCATCTACCAGTCTTGGTTTTAGAGAGGCGCTCGTACTGTGCAATACGTTGCGCCTCAATCAGTTCCTCAAGTGTATTATGTAAACCTAGCTCTAACAGCATCTCTGTACTTGTGCTTTGCATGAGCCCCAGCGCTTGTTTGTAGATTCTTCTTATGACGCTGTTTAATTTCATTTTTTCCACTGCAAACCATCTATGGTATGCAGAAACATACGTAATGTGGCTGATGACAAACGCGTGGATTAGCCTTATGACATTTGCTTCTTTCATGCAGCTATGCTTATTCGTAATTATTTTGATTAGGCGCATCGTTTGATAAACTTTTGCTTCGATGTTGCGTAACTTTTCCCCGTTGGTGCCTTTGGCTTCTATTATTAACCCCAGTACCCTTATCTCGTCGACAATGTGTATGGTGTGTCTATCTCATGTTTTAAGTTGTATGTCTGTGTAGGTATGTACGATGTGGTGTTTGGGAGGTCGGCCTTTTAATGTTGGTCTGTATAGTAGCAGCTCAGATTTTTTTGGCTGAGCACGTGAGACCAGTTCCTTCTAGGTATTGCTCTACGGTGTCGATCGCTTCTTGTAAACGTTGTTCAATTGACCCATCGCTGCCGTTGCTTACCCACACAGTAATATCATCTGCATATATTGTATGGTGTAAACCTTTTTTCTAATCTACTTGGGAGACCAGTTAGGACTAAGTTAAATAACATAGGTGATATCACTGATCCTTGGGGTGTACCTAAACTACCCATAGATATTTCCTTGGATGTGAGGCCTCCTACAACGATTTCGGCCTGTCTATCTGTTAGGAAGTTTCGGATGTAATTATACGTCGGCTCACCTAAACCTAAGTTACTGACATTATTCAGTATGGCTTGGTGGGTGACATTATCAAATGCCTTTTTTAGATCAAGCCCGAGGATGGCTCGAGTTGATCTGCTAGGGTCATCTATGATCTCGTGTTTTAATTGTAGCATCGCGTCTTGTGTACAGAGATTTTTCCGAAATCCTATCATTGTACATGGGAGTACGTTGTTGTCCTCTAGGTAGTCAGTTAATCGGGTCAGTAAAACGTGTTCCATTACCTTACCCAGGCAGGAAGTTAGTGAAACAGGTCTTAGGTTTTCAAGCTGTAAGCGTTTGCCAGGCTTGGGTATAAGCACGACGTGCGCCATTTTCCATTGCTGCGGTATGTGAGCTTGTCTCCAGCATTCATTAATAAAGTCTGTTAATTTGCTAATGGACGTATCGTCTAGGTTTCGCAGTGTTTTGTTCGTAATGGCATCAGGCCTCAGTGCCGACGTAGTATTTAGTTTGTCTAGAACTGCTCATATCTCGGCTTCATTGAATTCTTCATCAAGGTCAGGATTCGGCGCTCCTACGTAATCGGCGTGAGTGCATGGTGGTGCCTGGAATATGTATTTAAGCGCGACCTTTTTGAGAAAGTCTTTTTCTGTGCCTTTATAGGCATGCAGAATTTTGTTCATATTTTGTTTGTGTACCGTTTTTGTGTCTTCTGAGTTTAGGAGGTGTCGAAGTAAATTCCACGTTTTGCTTAGGCTCAGTTGGTTGTCCATGGCGGTACAAGTTTCTTCCCATTGTTGGCAATAAAGCTGTTGTGCATATTGTTCGACTTACTTGTTAAGTGTGGATATCTTTTTTCTTAGTGTTCTGTTACGTTTCTGCGTTTTCCAGCATTTTTGTAGCCCTTGTTTGGCTTCCCACATATGTAATAGCCTACTGTCCAGAATTTCAAGCTTAGCTTCCGATGGGACTATTTTTGTCCGAAATATCCTTCTTTAGATTAGCTGTCTATTGGTCAATCTTTGTAATGCTTTCTGTGATGCCCTCTCGCATATTTCTGAATTTAACCCACTCAACTAGTCTAAGCTGTTTGCCCATGGGTTTGGTGGGCCCCCCCAATAAGCTAGATTTCAATGATAGAATGATCACTTCCAAAGTCTTGCTGTGTATTCAGCCATCGCGCAGATTGCGTGTTATTAAAAAAGTAAGGTCGGGCGTGGTATCACCACAGACACTATTCCCCTGCCTAGTGAGTACTGTGGGGTCAGTGATGAGTGTTAGCCCTTCCTGCTGCGAGTCCAGCCAGAAATTCCTGCCCTTGGGGTGGACGTGCTTATAACCCCATGTACAATGAGGGGCATTAAAGTCCCCTCCGATTATTACAACTCGGTCACCCACTATGATAAGCAAGCGCTTAAAGAGAGTTAAAAATTTGTGTCGTGTGAATTTCGGGCTACTGTACACATTTAGGATGAACACACTGTCCCCTGTTTTTCTTGTGGGTATGATTTCAATTAGTATATTTTCTAAATCGGTAACCTGTGTGCTGTGTTGCACTGCCGTGTGATCCCTCCGCACTAAGGTTGTAAGGGCTTTAGTCTCCCCCTCGGCACTGCCGATAGAGCCGTAGCCAGACAACTTAGCGAGACCATGAGTCTCCTGTAAGATGATGATATCTGGTTTTTTTTTTTTATCTTTAAGATAGTGGTGTAGAGTGGCTTTCTTGTTTCTGTAACTTCTACAATTCCCTTGCCATAATACGTATTTATTGCGTCTGTCCATGGCGGCAATTATTGCTGAGGAGGCGCCGGGTTCATAATAGCCGGCTTTAGTATTGGAGGTTTGATGATTGGTTTAAAGGGCGCTACTCCACTGGCTTGTAGGCCTGTAGCAGAGGGGCATTTTTCAAGTTCTGTTACCCTAGTAAATAAGCTATCTAGTTGCTGCTGGTGAACCTGCTGTTGTTGTATAAATGTGTTAATTTGCTGCATAATAGCCGTTCCCCACTCTTTGATTTGTGCTCCCATGGTTTCCTTAAGTCGTTTATTGCCTCAATTTGAACTTTCACAGCTTCTTCAACTTTGCTTATTCGTAAATCTACGCATTCTCCAGATTCCTCTTGACCTTTGCGCAACATGTTAGCAGTCTTTGTTTTCTTGTGCTTGCTAGTACTATCGTCGTTGTTCTCTAAAGCCTTACGTTTCGGGAGAGGGGAATCATTGCTCTCATCCATACTGGACACACTATCCTGTGTTATAATTATTGCATCATTGCACTGTACCGTGCCTGTTCTGTAGCTATGAATTTCTTCCCTAATTTTTTATTCTCCTCCCTCATGGCGGCAATTATCTGATTGTTTTGCATAATCATTTGTTTCAGTTGTGCTAACACTGCCTCGAGTTTCGCGACTTTCTGGTCAGAAGCAGCCTCCACCTCCGCGCGCGTCCCCTTGACCCTGTTTGCCCAGCTCACCTTGAACGATGTATCGGCGCCGAGGTTTCGAGGTTCCTTGGCCCTTGACTGGGAGCGTGACTTTGACCTGGAGCGGTTCCTGGACCTGGAGCGGTTCTTCGACCTTGAGCGGCTTTTCCTCTCATGCGGCAAACTGGGGAAGGACTCCGATATGTTGTCCCTTGCTGCGTTGGCGTGAGATGACCTGTCTTGTGCGGCGAGGGACGCGTTCTCTTGTTCTTGTCTGGCTCTTTCCCAGCGGCGTTTCCGCACTAGGAATAGTGTCTTATACCTTACTTTGCAGGTTCGGTCTGTTGTGGGGGGGGTGGTCTTCGTTGCACAGCTGGCACCTGGCCTTGCAATCGTAGCTTTCGGGAGGATTTGGCATCCTGCAGCCTCGGCAGACCTTATCTTTAGGGTTGGGGCAAACATCCCCCCTATGCCCCAAGCGTCCACAGTGGTAGCACACGTCCAGTTGTTTTCTGTACCATGAACATGGTAGCAATGCTCCGTATATTTCACGTAGCTTGGCACATGGTAGCCGTCGAATTGTACAACCACATTGGTGGTATTGCCCATTTGCTTTGCCACGAGCACAGTTGGGTTCCTGGGGCTTACAATGTTTTCAGTTATATCTCGGGCAGTGTCTTCTAGCGGTACTCCCTGGATCACTCCCTTGGAGGTGTTTTCTGGGGCTGCTTCATAAGCGCTGGCTTCAAAAGCTTGCGTGCCTATTTTGATACAGGCAATTCGCTGGTATCTGTTGGCATGTTCTTCAACAGGAGTGCTGACCACAACAATGCTTTGTTGGTAGTTGAGGCAGATTGTGTCTTGCTCTCGCACTTCCCTTGATATATTGGCCGATTCGTAGACGCTGTTGGCGATGCGGGCGGCACCGTGGTCACTGAGGCGAAGTCCCCCACGAGGTCGAACAATTATCTTGTAGTCTTCCCTTGTAAGGGGCGGCATTATGCTACCTCTGGTGATTTGGCGAAGCCGTTTTTCTCTCCGTTTTTTGTCCTTCTGCCCTGTCGAATGCTGCTCGCTTGGTTGGTCTAACATTTGCTCTGTAATTTTTCGCTGTCCCACCGGTCGCCATCCGGTATTATCTTCAAATTCTTCTTTCGAAATGCTTTCTCCTTCCACGGTCACTTCCATCTGGTCAAAAAACTCGTAACGCCAAGCGTGCAGGGCGCCGCGTTCTTCGTGGTTCCACGCGACGCCTAGCTGTGTCGCAGCGGTGACGGCGGTGTCTACGGCGAACACTATGCAGGTGGCTCTTCTGTCGGCACAGCGAACACAAAAACGGGCATAAAATAGTCAAATGCAAGTCCTCCCACCTGATTTTTCGTCAGGATGGTCGCGATGACTTGTTGCGTCAATTCGTAATGACAATTCCGCTGGATATGATGATTTCCGCCGAGAAACATCCAGAAAACACATAGCCGACGCGATGAGCAACTGCTCCTCCCGGGCGCCTCACGCGTTTCCTCAACGAAGGAGAAGAAAGCCCCCATTATTAAGTTAGTGAAGAGAGGCCGATCGCAGGCTGACCTGAGCAAGGAGTTCGGCGTTTTAAGCAAACAGTTAACAGTTTCCGATTTCCTAAGGAACAAAGACAAGATCTTGGAAGCGGCCGAAAAACCGTCTGGTGCCCAAAAGATAATTGCCAGCCAATGTGTTCAGCCAAAGCTTCAGGACGCTCTCGTCAAGTGGCTTAATTGCAGCACCCGCTGTCGGCTGCATGCATTTTTTTTTAACGGCTCTTTTCAGAGCCACCCCACTGATGCTTTAGCAGAGTTCCGTAAGTATGGTACTTTGACCTTGACCCTCTTGATCCGAGAAATATCAATGAAATGGTGCGTTTTTTGCTTGCATTGAGAAATATAAGCAAAATGGTGCGTTTTTTTTGCTTGCATTGAAAATTATCAGTAAAATATAGCGTTTTTTTTGCTTTCATTAATTTTTCCGTACTGCCCAAATTTTCGAATGGTTTTTCGCTCCCTAGAGGGTCCGAAAAATCGGCAGTTGACTGTACCTTGAGTGCGAAAGAAGTGCAGGACGTGTCGTCAATCAATGAATTCTTTACGAAGGTGCCATCAAAATTGCCAACAGCATGCAGTAGGGAAACTTTGTAGCCTCCAGCCATTGCATAAATTGCTGGTCACAGTGGTTTCGCATCGCAATGCACCACGTTACAAACGAAAGCCAGATGCCCAAGGAGCTAACGAAGGCAGCAAAATCCTTTCCGTCTTCCGTGAACTCGCTGCGAGGACACGGCTGATACACCATACATAACAAGACCAACATAAATCGGACAATAGTGCGTATAGACTATCTTGCCAACAGGATGAACAACGTGGTCGGCAGAAGCACTATACGGATTGCAAACACTAGATGTGTCCGGCGAGGTGCAAACACTAGATGTGTCCGGCGAGGCTTCACAGTTTGCCTAGCTGCTTGGAACACTGGCCACAAGCTCCCGGTCTTTATTATCTTCAAGGAGCAAAGGGGAAAAATTCCAATCAGGGCCTTTGCGACCAGGTCAGAATAATTTTCTTTATGAGGGTAAGGGATCACAATGTCGCCGAGTTGGTTTTATCATAACGCTGACTTCTTGTCCCATTGGTAGCAAATGTTGGTCTCATCCCCACGAAAAATGGCTCGATGATATCAGAGAAAATGCAAGACTGGCTGTCCAGAGTTTTGGGCGTAAGCGTCGACAACATGCGATGCTTACTTGTATTACAAGCGTCCATCCATAAGACACAAGCCGCCACAAAAACCTTCGAGGAGTGCGACACAGACGTGCTTTAAGTGCCTGCGGGGTGCCCGAACCTCCTGCAGCCTGCTGACGTGTATTGGAATAAGCTGTTCCAAGTCCACCTTGTGGCATTTTTGGGTGCAATATATGCATTAGGAAGCACGCACACCGAAAGGAAACTTGAAGAAGCTGTCGCGGCAACATGTGATTGATTTCGTTACCGAGGCGTGGGCCGCTGTACCTGAGAAGACAGTGGCACGTTCCTTCAAGGGATGCAGGAATAGCAACGTGCACGATGGCTCGGAGGTTGGCGACCTGCACAGCGGACTGGCCGATGTTGGAGCTATGGTGCCAGAAGACCGCGACGGACTTCAAGCAGTGACCTGTTTTTTGCAACTGACTCGGAGGTGTCTTTCGATGGTTTTGAAAGCAGTTAAAAGCTATAGCAAATCATAGGCCTAAAAAAATTTCACTGTAATAAAATTTTAATCCATGCACACTGCATTTTATTTTCTAATGAAAAAATCCTGCCCTCATCTTGAATTTCAGTGCCATTTTGAAATAGCACCCCCCTCCCCCCATTTGCCAGCAATTTTGACATCGTTGAGAGGGGGGGGGGGGGGGTGCTTGCTTAAACTTTTACAGTATAATTTACAGTATAGGGCAGTTGGTACTGTTTGGCCAGGCCCACCATTTTTTTTTTTTTGGGCCGGGAGAACATGCCGAACAGATGGCTGGAATGAATCTAGACATGCAGCAGGGTGCCGAAATAAAGCTTGCATACATGAACTTCGCATTCTGATCAAGACAATTACTGACGCTGCATGCCTGCCTTAAAGCATGTTTAACGTCAACTTACATGCCCCCCCCCCCCCCCCTCCAGCATTGTAGCCTAGGTCAGTACATGACGTTCTCATACAACCGGCCAGCTTATATGGTTTCCCGTGCCGCCATCTACTTGGACAATGCAAAAGTTTATTTACTTGCTCATCACCATTACCTCAAGTGAATGACATTCCTGGTTGAGTACGCAGCTATTGGCTTTGAGTTTCAACTACAGTGCAGTCCACTTATAACGATATCGAGAAAACCTAAAAATATTATCGTTATAACCGGTGATCGTTATATCTGGACTGCCGCCAAAAAATCGTCGCCGGACGTACCTTTTGTAGCTCCAGGCTTCATTTTGCTATTTTCACCAATTAATAAATATTGTAGATAGTAGGATGTCAAAAACAAGACTTTATTTCCTACTCCGAAGAACGCATCACGGTTTCGCTGAGGAAGAGAGACTGACCGACGGCGGGGTGGGAGCAGTGGGAGGAAGAAAGCACAGCCAGAGGTACACAGCCGGAATGCCAACGAGGCCCCGCCCCCATGCCGCCGCGCCGCTTTGCTTTTCGCTTTTTTTATTTTCTCTCTCTTTCCCGCTTTCGTTCGCAAAGCTACGAGTAGCTTGCCGGCTTGCCGTTGTAGAAGGCGGGGAGCCGCGGAGCGCGGCGCTTTGCTTTTCGCATTTTTTTTTTTTAAATTCTCTCAGCCTCTCCGCGGTCGACGCGCGGCGAAGCGCAAAACGTGACACAGCTGGCGCCATCTGTAGCGCGTCGCGCCAACTCGCGATGCTCTCCTCGGCTTTTTGAACGGCCGGGACGCGCTGCCGGCGCTGTCCTGCAGTGGCGGCAGATACGTACTCGCCTACGCTAACTTTTCGTCTTGTCTCGGCATAGTTCGTTTCAGAAGAACTTATCAATCTAAATGTTACGATTATTCTGAATGAAACATGCCGTCCACGGCAAACTTTTCATCGTTGTATCCGATATGCGGTGGATAACATATCGTTATATATGGTTTTTTTCCCCATAGCCCCAATGCATAAAATGAGACTGTTAAGTCGACCCATCGTTATAACCGATATATCGTTATATGTGGTATCGTTATAAGTGGACTGCACTGTACACAGTTCTAGCCTGTCTGCTCCGATGACTGCTAAAAATTAGAACGGTAACTTATGCCCGCACATTTCAAGCATATGCCATCGTGTTTTGTTTTCTTTTCTTTTTAGAACATGACAAAAATGGTGTCTTCGTGCACTGCAAGTAATACAAGGTTTTTGAACTGCTATTTTAACGCATTGGCCTAATACTTCCCTCTAGTTTCCCTTGATATAGAATTTTAGAAAATGCAGTCATAAAGACAATCCAATAAAATGCAATTAAAAACACCACTCACTTCCGCGGCAGGCCTGTATAAAGAACAGCTTGGGCTTTCCTTGCAGGGCTGGGCAGTTCTCATTGTTGAAAAGTGTGAACACATCATCAAACAGGTGCACCTGATCACCGTCTATGCCATCAATCATGTCCTTCTTGCCATGTGACATCAAAATAACCACCAGGCAGTCGGCCCCCTTCTGTTGCGCTGGTTGGGCTGCCCACGACAGGAGTGCCTTGATTTGCTGAACAAAACAAGATGAATCATGGTTAGTTCCCAGCTACTAATGCGGGAAACGATTTACGCTAAGGACACAGCCATAAAATACAGTTATACCTGCTTATAACGAACCTCCATATAGCTAATTCCTTCAGGTCGCGGGATCGAATCCCGGCTGCAGCGACTGCATTTCCGATGGAGGCGGAAATGTTGCAGGCTCGTGTGCTCAGATTTGGGTGCACGTCAAAGAACCCCAGGCGGTCGAAATTTCCGGAGCCCTCCACCACAGCGTCTCTCATAATCATATGGTGGTTTTGGGACATTAAACCCCACATATCAATCAATTATAACTAATCCCTTGATACAGCGAAGTTTTTCGATTCCCCGCCGTTGCTCCATAGAAGCCAATGTATTTGCGACCTCTATGTAACAAAGTAACAGCGGGAGACAACCTTGATATAACAAATTTTCCCCACGGACGATCAAAGAATTTCGCTCCACATTTTGTTACGAGCAAGCATCTTCTGCGGCTGCCCCACTTCCGACAAAGGGCAAAGCGGCGCGGCGCGCACGGCGCCCCAGGTGAAAGCAAGCGCTCGTTATTGTGCGCGTGTGAGCGCGAGGGGGGCAGGCGGGCCTGCACCCCACAAAAGAAAGAAAACTACTTTTGCGCTTTTTGCGCGTTGCCAGTGTCACGCTTTAGTTAGCGTCACATAAGTGGGGCCGCGCTGCATATGGAGGGCACTCTACCGAATAGTTTTCCGCAGTATCCGTGTCTGTGTACAAGTCGTTCGCTCTTCGTTTTTGACGCCGTGGGAGCATGCATAGCTTCACTGCGCGTGCATGGTGTGGCCCCTGACGACATTCAGCTTTGCTTTTTTTTTTTTATTGCAATAGCATCTATGCAGAGAGTCCCGGCTAGTTTATCGCCGTCTCATCACAGCCGTCATTCACCTTATATATACGTATCCAATATGAAAACTCAAAAAAAAAAAGCCACCCAGCTTGTCACAATGCGCACTAATCACTCACGCGTACTTTGCCCCGCGAATAGAAAAGAGGGTGGGGGTGGGGAGGTTAAATGCCTGTGCACGCGCGCTTATCTTTTTGTGGGAAAAACAGCGCCTTCGACTTTGACCGGAACGATTGCGCTTAGTTGCCGGGCGCACAAAGATTACTTCGCTCGTTGGACAGGCACCGTTTGCGAAAAGAGTGTGCTTTTCAAAAGAGCAAAGTAACAACTGGGGCACTTGTTAGTTCGCACTCGTATCTCTACCTGTGATTACGTTTCGTGCCTCGATTTTGTTTAAACAGCGCATTAGGTGTCGAGCGGTAAACGTTGTTAGTTTGCTCTCGTCCAGCGAATTGTTTTCGTGCGTCAATTGTGCATGAGCAGCGCATTGCACGTTTCGATCTGCTTGCCGTTCTTAGCGTTACATTCAAAGTTGTTGCTATTGCAGTCATTAATTGCTCCGCCCTTGCGGAGAAAGTGACTTTCTTTAATTTCGGACAACTGTGTCGACGTCACCGAGGGGATGTCAGATGAGGCGTTGATGGAAACTCTCCGAGACCACGGTGACGACGGCTTTTCAGAGGTCGACCCGTCACACGCTTCCGTCTTGTGCCGCGCCGCAAGTTCGCAGGCTGGTAGCTTTCGCGATTACCCGATTAGTTCTGGCAACACGACGGTGCATTAAATAAAACGCAATGAACGTGATAACAAAAAATTGTAACGGTATATGAAGTAAGGCTGCAGCCAACTTTTTTGGATCATATATCGTGGAACTCCTACAAAATTCTGGTGAGAGCAAATACGGCATCTCCAGGCAGAAGTGCTCTTTTCACACAGTCCCTTCGCGTAGAAACCGCACTGATACTTGCCGAGATAGCAAGTGTGCTAGCGATCTACTCGATCGTTTCCGCCCCCCCCCCCCCCCCGTCCCTGTGTTGTTTCATGCTCGTTCAAGACGGGTGGTCTACCCTCTGTTTGAGCATTCGACCGCAGTTCTAACACGTGAGAGATGTTATGCATTTTCCAGGTGATAGGAATGAGCCGACTGATTTGATTTCTGCTTCAGCAGCGCTCGCGCGCTTTCGTGAAAGTTACCATGCGCGGTGGCATCTTATCAATTTGGACTTGTTACGAAACATGGCGGCAACAGAAAAAACCTGCCGAGAGTGTCCATGTAATTGCTATCGCAAAAATAGCGCAGTCTTTTTACTATAAAATAAGTGTTTTGGGTTAGCTCTCTTTCAGTACTCCACTTGTTTAATTTGCGTATTTATTTTCCAAATCTTTGTACCAAACCTGCATATAACAAAATCCTCACAAGTTTTTTAGGAACTGTTTTTTACAAATGTTTTTTAGGAACTACCACTGCACACAGATTATGTCGAGAAAAAATTAAAATGCTGGGCACTGCAATTATTGCGAAGAAAACAGCAGTCACTAGCACTAGCAAGGCAGCCATAGAGAGCACCTACGTAGTTTGGAAAGTGCACATGCTGCCTAGCGCGCTGAATCCATAAAAAGCTACCAGAAAGCTTTAGTAAAGTATAAAATGATAACGTTAGTGCAACTGCACATCTCAAAGCTAACGCTAAAACACTGTGCAGTACAAGCCAGACTTTTGGCATGATGGAAGGTTGTGAAATGCTCACAGAAAGACATGAAGCACCATCTGGATGTAGCAACAAACAGTGCTGACAGGCGAGGCAAGATCCAAACGACCACATTTCAATTTGCTTCGCCACAAAAAACATGGCACATTTATTTATTTTCTGGTGGGATCCGGGTACAGTTTGTACATTATAAAAGGGAGAATACAGGGAAAGAGCAAAATTGGCAGCCACAGATTGAAATCAATGTAAAGTTAAGCTTTTCATGATTTTTATTAAAAAGTAACGACATCCATGAAAGTACAATAACCTACACAAGACAGGCATCCTGTCTTGTCATATGACCAGCTATCACTTCGCGCGCACGGTCTTGGTCTGAAGACCAAAGCAAGAACACGGCTACTCACAGATGCAGACAGGTCATAGCGCACAATGCACTTGAAGTGGAATTCCTCGAAGAGGGTCTTCATGCGACGCACATCGTGCTCCGACCCGTCACGCGGATCAGCGAAACGTCCAAAATCAACATTGTTGATGATGATGCACAGGCCTCTCGGTGAGTGCACCATGGTGTATACCTGCATATATGAAAATCACAAATAAGAATGGGCAGCTAAAATTCTATTGCCCATCAGGCCACTGAAATGGCTCCAACTTTTTTTTTTCTGAATCTCCCAAATCAGCTAACTAATTTGCGCAGAAAGCAGTAGCGATGCTTCATTTTCCCATTTTCCAGAACCATTCTGGTGCCCCTCTCTAGCACTTGTCCGAGAAGCCGCGTGAAGTTGCCCATGGCCAACTCTGAATATCACCAACTTTGTCAGGCTGTCCTAGGCACTACGAAACCGCACCTTCGCAATGCAGCAACTTGGTTTTGACCGCACATTTAGCGCCCTTCTTTGCCAAGAGGATATAAGACCTTAGTGAAGGAAGCCTTGCTCAGTCGTTGGCTCCTTGCTGATAATGTAATCGCTGACATGATGTTATGTTACAGAAGTGCACGTCATAGCGAAAAAGAGCTATGCCTGCACCTCTTCGCTGCCAAGAAGAGTGGGAAGGTCCAGAGAGAAACCAAAACCAGACAAAACTGTTATATACACTGTAACTTCCTTATTACGACACTTATGTGCTAAATTCTTGAGCCAGCATGATGCCATCATACACGTGCATGCTCATTGCTTTACCAGATAAACTAGACCATGAGGTTACTTTCTGACCCTTTAATAAAGAAGCAGGTGCACATGTCAGACTGTCTATCAAAAAACAGGACGAACGGACTATAGAGCTTACTAGAGCAACACTCACACAGCTCTGTGATCGTCTACTGCCATGTGTTTTCTTTGCTTACAAATTGGGTAAGTTGAAGCCAGCACTGTCACTTGTCATCGTGCATCGTTACATTTAAACTACTATACCTATGAATTCTTCATCACAAACTAACATTCCAGCAAATGTTATTGAGATTTAACCTGCACAACTATCACAAAGTCCAAGCAAGGCGAGTTATCTAGATGGTGTCAGCAAAGCTGTGCCAGTACAGAATTTGTCACTCAGAAGGTATTCAAGTTGTACACGTTTCTTGGAAAAATTTTACAGATTCTTGTATCGTTGTTCAAAATAGTTTTGAAAGGTTTGAGTTATTTTATACGTACTCAGCTGGAAGCTACATTGCCAGGTCAAAATGCTACAATGCTGTTAAGCAAGAATAGCAATCTGGCTGTTAACTGTCACCAACAGGTAAATTAGAGACATGAAAGCTGTAGTGTAGGACAATAATATCGATGACAAGAATGCTGCTCGTTTCATCAGCACCACAAGAGAAATGGGTTTGTTATGTATCTCGAACACAACAATATTTTTCGGCAATACAGCTGAGCCCCCTTTATAAGAGGCACACTGATGTAACAGACAATTGGGTAGAAGAAACACTAGTGTGCCTACGTTGAAATAGGGCATTCATAAGAAAATGAATACATGGTGCCTTCAGAGGTGCAACAGCCAAAATAGAATTCAGAACAATTTTCGGAGCGGCAAAATGTTACTTTTGCAGCAGTAAAATGCAAGTTTGCAGCAGGTTGCACAGAAGAACACGAACTTTCTTTATCACAAGTGACTAAACTTGGCGCAGTATCAAAAAGAAGGCTTACACTTAGAAAAAAGATATGTACAAACCATTCAACATCCCCTAAACCACCTCACTGAGCAAACAATGATAAAGTTTACATTAGCATTTGCCACGCCAATCAAATAATTTTACCGACTCTGAGAATCCAAATGTAGTTCTGCCAAGCTGGCGGCCTTAGGTGTTGTGAAAAAAAAAAAAAAACACGCACACACACAGTTTCGTTTGATTTTTCAGGGCTGCACAAATGTTATACAGTGCTCCAAATGATTGCCAGTAACTTTTTTAGACGTGAGCGATCATACTAGTACTCACAATTATGTAACATATATAAGCATGAGTAAATTACCACAAAATGTGTTGTGTCCTGTGACTAATGTTAATACAGCCCCTTCCAAACCTTAAAATGATTTTCCGCAGGCCACCGCAGCGAAGATGGCTCAATTGGGTTCTGCATGGCTTAGAACAAGGCCACGAAATTTTTGGACCGCTACAGCCTTTAGGGTGGGAAACCCCCCTAAAAAAAGGGGGGGGGGGGGAACCCCCTTTTTTTTTCACGATGGAGTTATATTTAGGGCACAACTTCTCAGCTTGCTTTCAAGGCGCGTTTGACTAGATAGAGTAACATCGGCACACACCTGCTGACACGGCAACAACACTGCATATTTATCGCATGTGCCTTTACTATGGCAAATAACGTGGTCGCTGGCAATGCCAGCATTCGCAGCACGCAGAGTTTGTTTGCATACAGTAACAGCGTGATACGCTTCCAGCTTTCATTTCTAACATGACGTAATCGTGTTTGCTGATGAGGAAATTCATATTTCCTGAGAAGTGTTGCTGGCTACGGCAACGCATTTCAGTCTTGCAGTTGTGCTATATCCGCTGCAGTCAGCAGACCGATGGGCACACAGAATTGTTACTTTATCATGTCGATTGGGTTTCTTGAATGTCCTGCCGTGGTTTAGGGTGAGGGTCGGCGAGCCTGGATCTCTGGATCGATTGACGATGTAAACTACAGGTGGCCAATGTGGCCCTCATTTCTCGCTGAAATCAGCGCAGCGTGGCTCGATTTCAGCAAATTTCGTGGTTTTGGCGGAACTTGGTTCAATAAAATGGGGAATTGTACCAAACTGGCACAGCTGTTGCACCCCTTAGTACCTTGCTTATAAGACACACTTCATATAAAAAACATGTATTGCTTCTTGGTGCTCGTCTCTTATAAAGGGGTTAAACTGTATTTCGCTCTATTTCACCAATCTGACCGCCACCTTTTCTTGGCACTGTTATTTCTGAACAAGTTCGCTTCAGCTGCTTGTCACTTCAGTGATCACGTGTTCTTTCCTTTCTCGTTCCCGATCGCTGAATGTCGATAGAAAAATGTCTTGCAACCAGGTGACACACATCAAGCATGAACCTATCAGCAAGGGCACAACAAGGATATAGCCATACATGCACGCAGACGTAAGAGAAAAGGTCCTTACATCATCTCCATGCTTGAGCTCCTTGGCTGGAACGACATGCAACTCATAGTCAGTGGCTTCAGCTGTCGTTGTATGACCTGGAAAAAAAAAGGAAGACCATCAGGCAAAGGAGTAAACAGTACCCAGTATGTTGTAGCTTGCGTAAGAGTCGCGACCATATCATCCTGCCAACAATGAAACAAAATGTTCACAACAGGCAAAAGTTGACACTCCCAGACAAGAGGAATGAAGCGAACTGTTTTGTTGCAGTTACCGCACTCACAAGTGCGTTCCAGAAAGCCTACAGTGCTATCAGTGCAACATAATGGCACGCAAAGGCAGTTCATGCACAAGGAGAACACAGTACATAAAGCTAGGCATGTCCACCTTAGCTGCGAGCTACAAATCTTTTTTCCCAAGTTGTGCCATAGGACACATTAATGCCCAATTAAACACTCCCCATGGCTCCAGGCTTCTTGTAACAAGGCTTTTGGTTTCATACCAAGCTGATTTATCAATGAGTAGAATGTAAAACAAACTGAATGCTGAACGTACGATGCTTGCTTTAAAGGGGCCCTGAAACACTTTCGAGCATCATCAGAGAACAATGCCAATAGGTAGTCCAGGCTTCTAAGAACATGTGGGCCAAACAGCATGGCACAGCACATGGCCTACAATTTACACTCAGTTCTGGGAATTCAGATAGAAATTGCTACCACTTCTCTCGACGAACGAGTTGAAGTGAACTCGGCATGCAAAAATTATGCACAGCCTTCAGATGCAATACCATATGCAGTTGTGACATGATCGCGAACACAGCTGCGCAGTCCAAGTGGTTCGTGGTGCATTAGCTCACTGGGTCCCCAAACCTGAACAGTGTAAATGATTATTGGACAACATCTATTTGTTAAAATACTGGTTATTGTTACGTCCAAACAAGGCATTAGTATACGCTTGCTTCCACAAAACACTCACTTTAAGACATTATGCGTTTGCTTCCACAAAACACTCACTTTGAATCACTATCGAGTGGTTTTCCCATTGTATACCATCACACAGGCACTGATTCTCATTATAGTTTTCTCCCTCTGGGATTCAATTGGCTGCAATCCTCGACTGCCACATGTATCGTCGTGCCAAATGAAATAAATCAACTAGAAACTAAGAGGTGGCACGGCGGTTCCACTGCTTGGCTGCTGACCTGACAGAAACAGATTATATCATAGCCACAGCAGTCCCACTTCGATGGAACTGAAATGATAGAAGCCCATGTATAATGTGCGATGTCAGCGCATGTTAAAAAAATCTCCGATAGTAGCCCTCATCCATAGCTCTGTACTATGGCCTCTAACAGCCTGCATTGCTTCGGGGTGTTAAAATCAACACACTGACAAGAAACTCAGTTGTTGTACCCAGGAAGGAGCAACAGTTTTTGAATGAAAAATATTTAACCCAGCTGAACTTAATTACCAGCAAAAATGGTTTTATCAAGCCAATGTCACACGAGACAGACTCTGTTAAACCCGACGCTGGTCGTGTTTTGCTATAAAGAGCAGGAATTGTCCCTGCTACATGATGCAACAGCCACTCATGATGCAGATGACAGCCTATAATTGTAACCAAGACATTTGATCACAATCAAATGTCCTTATATCAAGCAAAATTAGAATCTAAGGCGCTCATGTCGTAGAAACTGCTTCAGATATGGTGATATGAAAATGGCGAGTCTCAGCGACAGTTATGATAACAGTGGATTGGAGATAAGCAAAGAGCACAAGTATTTTCATCTTGTGTTCAGCACAGCCAGACGCTGAGGGACGGGCCATTCTTTCATGTGCTGCATCATAGGTGCAACCAGTATCTCCAGTCATCGCCCAGGCATAGGCAACTGGCGCAATCATTTACAAATGTATAATGAAAGCGCGACTGCCACGACGGACTATAAAAAGAGCTATGCGCTTGTTTAAAACAAAAAATAAAAAAGATTTACAATGAAGTATTGTCTGCTCATGTATGCAGCCAAATACCTTGGCACCACCTGCAATGATGTCACAAAGGCTCAACCAATTAGAGCTGATGAGTTTCACAATGCCACCCAAGACTCTTGCTCCACATTAATGTAAAACTAGGATTACTGTGCACTGGTTTAAGCAAATCTTTTAGCAGATTTTCAAGCTCGCACACAAAGTCCTGTAACAAAGCTACATAACATTATTTTTTTCAAAATCCTTCACCGTTTCTTTAAATGATGCACTGAAGTCGTATGCGAATGACATTACTGGCATGGCCGAGAGTATGTGACTTCATGGAATATTCTAAAAGATGCAGCTGATGTAGATACGTGCCTGCCAGCTTGCACTGTCTCCCTAAATGTGATTCTTGTGGAACGAAGAAGAGCAACATTCAATTGCTTTCATGCCACCCATGCTCCTCGCAACGTGGAAACTAAATTGCTTCTAAGTGATCTATACACTGAGCTTTTTTGTTTGTAATATCCAAACCAAATGAGGGGCCTGTCAAGCATTTGCTGTCCCAAACCTCTGCCTACTCCTTCTATCTATTCCAGTCACCAAAAAAAAAGTGAGAGAAGGAGAAGCTTTAGATATAGTACTGAAACTTTAGCCAACACTCACAAGGACACAGGCGAAAGGTTCACAAAGACTAGCGCTGGTCCTCCTGAACCTGTTTTCTGTGTCCTCGAGTGTGTCTGCTAAAATTTCAGTATGCAGTAAAACCAACCAGCCCACCTTTCCGCATTACTGAAGCATTAGACTGACATTTTTGGTTTCGGAATGGAATGAAAGGAAGATGGATAGTTTACTTACTCTTGTAGAAATGGCTCAAAATGCATTGAGAAAATACATGCAATAATCAGTCACTACAGAGCATGTCCAGCAGTTCCTGACAACGGAGAGCTGCGACCGTGTTACATTGTTAAGTGGAGCTCGACAGTGGACCACACATGCTCTTAAAAACCCACATTGCCAAAACTGGCATGCAGACATTTGCTAGAGCATCCTGAAGTGTGATTATAGTTTTGTTAACGTATTTATTCAACCTATTCTCAGGTAAGAAACTTTACAAAAATAAGGGAAGTGCCAAGGTTGACACACATGATAAAAACTTGGTTGCACGTACAAAGCTAACACGGAATAATACAATAACAGGTTTGTGATCAAGAGCTGGATCTATTCATCCGTTGGTAATATACAAGAATTGTTTCTATTTTTAAGCAATGGCCAGCTCAAATTCCGCCACTCACGAGCACCACCCACCATTGTGAGCAGAGTCAACACGGGCATCGCCACCGCCAAAAGGCTGCACCCCGTGTGGTAGAGGTTGCACTGCAGGCGGTTCTGGTGGAGGTCGCCCGGTTAGTAGCCCAACCGCCTGGAACATGCCATTCTCTCGAAGAATGGAGAGGAAGCGGTCATAGGCTAGTGGCCCCCTCTTAGGAAGTCGATACAGCAGGCACAGGTTGCGCTCATTCAGGTCTTTCTTTTCCTGCAACATGCAAGTGTTGTGAGATCCTCAGCAAGCAACCCTTTCCCTTTTTAGTAGATTAAAAAACAATTACGCCATCTCCCGCTAAAGGGCACCATGTAATAGATGAAAAGCAGTGAATGCAGGCAGCGGGATTGAAGCTGGCGCTCATCACGGCGATGCGCAGGAGAAAAACCTGGGAAGGTGCAAACCAGGCAGCGATGGACTGGCGTTTCCCACTAGAACATTCCAATCTCTGCTAATGGGCAATGAGAGACAGAAGACTCCGATTGCACACAGAGACCAGAAGTCCGCTTTTAGTTAATGTGCGCGCTGCAAATACTTATTGTTTAACAACGCATCGGAGAAATCTCCCACCTAAACTACCTTGGAGGTCAAGATCGAGTGCCTACATATACAGACCAGCCAGTGAACAGTTTTGCAGCATGGGCAGTCAGTTTTTTTAATCAAGAAACTAGCTAGCAGAAGCTGCTTGCTTTGGCGTTGTGAGGTGAGAAGGGGGAAGACGCACATGTACAGTGAGGGAGATCACACCGCACACCGAATTGAGCTCGATCCCAAAACGCGTATCATCTAAAAGGCCTGGAGGACGCTTGAGCTTCCTTTTCAAGAGTAGCAATAGCGTAATTGCGTATCGCGCACATTGCCTTCTCAACTGCTAGCCAGGCCTTGGTTTTCAGTGCATGCCTCAAACGTGCTGCAAGGAAACGAACAACTGTGAGTGACATTGGGCGTTTCGAATAATCTTGGAATGTCTACTGGAAATACAGTTGTCAAGTGCCCACTACACCATAATTCTTACTTTTGTGAATCAGTGAAAAGCTCACCATGTGCCTTTAAGCCAACACACAAAACAATGCAGCTGCTCACTTTCTCAGTGCTTTTGCTGATGATGGTAATTGAATGTCTGCACAACTTGTTATGAGTGGCCTTTATACACACACTCATGCAATTCACATGTTTTGATACCTGTCGCAATCTACACTTCTGCCATGCTATGTTACATGCTTTAAGGACATCCCTACTACATAAAATTGATGCTTTCTTTATTACAGCGAAAGCTGTTACGAGATGTTATGTTATGAGACAAGGGTCGCGTGAAGGGCTGTAGTTGTCTGCCGTCGCCACCGCTGCCGACGGTGTCTGTAACACCATTATCACACGAAATAAGAAAAGGAACTTAGAAAACGAAAAACACCAAGACACATCGAGATTTGAACACGGGTCTCCTGTGTGCACGCCAAGTATTCCAGCTGAGCCACGCCAGTGCTGGGAACCTGGCCTTAGCAAGCTTGATGTCAGAAAGGAATCGTGTTATTATGAGTAATAAAGTGTTTTAGAACAGTAAGGAACAACGAGGTGTCACACAATGCGAACAGCAGAATGAGTGTGTCGTCAAATGTTCCAACCGTTTATAAAAGCTTCATCTTGTTCAACTATTAACTGTAGCGCATATCCACTGTGGGGAATTATGGGGATTACAAAAGCTTATGGCATAATTCTTCACCGTCACTAGCCACAACACAAAAAAAAAATGCCCAAGGCTCCTTGCAAGGGTGCAGTGACTACGATGCTTCTCCGAAGAATGACAAAGGATGGCATAGTGAATGCCTGCCTACTATACAATGATTAATTCTGTAGTGGATACCCTGCAAGTGTGCTTGCAGCAGCTACCCAGAGTTAAAAAAGAAAAGCTCTGAAAGGCCACTCTTCCAACTTTCAGAGAGGATAACAGGAGACGCTCGGAGCAGTAGGACGCACTGTACATCGTCTCCCGAGCCTTTCGGCATTTTCGCTGCGACGCGTGCTTACTGACCAATAATTTATGTATGAGTGGGTGCATGAGGTTATTGGGAACGCGCGGATATCACTCTCTGCACTGGATTTATCAAGATTCTCCCAGGAGCATCTGCTGACCCGACCAACGCCGCTCGCCGCCCTGAGCCTAGCTGGCTCAGCGCGCGTCCGGCTCCTTGCCTAAGCCTGGTGCAGCGTCTCACGCTACTCACATCGTCGTGCCCAGCCGCCCACCGGAATGGAGTGCGTCGTAGAAGGTCATACCATCTCTGAAGAGGAGTGGTCCGACGATTCCTGGCAATCGCCCGGCTATCGTGCCCAGGAACGACGCCGACGGGAACTTCAAAACCAAGGCAAGCCCGTTCTTCAACCGTGTACGTCGGAGAATGCCCGCGCCGCTGTGCCGGAACGCCAACCCCAGGTCAAGTCACGTCCGCCTCGGTTACGTCGGCGGGCACCACTCCCCCGATTGCCGCAAGACTCCATTCATATAGTAGGACGTCCAAGAACGCCCATCGACTTGACGAAAGTGCCGCCGTGGCAATTGCACGACGCCCTGCTCAAGGCAGCTTCACTGCCAGATCAGCCACCAGCAAGTCGGGATCGCCTTCGGACGCACCCCACCAATAATACCTTTACCTTGAGCGTGATCGACTCGCAACGCGCCCAAGCCTACCTTCGAGTGAAGTCGATTACCATCGGCGCTGCTACTATCGAGCTCCATGTCTACGCCCCCCCTCCAGACGACGCCATACGAGGCATCATGTTCCATGCATACGATGACTTCTCAGACGAAGAGATTTTGGCAGACCTACAAGCCAGCAACCCCACCATTCCTATCGTGAGTGGAAGACGCTTGGGCCAAACTAGGCACGTCGTGGTTGCACTAATGACGCCAAACCTTCCAAAGTGGATATTCTACCACGGAACCGACATCAGGCTGTACCCGTTCTACAACAGGGTGGAATCGTGTTTTAACTGCCGCAAGGTTGGTCACCGCACGGATGTTTGCCCGATGCCACGTAAGCAGCGGTGCCGCCGTTGCGGAGAGGAACACCCCACACCAGGACAGGGCGAAACACCCGCATGCACGCCACGCTGCATCGTCTGCAATGGTGCACACAACACCGGCAGCTCAAACTGCAAGTATCGCTTTATCAAGAAGGCGCCACCCACCCCGCAATCGAAGCAAGAAGCGCAAGAACCTTCGTCGAACATCCATCGCAACCCATCTCACAGTGGCTCCTCCAGCAGACGCTCACCATCATCTCGAGACCATTCTGCATCTTTCCCACCACTCGGGAACAGCAGCAACCAGCAGCAGCGCCGAGAGAGCAGGTCCCCATCCCACACCCGGCGCTCAGGGTCTCGTTCAGCTAAACGACGTGGCAGCAGGTGTCGATCCCACAGCAGGCGCCCGAGGTCACGCTCAGCCCAACGACGAGACAGCAGGCCCTCATCTCACTCAAGGTCCAAATCAGCCAGGCGCAGCCCATCGGTGTCTCGTTCATCCAGTCGAGGTCCCGGAGAAGCGTCCAAGTCGGTGGCCTGGCAGCGGGGCGCCCCGGCATCACTACTATTTTCCGATTCACAGGTGAGGGAGTTGGCAAAGGAGAATTCTGCCCTTAAGGCTCAAATCTCGGCCCAGCAGTCCCAGATAGCTAAATTGACTAGCTACATCCAGTCTCTAGAAGCCAAAATAGATAGAGCACTCAGTATCGACAAACAAACTACACCCACATCATCCGAAACACAAGACGCACATCCGAACCCCCTGGCACCAAACCCGGCGTTATCGCCAGTTCCTCAACTTCAGAACGCTAATAAACGCAAGGCAGCTACACCCACAGCTTCACTCCACGCAGACGCCGACATCACTACAAAAGTAACGACGGCAGTCACGGCAGCCATCTCAACGCTGAAATCCGATCTGAACGCTGAAATAGAAACGCGCTTTAATGCGATCCACCAAACCATCCGGGAAACAACCACCTCATTCGCCGTGTTAAAGAGCTCGACCGAAGCTGCACTGGCCGACTTCAGTGTGCAGTTGGCCATCCACCGCACACCATCCAATAGCCGGCAAACACCGGCCCCTACGCCAATAACATAGTCATGGCGGCTCTCCACACGCTCACCGTCTGGCAGTGGAACTGCAGGAGCTTCCGCAATAAGAAGGGCCATCTGCAGCAACATATCCAGCATATTCAAAACCATGCACCAAATGGGGAATGTTCGCCGGACATCATAGTTTTACAAGAAACGAACACTGCCGCTCAACTGCCCGGATACGCATCATATAATCAGAAAATAGACATATCCGCGAGCGCACAATGCCACACTGCCATCTTAGTACACAAGAATGTCACAGCCATTCAACATGAAATTGAGGGTACGAGTATTCATCACACACTGGTGGAAATTATACCAAAAAGACGAGGAGACAAGCCACTCTTCATTTTAAATATATACAGCCCTCCAAGAGATACAGCTGCGGATCTACCTTACATCTTTCGGAAAGCAACAAATCTGGCGAAGGATGCAAAGCTGCTCGTACTAGGCGATTTTAACGCAAAACATCCCGAATGGGGATACCCGAAATCCAACCCCAAGGGTCGCCGATTATGGAGCATCATACACGACCTAGGTTTCAGTATCCTCAATGATCCGGAGCAATCGACGCGAATCGGGAACAGCGTATGTCGAGATACTACCCCAGACCTCTCCCTTTGCAAAAACACGGAGGGTGCCCGTTGGCAAAACACAGGTCACACCGTAGGAAGTGACCATTTCATTCTAGCGGTAACCATTGAGTTAACCACAAGCAATGTAAAAAAACGAGCCACAGCTCGCATTACAGACTGGGATAAATTCCGCCAACTGCGCAAAGAAACGGCACCCGATTCGGTATTGGACTTGAACGAATGGATACTTTCTTTGAGTCGAGATGTGGACGCTACAACATACCAAGCAGACGTAACTCCGGAACAGCCATCAACAGATTCACGCCTTCTACATATGTGGGAGGCGCATGAAAGCCTCATGCGTAGGTGGCGGCGCCAACGTCACAACACAAGGCTCCGCCGCCGCATCTCGAGGCTCGAACGTGAATTAGAAGCCCACACCGCTGTGCTAACACGCCAACAGTGGGGCCAACTTTGCGGCAGCCTCAATGGCCAGATGGGCTGCAAGAAAACGTGGCATCTTCTGCGACACCTGCTGGACCCTGGTAGCTCCAAGTCGGCCGCACGCAAACAGCTCGCGCGAATTGTCCATCAATACCCGGGCACCAACGAAGAGCTGCTGGAGGAGCTCATCACCCGCTACATCAACACATCTCAGAAACAGAACAGCACAGAGCAGTTGCCTGAATACACTGGAACAGCCAACGAACAGTTGGACGCCGACATTTCGGAAAGTGAGGTTTGCATAGCGCTACATAAACTGCGTACAACATCGGCACCCGGTCCTGACGGGGTGACAAATAAGACGCTGCGCAACCTCGATCCAAAGTCGGTAGGGGCCATTACTGAATATATGAATGAGTGCTGGAGGTCCGGCCATTTGCCATCAGAATGGAAACACGCAAGGGTCGCGTTTATACCGAAACCGGGCAAGAAACTCGACCTGGAGAATCTTCGTCCAATCTCGTTGACCTCCTGCCTGGGCAAACTAATGGAGCATGTTGTCCTCTGTCGCTTGCAAAATTTCGCGGAAGAGCACCGCCTACTTCCCCCCACAATGCTGGGCTTCAGGGCCCATCTATCCACTCAGGATGCGCTCATCCAGTTGCATCACGATCTCCTACGACCTGAGAGTGGCACTAGTACCAAGGCTTTGCTCGGTCTGGACCTTCACAAAGCATTTGACAACGTGAAGCATAGTGCCATTTTAGGCAGTCTGTCCGAACTACGATCCGGGGAACGCATATTTAACTACGTCCGTGCTTTCTTATCTAATCGAACGGTTGAACTCTCAGTGGGTGACCTTCGTTCTAAGCTCATCACACTCGGTGATCGCGGCACCCCGCAGGGAGCTGTTTTGTCCCCTTTCCTTTTCAACCTCGCTATGAGGTCACTACCTCCCAAACTTGACACGATACCCGGCCTGCGATACACCCTCTACGCAGATGACATCACGCTCTGGACGACGGTGGGATCCGATGGTCAAATCGAGGAGACTCTTCAAAGAGCAACCGACGTAGTCGTTCAGCACGTGTCAGAAGCGGGTTTGGAGTGTTCCCAGAGCAAATCGGAGCTACTATTACTGCGACCTCCAGATCGCCGCAAAATTAAGACTCCACTTCCTAGTATTAACGTGTATGTCAATGACACGCCAATTAAGCAGGTGGCCCACATGAGAGTACTCGGACTCATTGTGCAAACAAACCACCACAACAACATTACGCTAGACCGTCTCACCGTAACCGTGAACCAGACGGCCCATCTTATATCTCGAGTGAGCGCTCGCAATCGAGGCATGAAGGAGAAAGAACTGCTACAGATAATTCAAGCCTTCGTTTTGTCGCGCTTCACGTACGCCCTCCCTTATTTGCACCTCCTTCAATCTGAGCGAGCCCAACTAAATCGGCTCTTACGCAAAGCGTATAAGGTGGCATTGGGTCTCCCCCGAAACACATCGACAGAGCACCTCCTCAGTCTTGGGCTGCATAACACCTTAGAAGAACTTCTTGAAGCGCATCTTACGGCGCAAATTCACCGATTACAGGGAAGCAGGACGGGGCGTTGGATCCTTGCTAACATTGACCATGTGGTATCTCCTACGGGTAACGATCCGGCTGTCATCCCCCCCAACATCAGAAAGAAATTCCTCATAAAACCACTGCCAAAGAACATGTTGGCCAGCCATCACGACGGTAGAAGGAAAGCGAGGGCCAAATTCTTGCAAAAAACGTACGCGTCCAACCCAACCGTTGCGTACGTTGACGCCGCCCAATACCGAGAGTTTACTAAAGCATATGCAATAAGCGTAATCACTCTCCCCGGCAACAACGCCAATTCACCTCAAATTAAAGCGGCTGCTTCTGTCCGTGTGCTTAATACGACAGAAGCTGAGGAAGCGGCGATAGCGCTAGCAGCAGCATCCGGATTCACCACTATACTCAGTGACTCAAAGGCTGCTATATCCAACTTCGCACGTGGCATTGTGGCCCCCACAACTCTGCGTTTACTATTGCCCAGTCTCCTTACAGATGCTGAGGAAGACGCACTATCCTCCATTGCGCTGGTATGGGTGCCGGCTCACGCGGGGAACCCAGGGAACGAGGCGGCCCACCTATATGCTCGAGGATTCGTCAGCCGAGCGGTGGTACCCGCCTCTGATTTGGAAAACCCTGGTGAAGCCTTGACATCCTACCATGACATCACACAATATTACCGTCTTTCGAGGCAGACAAAACCACCCCCGCACCATAAGCTAACTAAGCGCCAGGAGGTTATCTGGCGCCGCTTGCAAACACATTCATTTCCGTGCCCATACATTTATGCACGTATATACCCCGACTCGATTGATCCGCATTGCTCGCATTGTGGCTCAATAGCCACACTTAATCACATTCTCTGGGCCTGCAGGGAAGATCCCCCCTCTCTCGATCTCCTAGCCGCTCCCTCGCCAGAGGGGTGGGAGGCAGTTCTGACCTCCACCAGCCTGGCCGTTCAGCTCCAGGCCGTACAAAGGGCAGAGGAGGTGGCCATCAGGTTCAGCCTGGCGGGTCACCTACCTCCTTAAGTCTGACGACAATAAAGTTGTGTTCTCTCTCTCCAACTTTCACTGGGACAGTGCTGTGCGTTTCGTGCTGGCCTGGCGGTTTTTTGAAGAAGCAGTGTTAAGTAACAGCATAGCCATGTGTTAGCACGCCTGCTTGCCACACAGAAAGCCCAGGTTCACATATGATCCAAACAGACATTTTCATTTATTTTTTTGCATCTCTCTGGATTTTTCAGTCACAGTTTACGCTGATTTTTCACTCACAGCCAACAACCCTAACGCTGACACCAGAACATCTGCATAACAAGAACTGCAACATTATAACATTAAAATGCACCAGTGAATAGCTGAGCGCAACCTCCCCCTCCCCCACCAATTCTTTTGGCCTGTTCTCCACTACAGAATCTGCAGCTGCGGTTCCTCGGAAGCCCAGTTCTGAGTCTTTCGATAACTGCACGATTTCTTAGTACTCCTACAGTGTGCTTCTGCAGTACTCAGAATTGCATGGTTTGTTGTCACAATTTATCACATCACCACACCTTTTTTCCCTTGTCATAACACTTGAAATTTCAGACAAGGATTCCGTCCTGTTCGATCGAAACAGTAAACGCATGCATATTGCATAAGGCATTTCATTAGAATAACAGGTGCACATTCACTTAATGGCTCTTCTGTTCTCATTCTGAATTTTCGTCCACAACCGAGCAAGCACCCCACCCCAACCCTGCCTCTGCACCAAAGCTGGCCTCATTGCTCTTTCACTGTTGGAAAGGGCACTTGCGCAGAATTTCACGGTAGAAATACGCAAGTGACACGATCTTTGTGAACACAACACAACTGTGATCCCTATGGTTTAGCAAATGGTAAAATTTAAAACTGAATCAAATACCAACAGAATAATGACCATACCAAATCAAATAGAAATACATATCAAAAACTACTCAAATAGCTATCAAATAGCAAGGCCACCATGTTCAAGACAGGCCTAATATTCTAGCAATTTTTTATTCCAAACAAATATTCACAAGCTTCAAGAAAGCAACATTACGACAATATAAAACCGACCAAAGATACTCCAAATATGCAAACTGAAGTAAGCTCGCATACAGTAGTGAGTAGAGGCTTCAATGTTTGTTTGTTTTTTAACTATACAATGATGATGATATATGGTGTTTTTTTGGCGCAAGGGCCATTTGATGGCCAAAGAGTGCCAGTTCATGGGACAAAGAATGTGGACAATGATTGTGATTAGCGGCTGTATAAGGGCCATAAAATTCCTCGCAATAAGGCGGGTAAAAACATACAAGTAATAAAATTTTGACCATGTCGTGAAAGGTGTGTGTGATGTGAATAGGTGACAGAAGTTAGTGATAATGAAAAACGATGGTGGACATGTATGGCATTAGCACAAGTACCTCACTGGTTCATACCCTTGTGTCCAAGGGCCGTGAGGCAAGTGCTTTCCTGTGTAGCCACCGCAGCAAAAACCTCTCTAGAGAGGTCGTGCTACGGTATGCCCGGGTATATGATATGAAAAATATGAATTTCCTTTAAAAACGCTAATAATGATTTATGACTAAAAAACGGTTCCCTACCGACAAACATTGCAGGGTGTAAAAGTATATGTTGTTGGTAGGGCAATGGAACGTGTTGTTTTCTTAGAGTTTCTAACTGTTTGCACTGGATTAACATGTGAAGAACTGTTAACGCTTCACCACATCTGTCACACAATGGTGGATCGCCACCGAACAAAAGATATGTGTGTGGTGTATGTGTGTCCTATCCTGAGCCTCGTAAGTTTTACCTCTGTATGACGTGATTTTGATACTGGCAGCCAATGACCAAGGTGTGGCTTAATAATGTGTAGTTTGTTTTGTGTGTGTGTATCCCACTTGCTCTGCCAGTAGTCCCTGAGGTTTCGTTTCAGAGACGGCTCAAGATCAAGGGCCGGGATTGATATGGATGTAATGGCGGTGCTCTCGTGGACGGATGCAGCGAGCTGATCCGCCCTCACGTTGCCTTGGATCTCACGGTGCCCTGGCACCCAGCACACTACAACATGTTGTTTGAGTGTGTAGAGTGTGCACAAAATGGAGTAAAGTGAGACTAGGACCGGGTTTTTTTGTTCTTTAAGACTGTGCAGAGCCGTTACCACACTGAGGGAGTCTGTATAAATTACTGCTTTTTGTATTTGTAATTGTTTGATGTGTTTAGCTGCCACGAGTATCGTGTAAGCTTCCGCTGTGAAGATACTTGTGCGTGGATGTAGAGGGCCAGCATCCGAAAAGGATGGGCCGACAGCAGCGTAGGACACAGAGGAGTTAGTCTTCGAGGCATCTGTGAAGAACTCAGGATGTGTGTATTTGTGTTGAAGTTCAAAAAAGTATGTTCGGATATGGGCAATAGGTGCATGTTTTGTAACTTCTAGGAAAGACACATCGCAGTCTATAGTCTGCCACTGCCACGGTGGTGGGTATGCTACAGGAGCCATTAAACTGTGTTCAAGTGACACTGCAGTTTCTTCAGCTAGACATTTCAGGCGAACTGAGAAGGGCTGCCTCATCGAAGGCCTGTTTTGAAACAGAGTTGAGCTCGACAAATCATTAATTGTAGAGTATGAGGGGTGCTTTTTGTCTGCTTTCACCTTAAGGAAATAAACAAAGGACATATAAGTTCTCTGCAGATGAAGCGACCACTCATTTGACTCAACATAAAGGCTTTCTACGGGGCTGGTGCGAAAAGCACCCGTAGAAAGGCGGATGCCCAAGTGGTGCACGGGGTCCAGCATCTTCAAGGCACTTTGAGTGGCAGACTGATAGACAACGGCCCCATAATCTAAGCGGGTGCGAATGAGGCTTCTATAGAGGTTCATGAGGCATTGCCTATCACTACCCCACGAAGTACGTGACAACACTTTTATAACACTCATGGTTTTTAAACATTTTGTTTTTAAATACTTGATGTACAAAACGAAGGTCAACTTGTTGTCCAAGATCAAGCCTAAGAATTTATGCTCGCCTTTGACGGACAGACGTTGCCCGTTCAGTCGAATGTCAGGTTCCGAGTGCGTGCCTCTCTTTCGAGAGAACAAGACACACGTGCTTTTTTGTGGGTTAAGTCGAAATCCGTTTTCATCTGCCCATTTGGAGACCTTATTTAAACCCAGCTAACCTGCCGCTCACACATGGCCAAGTTGCATGACTTGAAGCCAAGCTGAACGTCGTCGACATATGTACAATAGAACATATTGCGGGGAATGGACGAGTGCAAAGAATTCATTTTGATGAGAAAAAGTGTGCAGCTAAGTACACCACCTTGTGGCACGCCTGTTTCCTGGACAAATGTTTGGGAAAGAACCGTGCCCACTCGGGCACGGAATGTCCGGTTTGACAGGTAACTTTCGATTATGTGAAACATTCTTCGGCGCACACCAAAGTGGGACAGGTCTCTTAGAATTCCAAAACGCCATGTTGTATCATAAGCCCTTTCGATATCGAGGAACACAGAAAGAAAATATTGTTTATGGACGAAGGCGTCTCTGATCTGTGCCTCGATACGAACAAGGTGGTCTGTGGTGGATCTACTTTCTCGAAAACCGCACTGAAATGGGTCGAGCAAATTGTTTGTTTCAAGGATATGTACAAGTCGGCAGTTTATCATTTTTTCGAAGACTTTGCACAAGCAGCTTGTAAGTGCAATAGGCCTATAACTTGAAGCTAAAGAAGGGTCCTTGCCCTCTTTCAAAATGGGAATAACAATAGCCTCTTTCCAGGAGGTAGGAATAGTGCCAGAAGACCAAATAGCATTGTACAAACAAAGTAAGGTTTTTCGGGTTTCGTTTGGTAGGTTTTTTAACATTTCATACATCACACGGTCAGAACCTGGGGCAGAAGTACTGCAGGAGTTTAGAGATGTTCGGAGCTCAGCTAGACTGAAAGCTTGGTTATATGCCTCGTATTTGGTGGATTTGTGTTCGAGTTTCTGCTTTTCTATTCTTGTTCTGTATTTTTGGAAAGTGTCAGTATAGTGGGACGAGCTGGATACCCGTTCAAAGTGTGCACCGAGGAAGTTCGCCTGATCTTCCAAGGTATCACCCTGAGTGTTTACGAGTGGGAGTGAGTGTACTTTTCTTCCTGCTACCCTACGAACCATGTTCCAGACTTTGGCCTCTTGTGTATACGAATTTATCCCTCATAAAAACTTGTGCCATTTTTCTCTTCAGGCCTGCCGACGCGTTCTCCTTCCTTGAGACTTTATTTTCTTGAAGGTGTCAAGATTTTCGGCTGTTGGTGAGTTCCGCAGCAACCTCCATGCCCTGTTCTGTTCCTTTCGCGCATTACGACACTCTGTGTTCCATCATGGGACGTGTCATTTGCCGGGCATTCCAGATGTTTGTGGAATGCACTTGGCTGCTGCGTCAGCAAGAAAAGCCGTGAAGTACTGCACAGCTTCATCTATGCCTAATCCGCATATGTCGGTCCAACTTAAGTGTGTAATCTTTTGAAATTGTTCCCAGTCTGCTTTGTTTATCAGCCATTTGGGAACGTGTAGAGGACCTTCATATGTTGTTTTTGAACTCAACACTACAGGAAAATGGTCACTACCATATAGATTATTTATGATTTTCCATTTGAGTAGGGGTAGGAGTGAAGGTGATACGATGCTGAGGTCGATAGACGAGTAAGTTTTGTTGGCAACGTTATAGTATGTTGGCTATTTCCTATTCAACAAACAGGCACCGGAAGAGAAGAGAAATTGTTCAATGAGACGACCTCCTGCATCACAGCGAGAATCGCCCCACAGTCCACTATGTGCATTTAGGTCCCCAAGAAGCAAATAAGGTTCTGGCAGTTTGTCTATTAAGGACTGAAATTCACGTCTTTCACGACGGTGGTGGGGAGGTACATACAAAGAGCAGATGGTGACGAGTTTGTTTAAAAGTACCGCTCGAACAGCCACCGCCTCAAGAGATGTCTGGAGTGGTAAATGTGCACACGCTACTCCTTGGTTGATAATAATGGCTACGCCACCGGATGACGCCACAGCATCATCTCGGTCCTTTCGGTATATGACGTAAGCACGTAAAAAATTTGTATTGGAGGATTTTAGGTGTGTTTTTTGTACACACAGCACTTGAGGTGAGTATTTGTATAAAAGCTCTTGTACGTCGTCGAGGTTCTTGAGCAGTCCTCTGACGTTCCAATGTATAATTTGTGTGTCCATATTGGAAGTAAAGTAGTGCTGTGTGTACGTTTAGGGAGAGACTTGTTAAAGCTGAAAGGTCGAGCTCGAGTACCAGGGCCATTGTCAGGCCCTGTTATGAGCTTTTTGGTTTTCTTGGCGTGCTCGAGAGAGCCGCGCCGTTCTTTTGGCACTAGGGGTGCCGCCGTATCCATTGCCTCCTCGGAGGCACTGGATGCCCGCTCATGCGAGCTGGTTTTTCGAATCTTGGGCCTCGCCTGGCGAGGTGAGGCCTTGAGACCCGAGGACCCTGGAGTCCCTGGTCTCTGTTCAATAGTAGGCGGAGTGGATTCAACTACTGCCGCCTTGGGGGCAGGCGCCACAGCCAATGGCTCGCTCTGCGCAGGCCGAAGGAGTGGCGAGGGCTGGTGCGACACTGCCCCCTGGCGCGCCGCATCAGCATATGTGGGGCCATAAAATGGTGAGACTCTTTTTCTTGCTTCTTTAAATGTAATGTTTTCTTTTATCTTCAAAGTGATGATCTCTTTTTCTTTTTTCCAGAAAGAACATGAACGTGAGTACGCGGCATGATTTCCACCACAGTTCACACAGTGTGATGGTTCTTCGCAATTGTCAGAATTGTGGCCTGACACTCCACATTGTGCACAAGTTTGCTGACCACGACAGCTTTGTGAGCCGTGGCCATACTTCTGGCATTTAAAACAACGACGCGGGTTAGGTATGTATGGTCTGATTGACGTCTTTGTGTACCCTGTTTGAATACTTTCTGGCAGATTACTGGAAGCGAACGTGAGTATCAGGTGTTTCGTTGGTGTTACCTTGTTGTCTCTTCTAATGGTGATCCTTTGTACATTGGTCACATTCTGACTCTTCCACCCCTCCAGAAGTTCCTCTTCAGTCAAGCCTAGCAAATCAGCATCAGATACTACTCCACGAGTTGTGTTCATCGATTTGTGTGGCGTTACAGTGATGGGAGTGTCACCAAAAGTTGATAGATTCTGTAGCTTTTCAAACTGTTCTTTTTCTCGAACTTCAAGGAGGAGGTCTCCGCAGGCCATTTTCGTAACTTTGTACCCGGCTCCAAGAGTTTCTGTGAGACATCTGGCTACTACAAAGGGGGATACAGTTCTGGCTTGCTTGCTGCTTATCTCACTATGTATAACATGAAAATGGGGGAAGTTTTCACTTGATCGGTTGAAAAAGCCTAAGCCTTCGGTGCGTACACGCTTTAAGGCGGTACGATCACTTAATAAGGGAAATGCTCTATGCATGCCAGTTTAATTTTCTTCAGAAGCGTTGGCGGCTACCCACCACGGAGCCCAACGAGGGGACGCTACAAGTTTGTGGATGCTAAAACCTGCAGACGCCAGCCGTACAACGCAACTATAACCCAATGCGCCTAGACCAAGGTAGGCTATTTGCACAGGGTTAACCCTAGCCGCCAGGAAGTTTGGAAGTAAACGGAAGAGAGTAGAAGACAGGACAGATAAATAGTAAGAGATAAAGACGAAGATGTAGGGAGAGGGAGATAGGAAAAGGCGACTGCCGATTTCCCCTGGGTGGGTCAGCCCAGGGTGCCGTCTACGTGAAGCCGGGGCCAAAGGGGTGTGTTGCCTCTGTTGGGGGGCCTTAACGGTCCAATCACCCAGCGTCGGCTCAACCCCCAGGATCCCCTTTTCCCCGGACACGGCAAAGCCACGCACGGCTAGGCGTGGGAGGGAGTAGAAACTCCCCCGTTAGCTCGGGTCCGTGGTGTCGCTTCACACCAAACGCCTACTTGCGCAGGCGCTCTGCGGGGTTAACTATACAATGAATGTAGCATTTACTTCCATCTTTGAGGCAGTAGTTTGTCACTAGCTTTTTAAATAATACAAAGACCTCAAAGCTAAACAATGTTTCATGAATGAACATTGTCAATCTAATGATCATGATAGTGGATTAAGGACACATTTGCTTCGATGACACTGGTGCTTAAAGTGAGAAATCCTCCTGTGATGGGTAAAGCTTCTATTTTCACATAAAATCTTGGAATTGCATGCATCTTGGCTATACACTAAATAAAAAAAAGAAAGAGTTGTTTGCTCTTCCGACATGTTCTTTCTTTGGGGATTTTCCCATTGGTGCCGATTATTCTAATATTCTTACTAAAATATTTGCCAATCCGAATATTCAATAGTTTATTCGAGTACCAAATCTAATAAAATGCTATTTGATTTTTATTTGAAACATTTAGCTAATACCACACCCCTAATCACGACTTTTGTAAGAGCTTCAAATGTATTTAGTATGCAAGGTTTGTTAAATGCAAGCAGTTCAACCAATTACAGAGAGGCATGAGAAAATATGCAGAATGCAATGGTGGATCATTAACCACAGGCGAACTTCTGCATTGAGTGATACAGAGGTAACAAAGTGAAGACTCTAAGGCTAGACAGTCTAACTCATTTTGTGGTCATGCCAGGGGAAATGACACATTTTGCCCACTTTGTGACACACGCAATAAAAGCATTGATGCAAACATTTTTCATAAGCCAATTACTTTTGGAAATATTTCATTATTCCCAAGGCAGTTGTACAATGGACATTCTGTAAGCTCATTGTATTAACTAACAAAAATTGTACAGCCGCGGCCACGTACGTGTAGAGCACGCGAGAAGCCAGTTTTTACTCTATGGTGCGAAACCTTGAGACAGTTTGGGGCTCTGAAGTGGTGTATCAGGAGCATTCATGTCCTAGTTGTGAGGCTAACTACATCAGTGCCCAATACTGCCTTAAGGTTTTGCCCCACAGAGCAAAAACCATCTGCTTGCATGCTCTACACAGCCGTGGCCGTGGCTATACATATAGTTCCTATGCCTTGAACATACCACCTTTCTTTGCTCGTAATAAAGCATTTAAATTTAACCCTTCGAAACGCTACGTACACAATTGAGTACATTACTCGTTTTCACTATTTGCATCAAGTAGATGCAATTAAAAGGCAAGATATTTTAACACTTGGGATGAATTGAACTGCCTGCATAATAAATTAATTTTTACCTGACCTCATTTTGCAGTGCGCTGACACATATGGTCACTTTTCTGAAGGGACTACCACTTTCGATGAGTCGTGCAATGTGCCCCTTCCTTCAAGCAATGTAAAAAGAAAAATTTTTCTGGGCTTAAAATGAACATAACAGAAAATAGATTTGCACTACATTCCTTGCTTGAGAGCTTATTTTATTTATGTGAAAGGTAAGCATCTTTGACTTTAAGGTAAAAAGATATTCAATTAGAAGTTAATTAGAATGAGTTGTTATAACAGCCTTAAATTCAAAAATTATTCAATTATTCTTGCCGCAATAGCATATTGAGAGAGCCTTGCAGTAACGTTGCAGCGATTTGACACATTTGCTAACAGTTCTTTATAAGTGGCATCTGAAAGGGTTAAAAATTCTTCACTTTCTTTCTCGAGATACAATAAAGCTCTGAAATACCTTCACTGGCAACATTCATTCCTTACCACTAGAAGATTTCATAGGCCCGTCTTCACCAACGCTCCTCAACTGAAAACTCGACTTTCAGGGATCCTCGAGGACTTTTTTGCGTTGCAGAAATTGCTCTAGACTCGAAACGCTCCTCGAATGAAGAAAATCCTTAGAATGGTCCTCGAAAATTTCAAGGTAGGTCAGAAGCTCATTTGAGCGCTCCTCAGGTTAGCTTCGAATGGAGAAAATCCTCAGTGTGGTCCTCGAAAATTTCAAGGTAGGTCAGAAGCTCCCTTGAGCGCTCCTCAGGTTAGCTTCGAATGGAGAAAATCCTCAGTGTGGTCCTCGAAAATTTTAAGATAGGTCAGAAGCTCCCTTGAGTGCTTCTCAGGCTAGCTTACACGCGAACATGGTAGACGTATCATCGTTCGGCTGATTTAAGAATTCGCTTTTCAAGTTCACCATGTTTCTGATGAACCTGCAAACAAGGCTGAAGCAACGAATTATATGCCTGGGAATTGTTTAGGTGATCGTCGAAATGTTTTGGAAGAGTACAGTGATGCAGAGTTCAAGAGCTTGTTGCCTCCACTGATTGCACAATGGTACCTTTTTCATGAAAACTATTTCACTAACTTTTCTGTATACGTGTACAGTTCTCATATAGCATTGAATAGAAATATATGTCCAGCTGCCCCGACCCATAAAATTCGGTTTGTAAGTTGACACTTGTGCGCCATGTGGATGTTCCTCTTTGCTTGCGAGTCCTTTTTTCTTTTTTACCAAACAGTGGGAGCTGCTTTTCTGTTCATGGCATAATGTGCGGTTGTGAGTTATAGTGAGCGAGCAGTTTTTTTCATGCATTGTTCTTTGCTTCCACATAACTACCATTTCTGGTTTTCAACCGTTAATGTGTAATTTTGAACTAGTGAACTCAGAAGCTCCGCTCTTCCCTTGAGTAAACAACGTGCTGATATCTCCTAGTTAATGGCGCTATTTTCGTTTTATCTAATCAGAGAAATGATGCTAAATGCAATAGACAGGCAACAAATGCGTGTCGACATAAGCAATGGAAAGCTTGATTTGATGTGGTGCACACCAGCAAGCCATCTGCAGTGTCGTCTGCCATACAGTAGGGCCTTTATACAGCGTCGGGTAAATTTACTCAGTTCTTTTTTGTTGCGGTTAAAGCTAATATATACAAACTGGACATGCGCTACAACTCATTAACAAAGAGGTGGCACTCGCAAAGGAATGGGATACCTGGAATATTTTGGTCATCTATAGCATTTCATTCGTCTGCGAAGGATTAATTCCATCATCATATTTTCTGTGCGAGAAAATCTATGCTGTGAAGATGGGTCGAGCAGGTCAATGTAAGACTTGTAGTCTTCTATTTTATACCAGTTTATTATTCTTTGCTGCCTGGCAGCAGAATATATATGGGCAAAAATTAAAATCAAGAGCTCTGTGCGTGTATCCCCCGTCCAAAGGGTCATTGTCTTGGGCGAGCTACTACTGATCAGTGATCACTTTGCCTACAAATATACAGGCTGTGCGTATGTGTGTTGTAGTATTCGATGCATGCTTAAAAGCAATATCAAAATGAGTTATGTTGCTTCCTTCAAATGTTGTTGTGTTGTCAGACACAACAACCTCAGGAGCTCTGCCACCCCGACATACAATAACCATTTTTTTCACAACAGCACCGACTTAAAGAATAAATAACTTATAATAGTTGAGAATAGAAAGGAAAATCAAACGATCTTGTTTTCTCAGAATGCAGGCCGCAGCGGGATGTATGCCCTGGGCTGATAGTGTGCAGCAACGAGCAAAGTTTAGAGACCAACTGATCCCACAGATTACTTACTGTCTTTTCAGTGTGGGCATATTGATTGCATTTGAGTTATGGGGCCTAAATGCCCACAATTTACCAATGCAACCCATTACAGCAGACCACCATTGTGAAACTGCTAGGTGAGTAAGCAAATTAACTTTTTTACATCTGGCATGTTTATGGTCCAGACTAGACTACACAGGTAAGAGCCAGGAGACCTTGTAATTTTTTAGCCTTCCTTTGCCCGCTGCATCGCACATTTTCAGTCTTCGACTTCCGAGCTGAGCAGCTCTACCTGCCAATGCTTTCAAAAGGCCTCAGGAGAGCTCGATAGCGTAGGAAATTCCCACAGTATATGTTTACACGATGTCCTTTTGTTTTGCATAGTTTGCTTTTGTCGTCTGGGTACATAGAGGAAGAAACATTCAGGAAATGCAACTCTGCTCCTCGAGGAGACCAGACAACATCACATTGTTAGAGGGTCAAACCCTGCTGGCGGCAGACAAGTGAATCACCACCGTTTTAGCTTCCAATGGAACTCCTTTTTGGCTTCCGATGTTCCAACGCAGTACTGGAGCATGAATGCGGAGTGCGTTTGGCCGTGTTTGTTGCTTGCTCAACATTTTTTTTTATAATTAAAGACTGACCCGCTGAGGCAAATGTCACTGTTGTATTCTCCCGAGCAGTCATTTGGCTGCGCCCCGCCGGTAACGTCTTTTTTTTTTTCTTTTTGCGGTTGCGGACTTTATCTGCAAGGTGTCCGCAGCTGAAATGGCGCCGCCGGAGCTTGTTATTTTTGTATATTATGTGACGTTATATGAACGCCACCCGTCCACATTGTGAGGCCGTTGTTCGCATCTAGGCTTGTTTTTTTTTGCCCGATGAATGCCCTAAGAAGGAAACTTGAGTTCTTTGCAAAGCTGGAGGTAAATATTACTATCAAAAATGGAGAACAAAAGTCTGATGTTGCCGTTGCTTACAGCATCGCAAAAGTAAAATTAGGTACGAAACAAAAAAAAAAGCAAACGTTGGAGTCAAGACAGAGAACACTCTTCCGGTGCCCGACAAGCAAGCACAGCTGTGTACGAAGATGTTGACACTGTATATAAATTTATATCATATCTTACTGCGTATAACCTGCCCTATAACTCGCCCCACAACCTCAGCTCAAAACCATGATAGAATACAAAACTTTAAAGAAAAGAAGAAAAAGAAAAAATCCTGCACATTGCCATAAAGAGTGCCATAAAGCCAACTTGCACCAAAAAAAAATATTTCCATTAAAAGTTATATACATCAAACTATTCGATATGTTGTCAGTTCATGAGAAACAGGTTTGACTGTAATACTGTGAATAGCTTGAAGCATTTTTTTTTTCTTCGCCGTTTTCTTTATGAAAAAAATACTGTGTGTCAGATGAGTGCGCCTAATTCTCTGTAGGCATGATATGACCTCAATAAACCGCTGTCAGTGATGGCACGCTTTCCATTTCCTAAGTAAGTATTTACGTAGAGCTTGCCTATTTTTTAAACATCACTAGGAAAAAAGAAAAGCGGCGCACAAAAAAGACGGAGACAAAGAAGAGAACCACACCCAGCGCTGCACTCACAACTGAAAGTTTAATCTGAGCAACAAGAATTTGAAAGGTAATAGCCGCGCATGACAAGTGAGGTACAACGAGATTAAATGATGCGCTCATCAATAAAAGTGAACTCTTTTTTGTGCAATGTAACCGAGGTCTGGCTTACGCAAGCACCACGTGATGCATCTTTTTTGCACAAAAAAGAGTTCACTTTTGTTGATGAGCGCATCATTTAATCTCGTTGTATCTCACTTGTCATGCGCGGCTATTACTTTTTAAATTCTTGTTGCTCGGATTAAACTTTCAGTTGTGAGTGCAGCGCTGTGTGTGGTTCTCTTCTTTGTCTCCGTCTTTTTTGTGCGCCGCTTTTCTTTTAACATGAATATACACCAACTCGCCCAACTTTCTATTCTGTTATCACTAGGAAGGAGCTTTTATATCGTTATTTATCCGAGAGTTTTTTTCAGACCCAGAGAAGGTCTGGAGTGACCAGGTAAGGTAGAACATCTGCTTGGCCAATGCCAAAGAAAAAAAAAGAAACCCATAAAGTTCAGCCAATTAACAAACTTGACCTTAGGAGCACTGTCATCATGCGCATTTACAGGCTTAAAAGCAACATAACTTGCTTTACCAATACCTCAGTGTAAGTGATTTGCTTAGAGCCCAACTAAAAGTTTAATTAAACAATAATCGGCATCAGTTTCAAGCACACCTAGGCAGTTAACTCCCAACAACAAACTTCTGTCGTCACCTTACAAAACTACATTTGCAGTGGGTGGAATGTTCATCAAGTCATTTATTTGTAAAATAATGTATAGTGGACCTAGGACAGATTTCTGAGCAACACCAGGAGGTAATTCCTGAGTTTGCCAACAGAATCCATTGTAACATATGCACTGTAATTTAGAAGTGAAGAAATTTCAAACCTCGCTTACTCAGATTCTGTTGTATGACACTTTAGTCAAAATGATGATATCGTTAATTAAGTCAATAGCTTTTCTGATATGCCGGAAGAGAACGAATCATGTAATAAGCTTTTCACAGAAACATAGAGAATTCGTCCTTTGATATTAACATGAAACAGTTTAGTAAACTCATTTTGCCACAGCCCAACAGTTAATTAATATGGGCTCAATCATAAGTTAAAAACTTATTTACAGTGCCTTTTAATGCGTACCTTCGGTTTTACCATCTTCATAGTTTCCCGGTGTACTAAACATGCAATGTTTCTAACTAAATAGCCCAACTTTTGACCTTACTGCGCATTAAAAGCAGTTTTTACAATTAAATAAAAAATACAGGAGTATAGATATTGATTCTAATTCGAACATCACCAGAGCCACCTATATGCAATACAATCACTTTAGCAATTTTCATAAAATCAAAAAATATCAATCGGATGAGGCACTGTGTCAGATATGCCATGATAGATCTGTGACAATATATATCAGTGAAAGCTATGATTGTTGCCTGTAGGAGAATCTTTTTTTTCTTTTTTTTTTTTTCATTGCCTGAATAAGAGAATGCACCTACATTTCAATTCAGTGATAGCAAAGCAGAACTGGAGCGCCCACTCGTTACGAATGTTTCGGAATCCATTCATGAAGTTGTTATGCTAGGTTGCCCCTGGTGTCAGTGCAAAAATGGTCATTGAATTTCAATAGAGCACTGCTTTGGGCAAGTTGATACTCGCTGAGCATTTCCGGGCACATTTCGTGTGCCCCTTCACACGAAACCCCGAGAAAAAATAAAAAGTTCGTAGCTTGGGTCCACTCGCTCGGGTTCTGCCATCTCTCGCCTTCTGTGTTTTGTACCAACAATGTAGCGCCATTGTTTCGAGTCTCTTGTTGAATTTGCTGGCCAGAAGACCATCCCTCTGGTTAATTACTAGGGTTTGCATTCAGACAGTTCTCTCTGTCTGCGAGCTTGAAGAAGTTGGTGCTATGCCTTGCAAGTTTCACTTCGTGCGATTCAAGAATTGCAAAGCTGGGTCCTCCCTTGCTATACATGTCACACAGCAATCCTGTATTACATAGTTATCATTGTGCTTCCACAGTTCTCGTCAGATGCCATGGTGTTTACGCCAGGGCCGTAACCAGGAATTTTTTTCGGGGGGGGGGGGGGGGGGGAGGTTGCGTGTAGAACGGCTGCCATTTTTTAAGATTTATACTGGCTTATTTTCGTGAATAAAACAAGTACATCGCTTACTTGTAATAATTCGATGGTACTTTTCAATTATTTGTACCCAAATAAAGAAATTGGTATGTCAACCTCAAATTCCGGTTAAAGCAAGAAATAAGTTTGGACAATAGCACCACCAAAGCCAGGGACACCGCGACCAACGGCTCCTGATGAAGTAACACAATGTAACCGCGGTACAAAAACGGTATGTATGTGTTACAAGCTGCCACTCTAGCGTCGCCAGCACCAAGTCGGCGACAGGAATGGCAGCAGGTTAGGTCGCTCCGTACGTAAGCATAGACAGTGAAGAGATCAGAGACGTATGTGGGGAAAAACAAAACTCTAGTGATATTGCAGCACTGCAGAGGAATCTAGAAATGTTGCAGAGGAATCTAGTACAACACTTCATACCAACTAACAAAATACATATAAAATCAATAAATCAGCTTACAAGAGAGAAATATTACAAGCTACACAAAACTAACCAACAATAAAACTACAGATGAGAAAGTCCGAAGGTATAAACAGTTGAAGGGATACCTGTGATGACCGGCAGCGTTGAGTCCACGACGATAGGATGCGAGAAGTCAGAGAGAGTTCTGGCACAACTGCGATGTCGGCGGTGTTGCAGCGCTGGTGTTTCCGGGAGGCTAGTGCTTGAAGCCGATCTCGGGCAGGTTGAGCTTACTCGAGATTCAAGTACCGATGCCTACGTTACAGACGTTAATTTCGCGTCACAACTACACGAATGGCTAAGTTTAGGTGGCCAGCCGACACGGAGCCACAACCACTTAAGGGATATTTCTTGATCTCCTTCTACACCATGTTGGTCAGCAACTAGACTGCTTAGCAAGGCGAAATCCTGCTCTTAAATTGACCTCCGTGTCCCCTGATTCTCGTCCTGGGGGAAAAGAGACCTCTACATGGGTCCAATCATGCACGTTTCATTGTTAGAAACTCCACCCTAAAAATATATTGACCACGTCCCTTTTTAATTAGGAGAGGGTCCTCAACTGAGAGAGAGTGACAACCTGTTTGGGTTCTCTCATACGGCTTGTCCACAAGCAGTTTTGTCCGTGGGAATGATCAGTTTCCTTGGTTTCAGCCGGTGCGTCTTGTAGTCTACAGCTAGTTCGGGGTGCATCGCGGCCTTTGACGACCCTGCCGACGCCGCCGTAGGTACAAAGGATCAAACATCGGCGACTAACGTTTGAAGAAGAACACCCCATTCAGTACTTCCCTGCACTAAAGGCCAGTCTTTTCATGAGCGAACGGTTCCACCGGTCAGGGGGGGGAGTGTGGCGCCCGTTAATTTGCCATTACGCCGGGTCGCAAAAACGGCAATCCGTGACAGCATGTATGCAAGCAAACAAACAAGTTGCCCGACATTCCGATCTTCTTGTTACCGTTCGCACATTCTGCTTGCTGGATAGTTTCCTCGTAATTGCGAAAGCATAGAAGGGTTGAAGCTTGGGCTAGCTGGGTTTAGCTTTTAATCGACTCTTGAAACATAGAGGGAAGTTTAAACGAGGAAGTTTTTCCTTCTCGGCAACTTCCAAAATTTTGTGAGGACTTGTTCTGGGGTCACTTGAAGTTCTCGATGGATGCTGAGCAGTGCTAGTCCGGTCAATCTGTCGTTGTTCATATGATTTCGAAGGTAGCTCTTCAGCCTTCTCAGTGTGGAAAAAGTCCGTTCCGGGGTCGACGTTGACATGGGTGAAGTCGCCAGGATAGAAAGTAGGCTGTGGATGTTCAGAAAAAAGTCGCGGTTGCACATCATCTCTAAAGCCTGTAAAGCACAAGCTGGGCGATTCTTTTCTTCGATCTGGCAGCATTTGTTCACCCACAGTGTGAACTCTGCTTCGATGACATTAGCCGAAGGAATGTCGCCAAGGTAAAACTGCACTGCATCATCAATATCAGAAAGGCTAGCCGATGCGCAGAATTTCGGCAGCAGCATGTTAAGGCCAACCACGACCTTCTTATGAGCATCGAACCGGTCTCTTAATTGATTTTCGAAGTCAGCCAGCAAAGGCAAATACACATTCCTCCGGTAGTACTCTTCAGGAGTAGCAGAAGGTACGTTGCTTCTTTGCATCTGCCTTCCAGTAATGCATGGTAGGACCATCTCAACATTTGTGATCTTCAGCAAAGAGAGCGACTTCAGAAAAATCATATTATATTCCGTTTCCGCACTAGCCCTTTTTGTGGAAAGAACGGCTATAACATTCTTTACGTGATCGCACGCTTGAGCCAAGTCACAGTCAATTTTTTGAAGAAACTTGCGAAGTGGCAGTGTCAAAGAGAAGAGGTTGCTACAGATCTGAAGCGAAACGACAAACTCGGGCTTCGTAATGGCATTGAGCAGTTGAGAAGCTTTTGATGAAGTATCAGATGACGCGGCCTCTTTTTCCAAATATTCGAGGAATTGTACAATAGGCACGTACAGTTCAAGGAAACGCTGAAGTGCATCGTGACTCTCTACCCACCTTGTTTGGCAAAAGGAGAGAACTGATTTTCTTTTTTCTTGTGTTAAATCTTCTACTTTGTCTCGCAGTTGGTTCGTCCTCTGTGGCAAAGCTCTCACAAACGTACAGGTTGAGGATACAGTTCCCAAACAGTTGCGGATGCTGGGGAGTTTGCATGCGTGAAGCAGAGCAAGGTTCAACGAGTGGGCGCTACAATGCACGTACAATGCTTTGGGCGCTGTTTGACGAATGAAGGCTTGAACACCGTTAAGGTGGCCGCTCATTGATGCCGCGCCGTCGTATCCTTGCCCGCAAAGTAGGTTCAGGTCAAAGCCATGACCTCTAAGGCTGTTCAGGATTGTGCTCACCAGCGCCTTGCCAGTGAGATCATACACAGGAACGAAATCTACAAAATCTTCTTTAAGAATGGGCACTCCCGACGTGTCGTGTCCAATGTACCTTACACATAGGGAAATGTGGGCGGTGCGAGATATATCAGTGGCCTCGTCAGCTAGAACTGAAAAACACGAACCTGAGTTGACGTTTTCCTCTATCTTTCTTTGTATGATTTTACCACAGAGGGTGATCAACTCATTTTGAATTTTCGGGCTCGTGTAAAGCGCATTCGTCGGAGATGTTTCCATGTGAGCTCTCAAGGCGGCATCTCCACATTTTGCTCTGATCCTAAGCAGTGCGCGGAAATTTCCATCATTTTTGAATGGCAGCACTTCAGACATATTTATCGGACCAGAGTCGTCTGTGCCGCGAAGCGGTACTTCTTGCCTGCCACAGAAAAGGATTGCTTCTATTATTGGCAGCAAGTTCTTGCGGTTTTCTTCCGCCTGCTTTTTAAGGCCGTGGTCAAGTTGTGTTAAGATGTCATGCTGTGAGCGGGACCGGACTGCTGAAAAGTTCTCCGATAGCATTGTTGACATGGCGTGATAACTGCTGGATGCGTGGCTCTTAAAGGCGTCCATGGCTTTCTTGTAATTGGTGAACTCCTTAGTTACAAAACAGCCCAAGCACTGGTGCTCCCCTTTTCCTGCACACTCGCTTGCGAAGACTACGCAATATTTGCATAATGCTCCTTGAAGCTTCTCTGAATAAACAAGCCATGGGTAACGATCTACCCAGTGAGGTTGGAACTTCAGATCCCTTTTCCCTGTGGCTAGATAATTAAAGTTAGCCGGAGGGGTCCACGGATTGAGAAGCAGCTTCTCCATCGTCTCTGGATCATTTACATTATTGCTTTTCGAGACAAACAGTCCCAAGTCGAAAATATTCGCACTCGTCGCACAGAGGGGAGGCGAACCAGAATGTGTAGGTGCCATGCCACTCACCTTCCTTGGACATTGCCCAGTGGTAAAGGCGTCACTTTGCCCAGCGTTGACTGTAGAACAAAGATCACTTGGAGTTGCACTGCGGCCACCATCATTTCCCGGCGGCGCATGGGTGTCCTGCTTGTGTTCGTTCTCAGGTGATTCATATAAACCGGTGCATTCTCCTGAGTCGCTACAGAAGTTCGGACGCGCTTGGCTTTCCACCAGTGCTGAGGAGGGCAAAGTTTTATCCTTCGAAGGAGGCGGTTCTTCTCCGTCCGCTTGATCGGTTTGAACTTTCTTGAAGTAAGACGCAAGACTCCTTTGCTGCGTTGTTGCAGAGTGTCATTTCATTTTGCTGCCGCAATCCTGTGCACGTACACAGAAGTGGCCAGTGGCTCCAAAAAGACGTTTGCAACTGCTTCGACTGCCTGGCGTGAACGGCGGGCGATGTTTTCTTCCTCTCTTATCCACTTTACAGTGGCTAGAATGTAGAAGTGTGATAAACGCGCCGGCTCCCACGTGGGGCATGTGTTTTCTGAACGCCGCTACAGCTGGTGTGCATGCAGGCCCATTATTGTACTCCAGCTGCAGCAAACTAGATTAACGCTACTTAAAGACCTTTTCACAGAAGACTCCATGGGCACTACATACTCCCCCTAATATACGTGAACCCCCAAGAATGCACTGCCGAGACATTTGCACTCCCGTGGTACAGTCCAGAAAGGAGGTGTTGCTCCGTTCCTGTGAAAAAGTCACCTTTTCACAGACGACTCCCTGGGCGCCTGCATAATTCTCTCTGGGCTGCGGTAATTAAATAGCCGTGACCCCGCAAAAATGCACTTTGTAGGCTGTGACGTCAGCCTCTGTACTCCCGCGCGCAGCCCAGCTTGGCGGCGTTTTTTTTTTCTCCTGTGGAAGTTCACCGCTGGTGCCGGATTGTGTGCCGGCTGTATCCTCGCTTTGTGCGCTTTGTAGGGAGGCGCATATACCTTCTGTGTACAAAAGAGGTAGATTTCCTTGCGTGTGGTTAAGGTTGTTCGAAGTTGCTCGGATATGCCAGTCTTTCAGTAGATGTCATCTTCGATGATTCGTTTCGGTGGCAAGGACTACAGTTTGAGAAAAGTTTGCCCTGCAGCCTGCGTCCTCGGAATGATGATGATGATGATGTGTGGCGATTTATGGCGCAAGGGCCAATTGATGGCCAAAGAGCGCCATTTCAATGAGTAGAGATGTGGACAATGATATGTTGCGTGGCTGTATAGAGGCCTTAAAATTTCTCGCGATAATGCGGGTAAAAACATGAGTATGAAAATCATGACAGTGGCGTGATATGCATAGTAAAAAAGGGGACAAACGTTTTGATAATAAAAATGCGTAAAAATATTTGGCACTAGCACAAGTGCCTCATCTGCGCCCTTGTGTCCAAGGGCTGTGAGGCAAGTGCTTTTAAATGTAGTCACTGCAGCAGCAACCTCTCTTCAAAGGTCGCGCTACGCAATGCCTGGGTATATTACATGGTAAAAACCGACATCTCTTAAAAAAGCTAGCAATGGTTTATGTGTGAAAAGTGGTTCCCTACCGACAAACACTGTGGGGTGTAATGGTATATGTTGTCAGTAGGGTAATGGAAAGTGTTGTCTTCTTAGAGGATCTAATTGTGTACACTGGATTAAAACGTGAAGAACTGTATGCCTCACCACATCTGTCACACAATGGTGGATCGCCACCGGACAAAAGATATGAAAGTGTCGTGTATGTGTGTCCTATCATGAGCCTTGTTAGTGTTACCTCTGTTAGACGTGATTTTGATACTGGTGGCCAATGGCCAAGGTGTGGCTTGATAACGTGTAGCTTGTTTTGCTTGTGTCTATTCCACTTGCTCTGCCAGTAGTCCCTGAGCTTTCGTTTGAGAAAGGGCTTAAGATTAAGGGCCGGGATTGGTATAGGTGTAGTGGCAGTACGGATGCAGCAAGCTGATCCGCCATCGCGTTGCTTTGGATCTCATGGTGCCCTGGCACCCAGCACACTACAACATGTTGTTTAAGTGTGTAGAGTGTGCATAAAATTGAGTAAAGTGAGACGAGGACCGGGTTTTTTTTGTTTTTTAAGATTGTGCAGAGCCGTTACCACACTAAGGGACTCCGTATACATTACTGCTTTTTGTATTTGTAATTGCTTGATGTGTTTAGCCGCCACAAGTATCGCGTAAGCTTCCGCTGTGAAGATACTTGTGCCTGGAAGTAGAAGGCCAGCATCCGAAAAGGATGGGCCGACAGCAGCGTAGGACACGGAGGACTTAGACTCGGAGGCATCTGTAAAGAACTCAGGACGTGTATATTTGTGTTGAAGTTCCAGGAAGTAGTTTCCGATACGGGCAATAGGTGCATGTTTTGTAACTTCTAGGAAAGGCACATCGCAGTCTATAATCTGCCACTGCCATGGTGGCGTGTATACTACAGGAGCCATTAAACTGTGTTGAAGTGACACTCCAGTTTCCTCAGCTAGACCCTTCAGGCGAACTGAGAAGGGCTGCCTCATCGAAGGCCTGTTTTGAAACAGAATATAGCTCGACAAATCATTAATAGTGGAGTAAGAAGGGTGCTTCTTGTCTGCTTTCACCTTAAGAAAATATACAAAGGATATGTAACTTCTTTGTAGATAAAGCGACCATTCATTTGACTCAACGTAAAGGCTTTCTACAAGGCTGGTGCGAAAAGCACCCGTAGAAAGGCGGATGCCCAAATGTTGCACGGGATCCAGCACCTTCAAAGTACTTTGAGTCGCAGACGGATAAACAACGGCGCTATAATCTAAGCGGGTGCGAATCAGGCTTCTATAAAGGTTCATGAGACATTGCCTGTCACTACCCCACGTAGTACATGACAACACTTTTATAACATTCATGGCTTTTAGACATTTTGTTTTTAAATACTTGATGTGTGGTACGAATGTCAACTTGTTGTCCAAGATTAAGCCTAGGAATTTATGCTCCGCATTGACAGACAGACGTTGACCGTTCAGTTCAATGTCAGGTTCTGAGTGCACGCCTCTCTTTCGAATACGTTTTCCTCTGCCCATTTGAAGAGCTTGTTTAAACCTAACTGAACCTGCCGCTCACACATTGCTAGGTTGCATGACTTAAAGCCAAGCTGGACGTCATCGACATATGTGGAATAGAACATGTTGCGCGGGATGGACAGGTGCAAGGAATTCATTTTAATAATAAAAAGTGTACAACTAAGTACACCACCTTGCGGTACTCCCGTTTCTTGCACAAATGTTTGGGACAGAATACTGCCCACACGGACACGGAATTTCCGATTGGACAAGTAACTCTCGATTATGGAAAGCATTCTACCGCACACACCCAGGTGAGACAAGTCTCTTAATATGCCAAAACGCCATGTTGTGTTGTAAGCCTTCTCGATATTGAGAAACACTGAGAGGAAGTATTGTTTGTGGACAAAAGCGTCTCAGATCTGTGCCTCGATACGCACCAGATGGTCGGTGGTGGATCTACCCTTTTGAAACCCACACTGGAACTGGTCAAGCAGATTGTGTGTTTCAAGGAAATGTAAAAGTCGGCGGTTTATCATTTTTTCAAAAAGTTTACAAAGGCAGCTAGTTAGTGCAATGGGCCTATAACTTGAAACTGAGGAAGGGTCCTTGCCCTGTTTCAAAATAGGGATAACAATAGCCTCTTTCAAGAAAGCAGGGATGGTGCCAGAAAGCCAGATAGCATTGTATAGAGAGAGTAAAGTTTGTCGCCTTTTGAGCGGCAGGTTTTTCAACATTTCATACGTGACACGGTCGTAGCCTGGTGCAGAATTACTGCTAGAGTTTAGTGATGTTTGTAGCTCAGCTAAGTTGAAAGGTTGGTTGTATGCCTCGTGTTTTGTGCACTTGTATTCTAGTTTCTGCTTTTCTATCCTTGTTTTATATCCTTGGAAAACTTCAGTATAGTGTGAAGAGCTAGACACTTGCTCGTAGTGTGCACCGAGGAAGTTCGCCTGATCTTCCAGGCTGTCACCCTGTGTGTTTACGAGTGGGAGTGAGTGTACTTGTCTTCCTGCTACCCTACGAACCATGTCCCAGACTTTAGACTCTTGTGTATATGAATTTATCCCTGATAAAAACTTGTGCCAGCTTTCTCTTCTGGCCTGCCGAAGCGTTCTTTTGCCTCGAGATTTTATTTTCTTAAAGCTCTCAAGGTTTTCCGCTGTCGGCGAGTTCCGCAGCAACCTCCATGCCCTGTTCTGTTCCTTTAGCGCATTCTGACACTCAGTGTTCCACCACGGGACGTGTCGTTTGCCGGGCAGTCCAGATGTTTGTGGAATGCACTTGGCTGCTGCGTCAGTAAGAAAAGCCGTGAAGTACTGCACAGCTTCATCTATGCCTAATCCGCATATGTCGGTCCAACTTAAGTGTGTAATCTTTTGAAATTGTTCCCAGTCGCCTTTGTTTACTAGCCATTTGGGAACATGTGGCGGACATTCATATATTATTGGTGTACTCAAAACTGAAAGAAAATCGTCACTTCCGTATGATTTATTTATGACTTTCCACTGAGGTAATGGTACAAGTGAAGGAGATGCGATACTGAGGTCTATGGAGGAGTAAGTATTGTTTGCAAGGTTATAATATGTTGCCTCTTTTCTATTCAACAGACAAGCACCTGATGAAAAGAGGAACTGTTTGATGAGACGACCTTGTGCATCACATCGACAGTCACCCCATAAACCGCTGTGCGCATTCAGGTCCCCTAGAACCAAATAAAGTTCTGGTAACTCATCTATTAAAGACTGGAAATCATGTTTTTCCAGGCGGTGTTGCGGCGGTATGTATAGAGAGCAGATGGTGACGAGCTTATTCAATAGAACTGCTCGAACAGCCACTGCCTCTAGGGATGTTAGTAGTGGTAGATGACTACATGCTACTCCTCGATTAACAATAATGGCTACACCACCAGATGACGCCACAGCATCATCTCTGTCCTTTCGGAAGACAACATATTGACACAAAAAATTTGTATTCTTGGATTTTAAGTGTGTTTCCTGTACACACAGCACTTTTGGAGAATGTTTGTGCAGAAGTTCTTGGACATCGTCGAGGTTTCGAAGTAGTCCTCTGACGTTCCATTGTATAATTTGTGTCTCCATTATGGGAGTAAAGAAGTGCTGTGTGTACAAAATGAGTGTGGCTGGTGTCTAAAGAGAGAAGTGACTTATCTTACAGAGCCTTTAGAAGGCCCTGTAATTACCGTTTTGTCTTTTTTAGAGCGGTCGAGGGAACCCCGCTGCTCCTTTGGCGCAGTCTGCGCCGGTGCAGTTGATGTGTCCATCGCCTCAGGAGAGACGACAGACAATGTTGTTTTCGTTGTAGGCTTCGTCGTGACAGACGGAGCCTTAAACCCCACCGGGCTGGAGGTCGAGGGGACCTCTTTAGTTGGTGTGGTGCCCTGGCTGCTGCCAGGGTTCACAGGGGCCTTCGGTGGGGCTGTATTCAAGGAGGGTGGGGAAGCCGAGGCTGCTCCCCCCATGGGGGCTTGTGGCGTTTGCCTCGGCACGCTGGGCGTGGTCCAAGGCATTGCCGAAAACCGAAGTGGTGCTCACCCCCCTCGCACCACTTCGGCATACGATGTGTTCGCAGCAAAATGCGGGGAAACGTGCTGCCGCGCTTCACGGAAGCTTATGTTCAATTTAAACTTTGTATTAATAACTTCTTTTTCCATTTTCCAGGCCACGCATGACCTGGAATATGCAGGATGGTCACCCTCACAGTTTGCGCAGTGGACTTGTAGCTGACAGTCATCGTCAGCGGTATGACCTTTGGTGCCGCATTTCCTACAGGTAAGCTGTCCTCGGCAACTCTGGGAGCCGTGCCCAAACCTCTGACACTTAAAGCAGCGCCGCGGGTTGGGTATGTATTGTGTAACTGGCAGTTTAAGATAACCTGCTGCTATTTCAGTGGGGAGAGTGCTAGATGCGAAAGTGAGTATGATGTGCTTCGTTGGGATTTCCTTATTTTCTCTTCTTATTTTGATACGCTGCACCTGAATGACATTTTCCTCTTTCCAGCCTGTTAGAAGTTCATCATCAGAGAGGTCCATCAGGTCTCCATCTGATACAACACCCTTCACGGTGTTCATGGTTCGATGCGGTGTGATTGTGATAGGCTGATCCCCAACCACTCATAAATCCCAACCACTCGTGCACTATTACTCTCACTAATGAAGCAGGTGACGTGGCCACTGACTCGGAATGTGCCGACCTGTTTAATAGAGCTTTCTCATCGGTTTTTAGCAAAGAAACTGACGTTCCACCCCCGCCACAGCCTACCGTAGTCAGTACTTCCATGCCGCCAATCCTTTTTGTTGAACCCGGAGTTTTGGCAATCATTGATAAACTTAAATTATTTTCATCATCAGGTATCGACAACATAAACTCGAAATTTCTAAACAACACTCAACAAATCTGTGCAAAATTTTTGTGTCTACTTTACTCGCAGTCTCTTTCCACGGGTGAGCTTCCTAGTGATTGGAAACACGGAAATGTCACCCCAGTATTCAAATCAGGTATTAGAGAGTCACCCCTCAATTACCGACCAATTTCATTAACCAGCATTCCATGCCAATCATCGAACATGTCATCTACACCCGGATTATGGACTTCCTAGACTCAAATAACTTTTTCAATTCCGCGCAGCATGGCTTTCGCAAAGGTTTGTCATGCGAGACTCAACTGGCTATGTTTTCGCACGACTTGCATATTAACTTGGATTCTAACGTACAGACTGATGCCATATTCCTGGACTTTGCGAAAGCATTCGATAAAGTACCCCATAAACGCCTTCTGTTGAAACTTTCCCGCTTAAACCTACACCCCGACGTCCTAAAGTAGATCCGTGAATTTTTAAGTAACCGCACTCAAGCTGTCTTTGTTAACAATGCTACCTCTACTTCACTTCCGGTAACATCTGGTGTCCCGCAGGGGTCGGTTCTGGGCCCGATTTTATTCCTGATATTTATTAACGATCTCCCAACTCATGCAACCTGTAAAATCCGAATGTTTGCCGACGATTGTGTTATTTACCACACTGTTTGTAACGCTTCTGATCAATTAGCTCTACAGAGTGATCTTAACAATGTAAAACAATGGTGCGATGATTGGCTAATGGAACTTAACCCTTACAAGTGCAAAGCCTTATCCTTCACCCACCGCCGTTCTCCACTTGTTTTTCCATATTCCATCAGTAATGTTCCAGTTGAAACTGTTAATTCTTTTAAATAACTGGGGGTCACACTCTGTAACGATCTTTCATGGGGTTTGCATATCACGAAAGTCATATCATCGGCAAACAAAACATTGGGAGTCTTGCGACGTCATCTACGTAACGCACCTAGAAATGTAAAATTATTAGCTTACAAAAGCCTTGTCAGAACTAAACTTGAATATGCTTCCCCAATCTGGAGCCCGCAACAGGCCTATCTTGAAGATGCCCTTGAGTGTATTCAAAACCGTGCAGCTAGATTTATCAATAATTCTTACTCCCACGACGTCAGCGTATCTTCACTAAAGACAGAACTTCAACTGCCCCTCCTTTCCCTCCGCCGCCGTATCGCCAGTCTTTCGTTATTTCATAAGCTTTTTCACAGCTCGATGCGCATGCCACCTTATTTTGTTCCCCCAGCGCACATCTCTCAACGAACTAATCATCCTCTTCAAGTCGCACGCCCACGTGCACGCACCGTTACTTTTTCAACATTATTTTTTCCTCGCACAGCAGTTGCCTGGAATGGCCTTTCAGGCGACATTCCTGCCATTACTTGTACTTCTACCTTCACAACCAGTATCACTAATCATCTTTCACTTTATGACAAACGATTGTTTTCTGCTCAATTTTTATGTACCCACCCCTTATGTAATGCCCCGCAAGAGGTCTTTAAGGAAATAAAAAAAATGAAAAAAAAAAAAATGCTGTAAGTTTATGCAGTCTCTGGTACTGTGCGTTGTCTTTTATTTCGAGTAACAGGTCACCACTGGCGGTCTTTGTGGTCTTGTAGCCTGCGCCCAGCATTTCTATAAGGCATTTGGACACAAGGAAAGGTGAAATGCTTCTAGCTTTCTTTTCTGTACTTTCACAGTGGATAATGTGGTATTTCGGGAAGTTATCTTTCTTGTTTAGAAGAAGTTCGAAAATTGCATCGGTGCGCCACCTCTTGGAGGGCCGATTGGTTGTGAGAGGGCTAGGAGTTCCCATAAATTTGGTAGCTTATTCAGCGGACATGCCAGCCACCCACCACCGAGCCCAACAAGGGGACGCTGCGAGACGCGAAGGAGGCGCAAGCGCCAGCTGTACATGGCCGCTATAACCTAATATTTCTACCCAAGGTTGGATATTTACACTAGGTTAACCCTTGCCGCCAGGAAAAATTGGAGGTAAAATGAAGTGAGGAGAATACAAAAAAGATGTAAAGTGAGAACAAAAGACGAAGATGTAGGGAGAGAGAGATAGGAAAAGGCGACTGCCGATTTCCCCTGGATGGGTCAGCCCAGGGGTGCCGTCTACGTGAAGCCGGGGCCAAAGGGGTGTGTTGCCTCTGGCGGGGGGCCAAAGGTCCAATGACCCAGCGTCAGCTCAACCTCCAGGATCCCTTTTTCCCCGGACACGGCAAAGCCACGCACGGCTAGGCGTAGGAGGGAGTCAAAACTCCCCCGTTAGCTCGGGTCCGTGATGTCGCTACACACCAAACGCCTACTTGCGCAGGCGCCCCTGCGGGGGCCCTCGGAATGCGCCGCTGAGTTTTTTCGCTTAGGGGTTTCGTTCCCTGGCAAATTTGCGCACGTCGTGTTGGTGTTGCCGTTGCTGTCGAACTGTTTACCTTCACAAAAGTAGACGCGCTTTTCGTAGGAACCCAAAGCCGACAAGTGCGGTCTGCACTGACGGATAACTTCTCCAGCGGCAATGCACAAGGAAAGCATCTGGAATCAATAAAGGAGCTGCTACGGTGTGAAAGACGAAAAAAAAAAAGACTCTAAGGAACGCGAGGGCGAAGTGCAAAGCTGTACAAATAGGGCAGGTGCACGTGCGGGTAGGTTTGAAGAAAGGAAGAAGAGGGAAGCAATGCCAGGAAAGTTGCGGTGTAACTTTGGCAGCTGGTGGTCGCTGTGAAGGCGAGTAAATATTTTAGTACCACCCCAAAAGTTAAAGCATCAAAAAAATTTCGAGGGGGGGGGGGGGGTCAGAACCCCCCCCCCCCCTAGTTACGGGCCTGGTTTACGCTACAATGTAATACCCATCTCACACGGCACGTCTAATGTCATTCCTAGCGAATGAAACTCAAAATGATCAAAATGAAAGTGACTGCGATCTTGCATTACTGGTCTACACAACCACGTGAAATGACATTCGCCATTGATGTCAACGTTTATCGGCAGGCTGCTGTGATACCAAAAAGTTACAAATCACGCAGTTAATTTAGATAACATTGCCTGGCTTGTTCAAAATATACGACTTCATAAAACAGCATCAGTAGAAAATAAAAATCCTACATATGCAAAGAAAGACTACGTTAAATCCGCTCACAACTTGTGGTTGGCAATATTTGAGACCACAAATGCATTCATGAATTTGTGTTTCCAATTAATGATGATCAGTGTAAACCAACTTTAATTGCTCTCCAGCTGCTGCAAATGAAGCATCATAACAGACTGAAGCACTTCATAGATGACGAGGGATTTGGAGCTGCGGCTACCCGTCAATTCCTTTACATTGGCTGTTCTTTGGGCTTTAACTTCGTCAGCGATTAACGGAGAATTGTGGTGCTTCTCAAGAAAGGCAAATTGGTTTAAAAACACCTTCCTGGTGTCCAACACATGCGTGCATATTCTGCTACTAGCGAGTCTAACGCAGCGACGCTGCCCCATAACAGCAGCGAACGTGCGTAAACATGGCTGACAGGAGGAGCTCTAACGTCAAGTCAGAGCCTGGGAAAGAAAATATAGCTGTGCAACTTGCTTCCGCAATCCTATTGCACATTGACAAGTTACCGAAAAGTTAACAACAACCTTAAATAAGCATCTGAGCATCGTTCACCTATGCTTTAAGGTGTCGACTCAGTAACCTCTTGTCTGGTGCCTGTTGACAAGCACACATGCCACGCTTCCATGAGTTCAGTGAACAGATTTAATGGGCAAATGTCATTACGTGAGAATGCTGTGCCTGTGTAGTAGCAACAAAAATGACATTAATGCCTAATTTTATCCCAGCAAATGACATTATGGGTGCAATGTGACCGAGATATAATACTACTGCCATGAGCATTATTCTCTCTTCGTTAAGTTTTGAGGTGCTAGTATGGCCACCAACAATTATAACCACAAAGTATAACATCACAGAGGTGTGACTATTGTAACATACATGCCCAAAGTAGCAAACTGCCGTCTTTTCTCTTTTTAGTGGAACTTGTGCATAGCGGTGTTTCCTCAACTTCTGTGGCACATATGCATTCACGGTGAAGACATTTTCCCATAAGCGCCGCAGATTTCTGTGGCGCATATATGTCTGTTGGGCTCACTGTTGCCTTCAGTTTTGGGGAACCAGTGGATTTACTCAATGTTTGAGACGCATACCTGTTGATGATGCCCACAAGCATTACAACGGATTTTGAACGTGAATTTTACTATGTAATCATTGGATTGCTGAGTGCACAAGTGTGCAGTTTGTCAAAAACATTTCAAGCATATGAATTTATGCAAAAAAACATTTGCGACTGTAACGTTTAAAATATGTTTTGAAACGTGTTCGTCTACAAGAACAGCCGTAAGTGCACGTAGGTGCGACTAACCAGACTGCAATGTACAGAAATGAGCTTTTTTTTTTTCTCCAGAGATGTTAGGAACAGTTCAAATTGGTCCCACCCTTTTGCTATTCTTGGAGCAAAATTTGAAAGTCCATGCTGTCTGCGTTGCAAGTCCTGGCCTGATATATTGCCAAAAAAGTACTCTCACACGTTGCACATACCAACATCATGAAGTACACGATCTACGCTTGGTGTTCTGAAAACTTTGTTCAGGCATTCCTAAATGCACACTCGCTTTTTCTGCGTTTGCGTTCCACTGACCGATCAAAATTGCATAAGAGACTGTGCGCGTAGTTGTCGGGCCAATCGAAAAACAACCGACGGCTGGAAATAGTTTCGCGCTATCTTATCAGCGATCGAGGGCATTGCTGAATCGACAGGGTCACCGAATGCTACAAATGGGCACATTTCTGTTCATCGGGTTTCAAAACAGTCCGGAAACAACGGCGTTCGTGTTTATCGACTGCCCTGAATAAAACAAAAGACCTCTCCGTATGCGCACTTCAAAGAAGCCCAACTTTGACCCGGGAACGCTAAATCGCTAACAGAAAGGTCAGCGAACGTTAACCCAAGCGTGTAGACGTTAGTTAACCATGCGCTCACCGCTAGTGTACGTGTAGAGTATGCGGTTACCAGCGCGTGCGATGTTTCAGGGCCCGTGATCGCACACTTTGTCGGCTGGGCTTTCAACTAACCAGTGCTCTGCAGGGTTGATCGATGATCTCACCTTAATGTCGTCTACCATCGCGGCCGTCAGGATGCCTCGGGAGTGCAAACTGGGCGCTAACCTGTCGAAATCGATGCACGCCACCATGGCCCTGATCAAATCGGGATCCCTCAACTTCCGACGATGCTCGGGATCCATCGCGCACGCACTCGATTTACACCAACCGGTTTGACAGGCAGCACAAAGGGCACCACTGCCGCACTCACTAAACTCACGCAACCATGCACACGCAACAGCGGAGAAACAAAAGCGCGGACAGATTGTGACACTACTGTGACACGTGAAATGGAAAGGGCATAGGAGAGGATCCGCAGGGCAAAAGGTGTTGCGTGCAGTGGTAGTGGTGAGCGTGTGACTCAATCGACCCAATGTTGACGGCGACCGTGAAAATAGAGAAAGAACTTGTCGTACCCACGATCGTACCTTAGGTTACGTCATTTGTGAAAAAGTGGTACATGTTGTACGCGCTCGCCATTGCCTAAATCACTACCTGCGCAATCAAGACGGACTGCTGGAAAGCGGTAAATGTTTTCGAATATTTTTCTAACGTGTGTAAAAAAAATCGTGCGCCGAAAGATTGTAGTTTATAACCAGGAACAGCTGTTTTGGGAAGAGTAATTGAAAAAAAATAGCGTAGTGACACCGTGGCTCACTGCGCATAAAACTAAAGTGTCTATATAAAAAAAAAACTAAAAGAACAAAAAAATGCCGCCTTTGCCCCGGGTGAGGATCGAACTCACGACCTTCAGATTATGAGACTGACGCGCTGCCTACTGCGCTACCGAGGCGGACAGCTGTCCGTAGTTTAAAAAAGCTTATAAAAATGGAAACTAATCGTCATCCATTTCTTCGGAGGAGGTTTTGTAGTGCAACGTAAATACTCTATCATAACTTATAATAAAATCTGACCCCGTTCACAATGACCAATTTGGCCGTCGCTGGAAGTCACCCGCATTTTGTAAGAAAGGAAGGCGCGGTAGAATCGTGTCATTGGTCAAACATCGGTTCACGTGAAAGCAAGTGTGAAAGCGCACTTTTCGAAATGACGACCAACAACAGCCGCTGGATGTAAAAAGCGCGCCGGCGCTTTTTTTTATCTAGGCCGTGGTTAGGCGTGGAATGACGTACCTAGACAGGATAAGGCCCCTAGACAGGAGTACCAGCAGCGCAGCAGCGGCAAGTCCGGTTGATGGGTGGCGCACGTTCGAACAGCGCGCCTGACCAGAAAATGCATGACGTTGGCTTAAGGGTTCTGTGACGTTGCTTTCGTTGGCGGTGCTCCGTTTGATCATTGGTTCGATCGGCTCATGAAGCGCTCGCGCCACAGAATGTTGCGCCATGCATGGACATCTGCTGCGATTGCGTGTGCTCTCTACTTGCGCCGAGGTTTGTTTGTGTAGTGGCGGCGAAAGATGTTCTCACCATGAAAAAGTCAAAGAAACTGTGCCGAAAACGTAGTTGACGTAGTTTAACTGGAAATTGGCATGGTTCGGCTACTGCGAGAAACTATAGACCGTGACTCGTGAGAGTACTTCAGCAGGACGATAGTTATAGCGCAAGAACAAAACGACGACACAGAGACAAGAAGGGCACGAAAGACACGAGCGCTAGCTCAAGCTGCCACACTACTTCAGCAAGTAAGTTTCGTTTTCATTCCGCGTCGCCGCGGGGACGAACCATGCAGTATCACCTGTTGTGACAGTGGCTACGCATTGATTGATTTAGAGCGTCTGCAAAGTGTAATTACGAGTAGTTGCGTCTGCATTAGAACGCTGGAGAGCGCTTTTACAGGACGCTGAGGACCGTGTCTTTTGGAATGGAATATCTCTCTGAATAACATCTAGCCACCTGTTCCAATGCTCAACGAAGGCTGCATGGTCCCAGTAAATTTTTCAGTGCGTTGGTGAAACTACAAGGCGCAATACTGCGATATTGTTGGGTGAAATCGATCGCCGCCGACAGTAGGACAGACATGTAAAAATTAGCAAAACTTTTTTTCTGTTTAGGGCTCAATCAGTTGTGTTACACTTGCTCAGTTGTCGGAACACCTTGAGTGGACAGAGAGCTGATTTTAAACCAAGATAAGCTTACCACAATATAAGGCTACCGAGCAAAAATGGTGTGTGTGTGTGCTGAATAGCTGGTTTTTTTTTGGCACTTTAAAATTTATTTCAAAAAATGTAGACCGAGTTTTTGCTCAAAAAATTGCTAGAATGTCAGTACTTGAAATTAAAATTCTAGTTACATTGCTAGAAATCAAGACTATGCACGAAAAAAAAAACCAATAAATGCATCAGATAGAGCGGGCTTTATAGAAACCTCAATATACATATGCAGCTGTGCCTTTACTGTCCTACTGAGGTACAAAATACTTTTCACACATTACGGTATTTTCATCTGTAGTTATAATTCATGCATACTTTGGGGAAAAAGACACATTTGTGACCACTGCACCCAGCTACAAAAATGACATCCGCAGGACATCCACAGGACAACCCTGACTGGATATCGGATATCCACTGGATTTTCGAAACCATAGCGGCGGACATTCTTTGCAGGTCGATTTGGCTGCACCTTCCGTAACCCAGGGTTATCCTTTGCAAGTCCCAAACAAGTCCCGAAAGACACATAGCGTACATGACAGGGAGGTGAAGGGATGTATTTTGTTCAGGATGTTTTCTAAAGCAGTCTGTTATAGTCTTTTTTTTTTTTTACTCTCTGAAGTTGAAATTTTGGAAGATCAAATCATGGATAAGTTTTCCTGTGCTTGCAAGTGCTAAGTTAGTTCTTCTGAACATGCACTAAAATTACTGAAATTAGACTAAAGCACACACAATTTTTTTACCAAAGCACATTTTTGAAAATAACTAATCATATTAACACCTGTAAGCATAAGAAAACCTATGCATGATTTGAACTTCTGAAATCGCATAACTTTTATTAAATGAAATTTGACAGAAGGCAACTTATAATGCTAAATGTCTGCTTGTGCTAGAGAAACACTGAGCCAAGTGTATTGCATACACATTTTTTATTCAAGAACAAAGCCCAAAACACATGCATTATACACTGTGACTAGATGTTGCTTACATACACAACCATGTTTTAAGTTTACAAATAAACCGGAATTTGATATTAAAGAAATATGAATAGACAAGTATGGCAGATACTACAAACGAGAGAAAAAGAAGCTGTGATATGACAAAACAGTACATGACATGCCCATTGGATACGTGAGTATCAGGTGATTATCATAATCAGTACGGTCGTGCTCATCTATTTGTTCAACTGATGCCCTGACGTCTTCTTGTTGCCTTGGAGGGGACCTGTTAAACTAGGAGGTTTCCTTTAAGCAAATGCAAATAAAGCAAACGCCTCTATAAAATGCTATTTTCCCACTACATGCATCCCATTCACAGGAAAACTGCCATAGACTGCAAAAATGATTAAAAGTAACTGAGAAAAACAAATTACAAGCTTGCTGTCAATCGTACACATTGAGAAAGTGAAGTGGAGAACACAACTTATTCCTACAAGGTGCACTGGCTCAGACAGCCAAGGTGTTCTGGCACTGAGCCTGAGAAGGCAGGATTAAATCTGAGCTGAGGGAGCCACATTTTGATGGAGGCATAATAACAACTACAATAATATTAATCATACGCCATGATATGATTATGAGGTTGCCATAGTGGAGGGCTCTGGCCATTTTTTTTATGACTGAGTGTGCGTGCCTGTACTGCTTAATGTGCTGTGTTTATCTCTCTTCCCTCTCTCCTCTATCTTTCATCTCCCCATCCCTCTCTCATGTGCATGGTAGCAAACACCTGCGTATAGACTGCTTAACCTCCTTGCCGTTCATTTCCTCCTATTTTTCTTCCTGGCAATTTTTACCATTTGGTGGTGTTTAAGGTGCACAGATATTGCATATGTGCCTTTAGCATTTTGCCTCCACCTGAATGGGACAGCCTTTGTGGGGTCGCACCCACAACCTTGAGGTTAGCAGCAAAGTGCTGTAACCGCTACACCATCACAGAAAACACGCATAGTATCATTTTGCCTACATGTTTTCATTGTAAAGCATATCATACTACCCCAGGGGGTAAAAGTTAATATAAAGCCCTCCACTATGGCACCTAATTCATTACAGTTTTTGAAAGTGAAACTCCAGAATATAATGTTCGAAATTATGTTCTTTGACAAGAGGTGAAAAGCGGTAAGTAATGTGGCACTAGACAGTGAGGGCTGGCAGCAGCAATTTCTGCACTAAATTTAAGAAGCCTACTAAGAATGGCACAAAAGAAGAATATTTGTACTATTAACAAAAAAAAAAAAAAAAGATGACCCTCTCTTGTTAGTGGTAGTACACGTAGTTGGTCACATAAAGCATGTTTTGCTCATTGAAAGGTGGTAACCATATAAACACATTACCAATATTATAAATCTGTGAAACAACAAATCTGGTTTTGTGCAACTGTAAGAGGAGCAGGTTGATAATTCAGCACTGTGTTCTCGTCTCTTCTATCCCCTCCTGCCGTTTGCGCTGTTAAGCACTTTCTTCGTCTACCATGCATGCAGCACCAACCAGCCTAATCAAGCACTTTGTTAAAGAGGAACCCAATTGTAACCCACAAAAACATTTAACAATGTCATAAACAATTACAAAGGGTTAGAACACATCTCTGTTGTGCACAGAGCATAAGGAAAACCCCAACACAACCCTAAAATCCTGGCATGCTATTAATTTGCACCACTTATCTTTCTTTACATGCAAAGGTGAAGTACACCATTACGACTATAATATATATATATATATATATATATATATATATATATATATATATATATATATATATATATATATATATATATATATATATAGAGAGAGAGAGAGAGAGAGAGAGAGAGAGAGAGAGAAAGAGAGAGAGAATGGTGTGTCTTATGCATCCTATCGTATTTTGCTTGAAACTTTCCACTGTACTTTCTCTCGATCATAAAAAACAGTGCAAGAACAGCAGATGAACAACAACCATTTGTCTTAACCACCAACTTGTCTGACTTACTAACGTTATGAGCCTTCTCTGCAAGTGAAATGTCGAAACTACTGAGTTGAAAAGCACTCTTGTTTCTATGCCTGATTGCAGCTCACATAAATCATCATAATCAGATCTCAACATTCAGGTGTTTAGCAGCTAAATATGCTGTCCAAATATGGCAGCAACAATGCCATGGGTGATAGAGAGATTTTCCTGAAGAAATAAAGAAGTGCAGAAGGAATCATACCAAGCAAGATTTGGCAGCATGCTGCCTTCTGAAGTGCAATTTTCCTTTGGCACCTAGCCAAATGTAATTTGTAGCCATCTTATCTGAAAGCAGGTCTGTTTCATTCTCTTGACCGTGTCTGGCAAGCTTTCACCGAATTTTTTCTGTAATAGCAACAAAACACAACACTTGCAGAAAGAAGTGACATGCTGGTACGTAAATTGATCCAGCCAGAAAATTACACAAGTGAATTTCACAGCTAAACATTTTAAATGATTTAGATCCGCATGTCTGTTTGTCATTATAGCATTGCGCCCTGAAATCGCAGCAGTTTGAAACTTAATTTGTGCAAGTTTATTCACTACTTGACAGAAACAGTCCCCTCCTTCTATTTTCCTTAACCGGCAAAGAGTGATATAAGGTTTTCTTACTTTTTTAAAAACTCAATTCTCCACATTTTTCTCAGTGCCAGTGATGAAAAACATTAAAAGTAAAAGCCTGTTATTTTGGCTGTCACGGTACCAGCAAAATTATCCGAATCAAACGAATGCTGAATAACCCAAAGTACCAAGAACACAACAAACAACTCTATTACAGATTGCGTTTTCATTTCTTCGATGAACGCGTAAATTGAGCGTTCATCTACTTTGCATAAGAGCAATCTAAAAGCTGCCACTTTCGTCATTCACAACATTCATCACGTGAGTGCGGCTGAAGACCACTGTCTACAGCCAAAACGTGATCTAACCAACACCACAATCAAGCGCATGAAACACTTTTTTGTCGCAATGATAGCTGCACGCTCACTATTTACCCAGATGAATTCCCTACAACAGCAGAGAACACCTACTACTTGACAACAGCCGAAGAGCCTGCGGAGAGCAACAATATCACGAGGCTGGCTGCGACACTTCTAACATGGCACCGAAACGAACAGGCCCACGAAACACCTGCAGGTATTCCGTTTTGGCGCATTGTAAACATTGTACCACAAGTTCGAAGACAATTAAAGGGGTACTGACCCGAAATTTCGGGGCCGAGATAGCATGCGTGGTCGATTCTCGTGAATATTCGTATACCATCTGTAAGATATCAACAACAAACAAATATAGTTTGGAAGGTATTTAAATTAATTTTGAAATTTGCATGAGGGACCAACTCCATAGCACTATAGACACTGTCAGCGATGTCCGAATGAATGTAGTCAAGGCAAGGTTCAAATTTTAAGAAAAACTGTATTGTGCTAAGTTACAGGTGAATCGGCAGTGGTTACATGTATAAGGAAACTGGGCTCGGTGCAGGAGCTCGATCGAATACGTCCGACGCCACTCGCGTCTCGGCTCGCTCTGCGGTGCGTTGCTCTGCGGTCCCGGCTCGAATCTCGGCTCGTTCTCCCTCTCTGGCGATGCGTTGCTATGCGGTCTCGCTCGAAGGCTCACTTTTTGTTTTTTGAATGTCCGTTGAACCAATGGGCAACCGCGTCGAGTGGACGCGCTCAGGGCTCAGAGTCCACGTAACGCAGTGCAGCGTTTCCCGAGCAAGCACGGAGACGCTGCCGGAGAAGGAGGCGCTACCGGAGAATGAGACGCTGCCGGAGAATTCAGCTGTGCGAACTCGAGTGCCGCTGACAGACACCCTAAAAGGTGACCCCGAGGGGATCCCATACTTCCCTCACGTGACCACGCTGCGGTCAACAAAACAACTTTAGACGACGTCATAGCCACCATTTTTCATCTGCCACGTAAGTTCCCGAAGTCTATATTTCTCGGCGGCTGGTTGCGAGTGCGTGGCCGTGACACATGCTTAGAAAGTTTTGTGTTTGGTGGCGTTCCAGTCTCGTTTCCTATTCAGAAGTAATGCTTGATGCGAACCGTACCGAAGTGCGTCACAGCTCTGTGTGCTCACGTGGACAAGAGCTGCAGACGCTAGGTGGCGACAGTTGCACCCAGTTTTTGGAACTCTCTTAACCAAAACTGAAACTGATCGATAATGAGGGGCTTGTAATTAATTATCTTTCAAGTGCTTCTGCAAACTATGTGTCGTGTCATGAATACTAGGCCCCCAGCAATGCATTGCAGCAAAAAAACACGAGGCCAAAGTTTTCGGGTCAGTACCCCTGTAACTTACCTTTGTATCCGCTCTGAGACCTTTCAGAGTTCTCAACGTCCACAGCATCGCTGTACAGACGCTGAACCATGCAACTCAGGCCACGAAGGGGATAGGAATCACTCGCGCACACACAGCTGCTGAGAATAATAAATGCGGAACAACACAACTATGGCAAATTATTTTGCTAAAGTTTATTAATAGCGAAGTTCATATGTTTTATTTACCAATAAAAATCTTATGAGTTAATAAATAAAAGCAAGTAACACTTGCATTTTTTTTTCAATGTTTCAGGTTTTGAAAGGCTAATGAAATGGCATGGTGTTTAAACAAACAAAGTTGATCGAAATTTCTGTCATTCACTAATACGCATAGCTTTACCGTTTTCTAGACATGAAATTTCAATTAAATATGTAATTGTATGCTGAAAATATACCTCGTCATTATTGTTTATTTATTTTTATGATATTTATATTTTTCTCACTTTTTTGCTTCACTCGATGATCATCTATGAGTGAAGCACAATGTAGCTAGTTTCATTTTGTGCGTGATGGGCATCAAGCTGCAGCCAGAATTACCAAAGCAGGTCGAGAGCGCAAAATTGTTTACGGAACTACATTTTTTATGGACGTCTGAGAAGGATATCTTTAGGATATCTCTTGTGGGAAATTGTAAACTCAGTAATGAATGTCCGTTTGCTATCCCTCGCAGGTGCATTGTTGTTCGCAGTTGTTCGAATTGTTTTGGATGCCAAATGGATATTGTGTTTTTATTGGGTAGTGAATAAAATAATTCATTACTTTGTAAGAACAAATCTAGAACTGAATTGCCAATCAAAGCATGTGTTGGGGATTTAGTTTGGCCATGCCCCACTTCAACTCCACTGTCTACAAGAAGTTCTACATGTGGAAAGGTGAATTCTAGTTGGTAACAACTTCATATCAATTTGTTTAAAGCTCAGTGAACAAGTGTTGCCAATTTCAACAAAATCCCTCAGAGGCAAATCCAAAGCCTCTTTCCATGGTGGTTGAGGTGGCCCGCAAGGAGCCCTAATAGACTGTAGTGCCAGATTGCCATCTAGAGTTTGTAGTGCACCATAACACCATAGAGGGAAGATGTACCTTTGATGCACCAAAAAAAAAAAAAAATGTGTTACAAGTGGCTTTCTGCATGTGTGCTTATATAGATAGCAATGAAAAATCCGTTAACAGGGGCTGTGTCCAGCTGACGTTTCGACAAGCAAACTTGTCTTGCTGAAGGCTAGAACAAAACTGATTTCTTTAGCGCTAGCTTGTGTACGTTTCATACCCTCTCCTTCATCTCAACAAAGAAGAAGGATGGGCCACATTGGATATTGGATACATGGGTGTGAGGCGAAAGCAGGGAATAGGAGGTGCTGTGATGAATTGTATGAGTGAAGAAAGAACAGGTATTCTGTGAAAATACAAGAGGAAGTGGTGGGGAGGCGAGGATGTATGCGTGTCACGGGGACCCGTTTATTGAACTGGTTGTCAGAAGTTAAGAGTGGCAGGGTTGCAATTGCATGTAGAAATTTGAAACCGACAATATTGGCGAGTGATGGGACTGTATTTTATAGTAATTGGGCTTCCGAAGAGTGTGCTCTGCCTACATACAGTAACGTGATACTGTCGCCAGTAGGGCATGACCGAGGTATGACCATAGGCGTGTGCATAAAGGATTGGGGAGTCGGCTGCCGCTCTGAAGTCACCTAGAAGGGTTGCCGCAATGTCGGCCCCTGTACATTATTTTAATAGGGTGGGGGGGCACTGCGATGAAACTTCGCCCCTCCCTAAAAAGGAACACTGCACACACCCATGCATGTGATGTTAATTTGACACACTGGTGTAGGAAATGTGAGATCATCAGAAACAGAATCGTTACGAATACTGTTCCTGATGATGCTACAGCTCAAGGTGTTGGCTTATATTTAGGAGACATTACATAATCCAAATTCAGCTTGTCCACACAACTGCTTATTTTCTACTGTTTAGGCAATATAATTCTCCTAATTCCTGCTTTAGAAAGTTTAATTTTCATGGAGAGTTTTTGCTCATATTTTTTGGAGCAGAGGTTAGTTATTGTGGTTATTCTGACGTGTGTCGCTTATGCAGAAGTGGGATGATAGTCAGAAAGAAGAAAAAACAAACAAAGAAGCAATTTCTTAGTGACAATGCATACTATGGCCGCAAAAAATTTCACAAGGGTGGTGTGATGAAGTCTTCGATTTCGCACCACCTACACTTCACTATGGCTGACGATGAGCACATGTAATTGAAGCATTATGTAAGATTAAATTATTAAAAAAAGACGGGGCAAATAAACATCAAAGAAGCAAGTTAGGACATCGCAAATACCTCGTGCTTGTGGTGCTCTAACTTTCTTCATGGGCCCTTGTTTGATTGTCCTGTCTTTTTCAGAATGAATGCTTACACACTAGCTCAGTGCTCCATTATTTTGAGTAGGTTTAAAGCTTGATGTAATGCATCTTTTTTTATGCCATTTTCATGACAGAAGTACATTGCTGAAGCCTTTGTGGACCACCATATTATGCGCGTTCCGTTCTTTTTCTATGTACTATTTTTGTTTACTGCTTGCTTCACGAATCAGTAAAAGTTGATAGAGTTTTTTTTTATTAATTTTTACTAATTGCTCATGTTTCATCATCTCAGCACCATGAGTCACTTTCAAATTAATAATTAGTGCTAGACATGAGTTGTGTGTTGGTATTGTCATGTGTTTCTTATGATGACTACACCCAGTATTTCTATTTTAACATCTCTCAAAGTAAAAAAGAAGAGCTGCAAGAGTGCGTCTGTCTACGGAACCCACTTAGCGTGAACTACGAGTCTAGTGAATGTGGATTGCTTTTTTGTCATCCTTAGAGAAATACTCATCCCATTCCAGATTGTCAATTTTCTGACAAAAAAAAAATGGAGGACGCTCCACAAGAAGCGTCCACCTCAGGTGTTGGGCAACCCTCTCCTCGCCCCCTGAGTCCTTCCGGTGGCAGCCCCGTTTCGTTGGACGTACACTCTACTAAAGATGGTAGGTGAATGTTTTGAGTTTTACATTCGGGTGACACCATTTTGTGGCTATGTTCGCAAAGCTACGAGTGCAAAGACCGCATAAGTTTATGTTTGTAAAGGAAAGCCAGATAAGATATATATATCTATGCATATGTTACTTTCAATAGAGCCAGTGTGGGGTATTAGCAATGAATGGCTATTGCTTTTCAGTGTTTCATTTTGTGTGGAATCAAGAGATGCATGCCAGTGTCAAGGATGCAATGTGTAAACTGTTTCAAAGGGCAGTTTCGGCAAGGGGGTTAAAAGAAAGGGAACACAGTTGTCACGTCAAAGAGATGACTGAGCTTTGAGCTGTACATGCTGACTGGGAAACATCTCCTTTTTTCACAACTTTACATGATAAACTTCCTTTAACAATGGCTGATCTATTTGGAGTTCTTGTCATATCAAACACAATCAGGTGGTCACATTGCCCTCGTGGACTGTAAGGGTAGCTGTACTGGTGATCTGGTTCCTCCACTCGGGACAGTTCAATTTTTTAGCGATGATTGGACAGTGTATGTCACTACCTGGATTGAGGTCTCCTCACCGCATTAACCACTGTCCGAGACGAATTGCTCCTTGGTAGCCAGCAAATGCTAGCTATTGCACGGCAAGATTTTACGGTTCTCACGTCTTATGTAATAGCAGTAGGGAGGGATAGGGAGATGCCATCACCTTGTCTTCGCGATTCCATGACGACCCTTTGATGCAAATGATGTCCTTGCTTTGAAGGGGGCCCAGGCATCAAGCGGAATGACTTTTCTGGTCATGTTTCTTGACATATGCGATAGCCAAAGTTCGGTAGGTATGCACAGGTGCCTGCATTGCAGAAGCACACTGGGTGACTGGCCATTTTCCAGTGGGCTTGATCTAATTCAGAATACCCATTAAACCAATAGTTTTTATTTGTTTTTGTGGTCTTCTTGAGTACAATTGCTAACCGTTGCTTTGTACTTGGCAGCAGCCTTCAAAAAGTCCAAATTATTCAGAGTATGAAAGAAAGTTAAAAAAAATAAGCATCTTTATCGGCCCTGTGGCTGAAAAAGCTTGTCATTCTGCGATGTGTCAGTGTGCTGTGGCACCGTTTATCTTGGGCAAGCTACCACACATTAGACACTAGAGGTCTGTAGCGGACCTCTGTGACCAATCGCCTGGGGGTGCGGTGGTTGATTAAAGTTCACTCTGAGTGGACGGTAGACATGAACAGATTAGAACGGGCAAGCATCCAAGGAAAACTACCATCGTTATCTCACTGCCTGTAGGGGGCATGGGATACGAACTGGGCAGACTTGGCTGGGTAATTTGATAAACATCCGTGATCCAACTTCTTAGAGGCCTCAGCATGGGATTGCTTCCTTTATGAGAGAGTTCAAGATACGTACCAATAGGGCTAGGGGAACTTGCAAGACCCTGTAATCTAGCTAATTAAGAGGCCGGGATTCAGGTCGAGGATCTCGCTACAGGTTCAGGACTGATCCAGATTGGTGATATAGGGGTGTCAGAACGGTATGGGTTTTTACATGACCGTGTAATCGAGCTTACTTTGAGTTGCAGTCTTTCGAGTTACAGAGCCCCTGCCACACCCACATGATGCGTCACAGGCAATGGGCGGTTGTCTTCGGATGCTCGCACGGCCAAGAGGGGGGGCCAAGGCTTCGAGAGCGGGATTCGGGTGGTCCGTGGCTGCAGCGATGGAGGAACAAGGTGGAAACACGTGCTTATACATGTAACTACTGGCTCACAGCAAATCGCGCGGGTGGCCTACTTCCTCTTGCATGCGGTGCGGGAGATGTGCACCACAGGCCGAATTGGCCCGAGTCTGCAAAGCAATGCGTTGGCTGGTATGCTGCATTCTGTTAGTGGGGACAGTCCTAACTAGGGTATGTCCAGTCTTGCTGTGCCGCTCCTTGGAGCGGGTAAAGGGGGAGAGCACTCTTGGTGGAATAGCCTCAGCTGAACGCAAACAATCGGATAAGTCAGCTTTACCTATGGTCTTTATACTTGGCCATGTCTGACCCGAGGGGCTTACCCTTCGTCTACGCCCTCTAGGGTGCCATTCCCTCATGTGCATGTAAAGTGTCACAAAGGAGCTGTGTACTGCGGACTCGAGAAGGGGTGAACCCTGCATCACAAGCACTATCACAGGCTACTAAGCTGGCTTGTATTTAATCTGGGCAAAGATACTTTGAAACTGTATCGCGTTACAATACAAGATACTCGGCCAATACTTATTTGAGATGTAGACACAATATGCTTTTGGGATAATTTTATCTGATACGATACCTGCCAGATGTATCTTAATATATTTTGATACATTATCTAATTAGCTACCATATATTTATATAATGAAGCAGCAAAGCCTTATGCACAAATTTGTACATGGGCGACTAACATTGTTTAATTTTAATGAGATACCTTTTTGTGTTACATGGTTTATGTCTATCTTGCTCAAGGTATAACAGTTTCATTCCAAAACAACGAATCAGGATTTCTTTAGCTACTTAACATTTAGGCGCTGCGCTGTTAGTGGCTTTTGCCTGAAATTTTCGTAATTGATGGGTGTCGCTGCTATACTTGGCAACTAGCTAATCCAAGGCTCTCTATTCACAGTCCACACATGACTATCTTCGTCCCATATTTTTCCGTCTTTTTAATAGCTGTATTCATGAGCAACTCAGACATAACTGGTCTGAAGTATATTTTTATTCAGGGGGGAATCCATTCAGTAACTATGTATGGACACATGACCCTGAAAGAAAATCTCTATATTTCGGAATCAGTGTGTATGCTTTAGTCAATGTGTGGTCGGATTCCTGCCGTTATGTCTTATTCGATCACCAATATATTATACAGGGGCGATGCCGTCCTGCAAATGGCAACAGTGGCAGAGACCTCATGCATGACGAATCCCCCCCCCCCCCTCTCACACTCGAAAGTCAGAATATTTAGCCCTAGCGAGGCTAAAATTGGTGACTGTAGCCTGCAAGATGGCGTGATATGAGGTAAGAAGTGCCGATTTTCAAAATTGCGTGAATGCAATCAGTAAGGTTTTTGAAATGTGCGTGAATGCACTTGTGTGAGAAAGCAAAGACGACAACTGAGTGGGTGGACACAAGCCGTCATGATGTATTCAATGAAGAAGGAAATGTACAGACTGGGCACATGAAGTGACCCTAGAGAAAATTCACCAATGAGGGGCACCCACGCTGCTTTGCAAGCAACACGAAAAAAGAATGAGACATGGCCGAGGCGTTGTCGAGATGTGGCGGAATGAAGAAGGTGTTCAGAGCGCGGAGTGGCGGCCAGCGTAGTTCTTGTGCAATGGCTGCTGCAGGCTCTGACCTCGGCATCTGCCCAACCTTCCTCCAAGCATCTGGCATTGGCCAGACCCACGTTCTCATCGTCTAGCATTGGCCAGACAAAACCAGCATCTGCCCGTCATGTACAGTCTTCAACTGGTGAACGTCGACAAGCGCCCGAACATTGACCCCTACTCGCTGAGTGCATCCATCTGCGATTCGACGGTGGTCGAGCGTCACCACAATCTCATCTGCCTCCAACGCCAGTGCATGTTCTTCCCGATGGTGTTTGTGCCTTCATCATGGGCAGTTATGCTTTCAAACAACTCTTGAGCGTTTGCCTCATTCAGTTCAATAATGATGAGTTATTTCCGAACCTTTGATTGCGAGTGTTGAATGGTTGTTTTATATGAAATATTTTTTTGTCTTGTAAATATATTTAGAGTTGCGTGCATGTGTACAAGTGGTCTCATCTTTTCTGGGTGACATATGCATCACTGCTTGAATTATGAATCTACATGCGAGTGTGTTAATTCAAATAGTTTCGTGACAATTGGCATCTGCGACGAAACGAGACTCTGACACCGTGGTGTGATTCAGATGCATAGAGACTAGATGAGTAGGGCAAGAAGAGTTGGCTAAGCGAATGGGGTTAGAAGGCAAAGAAATGAGGGCATCATGCTAGGAACCAAGAGAAAGCTGAAGTAGACACACGGAAACAGCAGTTGGAGTTTTAAAGAAAATAGGGTAGGAAGGAGATAGAACTTGAACAGATGAAACAAATACACTTCAGATAAGGATTCAGCTTTTAGGGGTAGAAGAGAGGCAATAAGGCGCTACCAGACAGAGAGTTGCAGTGAGCCCAACGAAACTCTCAGGTCAGACCTAAGTATGGGTTGGCATAACTTGGCAAAAACGAAACAGTCACGTGCACTCAAACCTCAATATAACAAATTAGGATATTATAAGAAATTATCAGTTATAACAAAGTAAATTACCTGTAGTTCTGATATAGATACAGTGTTACAATAATTTATAACAAATTATAACGAGGTATTTTCGTGGCAGATGTGACTGCTATAAGGTATGAGTATCTTTGAAAGTGACGTCGCTATTCAGAAAGATGCACGGAACTGCACACTGACTAGTGAAGTGCATATAGAGAAAACCCTAATGTAAGGACAATAGATGTTCCTATATAGTCTGTTTTCTGGGGTTATCCCCAGAGAAGATACAAGCCGGTTCTTCAAACATATCAAGGGTGACTGAAGCTTACGACATCCCAATGTGCGAAAGCTTCACAAAAAACCCTATGTCGGTTGCTGCTGAACGAGGTGCATGCTACAGGCATTGTTGAGAGTCATAGACAAGTTTCCAAAAAATAGAGCACTGTTTATGTTTCCACTGAGTGAAGACACCATTTGTGTGGAATAATTGAAATACAGTGTAGAAGCACCCTTGAGAAAGGAAGAAATAAGTTAATAGCTCCGTCAGGGTTTTACAATGACATGGGCAGGCAAGATTCTTCTAATGGAGCAGTCGGTAGTGTTGTTGGAGAACAATATGCAAAAGTGGTAAAAAAAATGACCTCAGAGTGAGCAAGGTTTCTGCACTGTGGTGTCTTCTGGTGCAAAAGTCCATTCTTTGAAGGTGTCAGTTCAATCTGAAGCTTATAGACTAAAGCAAGGCATTCAACTGCAGAAATCGGTTGTTCAAAGGTTCTTGTGTCAACGCGCTCAGTGGCAATGTGGTCAGGTAGTATGTAATCCTTCCTACGCTGAGACTAGGAACTCGACTGAGTATACGACTTTTTTTACATGTAATTGCAAATAGTAAGTGCGTTATGAGCAATCTTTCCAAGGCTGTTCAGTTCTTTTGTCTAGCCAGGGGATTAGGGTAGTAAGGCTTGTTTGGGACGTAATTACTTGAGTGTTAAGTTAAATAACTGGCTGTTACATTCGGATTTTGACCAAGCATGTCGGAGTTTCATTTTTGTAAATAGGTATCGTGATGTTATGTGAAGTGTGACATACAGTTTTCTGAATGACAGTATGAATGCGGAAGAAATGTGCGGTGTTCACAAGAGGTTCATTTTTTAAGTGTCTGGCTTTACACGATGCATTAAGTGTGTTTGTTTGGGACAGTGTAGCGAATGACATTTTATATGTGTAGCGGGTTGTCAAACACACACTTATCAACAGTTCTTCTAAAAATTGAAAAAAAAAAGCCAATTGTCGTGAGGCTATTTAATAATTGCACTCTCGTGTAGGTTTGTGAAAAAAAAAACAGTGTCATAACCATTATCAGGAAAAGAGACTTGTGCTCAACGGATCTACAACACTCAATATATTTAAAGAACACAAAGAAAGATGGCAAGTGACAGAAAATAAATAGAGCATGCGAAACTAAAAATAAGCCAAGAGGAAGCTGAAATGGTTAAAAGACGCGAACAGTGCATGGAAATAAATGTTCAGAAGAAGAAAACAGTTTCACCATATGGCAGGGCGCATAGCTTGCAGCTGCGGCTTTGCAGCTAGGCAAGGCATAGATGCACTCATGCACGCGGTGACGACTGAGATGCGCTTCAGACTGTCGAGAGTAATGAAAGGACGATGCAACGTGTGGCAGGGCTGCCAACTAAATGTCCTGTACTGTGTATTGATACCTTATATATACATCTCTGTAAACACTCAGTGCCACCCTCTGTTAGTGAGTTACTAGTGTTCGTGTAAGTGATCCCACCTAGGATTTCCAAAGATCCACCTAGGATTTCCCACCTAATTCCAAATGCTTTTTTGCACCGTTATGCCGAGCCGATGTCGCACATTTTGACCGCCATTTTTCGTTTATGCTTGGGCCACTCAGTCTTGCCTGATGATTGGCGCCTAGCTCGCGTTGTGGCTGTCTTTAAAAAAGGAAATAGCTGGAAAATGGAAAATTATCGACCCATCTCACTAACATCAACCTGCTGCAAAATTTTGGAACACATAATCGCCTCTTTTATTAACAAATTTCTGGAAACAGTGTCCTTTCCGAGTTCCAACATGGGTTCCGCAAAGGCCTTTCTATCACTACTCAACTTGTTACAACCACTCATGAAATCGCACAAGCTTTAGATTCATCCAGCCAAATAGATTTAGTCTTTCTTGACTTCAGTAAAGCCTTTGATGGCATACCCCATGATAAACTACTCACTAAGCTTATTTCTTTGGGCCTTTCTGTGATTATAATTAACTGGATCAAATCATATTTAACAAACAGAACACAGTTTGTGGAAGTCGACGGGTGCGCATCTGAAAGACTTGGTGTAACATGTGGCGTTCCACAGGGCAGTGTTTTGGGACCGTTTCTCTTTTAAATTTACATCAATGACATAACATCTGCTATTGACCCGAGAGTTTCCATAAAATTGTTTGCAGACGACTGTCTTATTTTCAAGAGAATCATTGGCACCGATGACCAAGTCTTGTTAAGCAGCAGTTTGACGGGAATTGGTCAGTGGTGCACTACCTGGGGTATGAGCTTGAACGCTAACAAAACAGTTCTACTTCATGTAACAAAGAAAAAACAACCCTTTCAGTTTTCTTATTCATTAAATGGTGCACCAGTGGTAGAAAAAAGCCAGTACAAATACCTCGGGATAACGTTCATCAATACTCTGTCGTGCTCAAAACACATAGAAAACATCTGCGCATCTGCCACACGCAAGGTAGGCTTTTTAGGGCATAAATTCAAAGCGTCACTAACTCATGTCAAATTACTGGCCTTCAAAACGATAATACTTTCTAAACTGCAATACGCTTCAGTCGTATGGGACTCTTTCCTTAAAGAAGATAAGTACCGGCTTGAAATGGTGCAAAGATGCGCTATACGCTTCAGTTTCAAAAATATAGGACCACTGACTCACCAACTTCTCTAATGCTGGCGAATAACATTTCAACCCTGGAAGATAGACGAAAAATTGATTGGCTGCAACTGCTGTTTGCTCTTTATACTAGTTCCACAATGGTAAATGCATCGGTATACATTCAGCCATTTCAATCGCGCCCCACAAGACATCGGCACACGCACAATTTGCTTCCGTATCGAGCCCACACAAACATGTTCAAGAATTCGTTTTTTCCACGTACAGTATCGGAATGGAATTCACTGCCTGAAGTGGTATTCACATCTCAGTCTATTTGCCATTTTGAGCGTGCCATATTGTGTGTACTGTAGTCTGTACTCGGCTTGCTTTACTGTTTATAGCAATTGTGAATGTATAATAGAGAGATAGACCCATCTCCGTTGTTCTGAAGGTCGTATTAACCTGTGTTTAAGCTCATCTATATATCTCTGTATAATGTACTTATTTTCTTGTATTTTGTGCACATCATTCATCTATCATGCTTACGTGTGTTTTCCACTTAGTTTTTGTGCCTCTCCTGCTTGGTCTTTCCAAGACCGCAGTATGTTATAAATAAATAAATAAATAGGATTACTACAACAAAGTACAACAACACTACATCTTCCCTTCTAGATCTACAAATTCAGTCTTCCGGGTGAGATTAATTGTTTCCCAGACCAGGTAACCTGATGTGGTATGTTGTCAGTGTCTGCCCTGGTACTTGTATCGTGCTGGGCAGGTGATGGTTCCTGCTGGCTGACACTGTGTTCCTGGTTTGGTCTCGGGCTTGGAAGAAACGCTGGGGATGATGCGCTGGGGTCTAGAGAAAAAGGCACGAGGGCGGTCAGTTTCTATGTATAACTCCATTAAGAGTTTCGACGATGTACGATCATGGATGCTGGGTTCGGCTAAGAAATTTGACCTGGCGCTCAGCATCAGTTACCCACACTTTTTCTCCTGAAGAGAGGTCCCAGAGCTTTCTCGCCCCATGCAGATGGTTGAAGTCCCAAGCTTGCCTTTTTATTGGCGAAGGCATTCTTTTGGAAGACGACGTCCGGTCGTAAAAGGTCCGGTGATAGCTTTTCCTGGTCCTTGGGTAGTGCCCATAACTGTCGCCTCATGACGAGTTGGGACACGAGGTATTCACTAGCACTCGTATGTCACGATACGCCAACATTGTGAGGAACTGGTCAATGCTCTGTGGAGCAGATCCTTCACAGTGTTGACAGCCTGCTACAGCGCATGTGACTAAACCCATTGTTCTGGGTATAAATTGCAAACTCGTGTGAGGAAAGCTAGCGGCCATTATTACTTCGAAGCACTTCCGGTATGCTGAATCGAGCCATGACACTCTTGATAGCCAATATAACTGGCTGGAAATGTTGCATAGTGTGGTAACCTTTGGATAGCGTGAATAGTAGTCCACAAGTAGCAGAAAATTTTGTCCCTCCTTGTAGAACAAATCTGCACCCGCTTGTTACCATGGGCACTCCATTGAAGGGGTTGGAAGCAAAAGGTCGGCATGCTGGACCCTGGTAGTTGCACAACATTCACATGAATCCATCATCAGCACAATGTGTTCGCCTATATGAGGCCCCCAAGCAGCATCCTGCGCACGTGTTTTGCATAGGTTAACACATATCAGGGTGTGAACCCTGATGGGACCCTCATGAAGAGAATCTAGCACGTCCCTCTACAGTGCCTCCAGACTCATCAAATGCCCTCGTTTCAGAAGCAGTCTCTTGCATATGGTCAGCTCACCTTGGTACTTTCAATACTTCGAGAGGTTTGATGGAACTTTGTTTTTTCGAGGCCAACCTTGCCAATGCACTCGCCATTAATGAACTGGTGCTGACGAACTGCTTCAAGGCTAACTGCTGCGCCTTCCTCAATGTTGCCAACAACCTCACTGATGTGCAACTCTACTTGGTTTTCTTCCACTGGGGACTCTGGTGTGACCAGTGCTCTTGAGTGCTTGTCTGCCATTGCCAGCAGCTTTCCCAGAACATACAAAACCGTGTTTTGGTACCTCATGAGTTTTGGTCGAATCTTTTCGATCTTTGAGGGTAAAAGTCGACATTCATAGAACCAAGCAAGGAAATGAGGGGTAAGTCATCGGTTTCGATGGTGAAGTGTAAGTCCCAGACATTCTTGTGGAACGAGTTGACAGCCCATGCAACTGCCAAGCCCTCCTTTCCCGTCTGGCTGTATCTTTGCTCTGTTGGTGTGAGGGGGTGTGATGCGTAGGCCACGGCTTGGCACTCCTACTGGGTTGGTCTTGTAGCAAAACGGCACCTAAACCAAACGAAATGGAATCAGCGGGTACGATGGTGAGTACAGTGGGTGGTAGTTAGCCATGCAGAAGTTGGATGTCATCTTGCCTTTCAACTTTGAAAGGAAACCTGCTGGACCGGTCCACACACCCAGTCACTTTCTTGCTGAGCATTCCTTAAATGGCAGCAGTCACCTCTGACAGATGCGGTAAGAACCGTCCCATGTGGTTTACCATGCCGAATAGTCTGCGAACGCCACCGACGTCGACGGGAGATTCTATGCTGTTGACAACAGCAAGCTTGTCTGGGTCCGGCGAAATACTGCTGCCGTAGATAACACTGATGAACTTGATGCTTGTCACGCGGAATTGATATTTGGCTTGTTCAGGGTCAGCCTGGCATTTCTCAGTTGATTCAGCATTGACTGAAGCCGGCTGTCATGTTCTGCAAAATTGTGGCCAAAAATAAAATATTGTCGATCGGGCTTACGATGCCATTTTAACCCTTGAGAATGTAGCTCATTTGGCACTGAAAGTATTCGAGAATGGACGTTATACCAAATGGCAGTTGATGCTAATAATAGTGTACGAACGACATGATGAATGTTGTTGATTCTTCTGACTCTTCTGACGGTTTTACTTGATGAGAGCTTGATGAGGCATCAATCTTCGAGAGCACCTTAGCATTACCCAGCACTCACAAAACTCGGTCGATGATGGGCAAGATATCATGCTGACGCAATATTGCCACAGAGACTGTTTACAATATCCGATATTATGAAGATGTGCGCACTCTTGCTTGGGGCCGCACGACTCATGCCTCTTGTTCACAGGCACGAGCCAGTGTGGGTTGGAGCTGCGAAAAAAAAGAAGGTGCGTGGGCAGAGGAACAGTTTTTGTTTTTGGAACGCTCTAGCGGACTTTTCCATCTTTTTGCACATAATTTTCAGGACACAAGTTCGCCCATAATAAACTAGTTTTTGACTTTTCATCTCTTGCACCCGTTACATTCTGGTGGATGGTGCTGGGTATGATTGGAAGCCCCCTTGGCGCAAGAGAGCGAAGCCCCGATCCTCAACGATTGGAACCTGGCGAACTGACTCCGGTACACCAGCGTTCAAGCCGCCGCCTCCGAGGAGAGCCGCCTGAATTCGCACCCCTCCCCAGTGCTCCGGCAACACAAGCAGTGTCCACAGACAACGGAACGATGGCTTACCAGGTGACATCATCGGAACTTATTCTGTCTCCACCGTGCTTGCCTGAGCCCTTCCACGGCGACACGTTCGAGGATGTGGAGGATTGGTTAGAACACTTCGAGTGGCTTGCGAAAACCAACGGCTGGGATGAAGCAAGGAAACTGCGTCGCGTGTACTTCGCATTGGAGGAAGCAGCGAGGACGTGGTATGAAAACCACGAAGCGTTCATACCGACATGGGAAGAATTCCGACGACAAATAGTAGCTACATATGCCAGCACCGATCGTCGGGAGAAGGCGAACGCTCTACAGTCCAGAAACCAGCGCAGGAACGAAAGCGTTGGCATGTATATTGAGGACATGTCCCGCCTTTTCAAACGCGCTGACCCGGACATGAACGAAAAGAAAAAGCTGCGTCACTTGATGCGAGGTGTCAAACAGGAGTTATTTGCCGGTTTGGTACGCAACCCACCTCGTACAGTTGCTGAATTCTGCAACGAAGCCACCTCCATAGAGCGGGCATTGCAGCAGCGCTCCCGTAACTACAATCATGACACGAGTAGCGTTCCTGCGGATGTCCTCTCAGCAAACCTGGAAAGCAGCAGCGAAGCATTGAGGGAAATGGTGCGATCCATTGTGAAGGAAGAGCTCCAGAAGCTGCTGCCCCGACAAGTCGCAACGCCAGTTTCGTCTCTGACTACCATGATCAGAGATGAAGTTCGCCACACCATTCTTCAAGCCGAATCCGAGGTGCAACCTGTTCGACTTGAACAGCAATTGCAGGAACACCCCGTACCGACTTACGCCGATGCCGTACGCCAGCCCGCCGTGCATACTGCTTCGTTTGCAGCTCCCAGTGGCTACCGACCGGCTTCGCGTGGCTCAAACTATCCAGCTAACTCGAGGCCACGAAAAAGTGACGTGTGGCGCACACCCGACAGGACACCTCTCTGTTTTCACTGCGGCGAAGCTGGACACCTGTACAGATTGTGCCCATATAGATGAGTTGGTCTCCGTGGGTTTTCTCTAAACGCGCCATGCCCCCGAAATGGCGAAAGACCTGTTGAAATTGAAGATTACTTGTCCGGCCATCTGTTTCCAACTGCCGGTTTCCAGCATCAGCTTAGATCACCAGCACCTGCTCGCTATCGATCGCCCAGTCCTCGACGATTTAGTTCACCTTCTCCACCTTTAACTTCAACACACCGTCGTTCAAGCAGTCCCCATCAGGAAAACTGAAGCCAGCGACCTATGGAGGCAAGGCTGCTGATGTACGACCAACTAAAGATCCTCCGTCAAGGTCCCAGTGCAGCTACGAGCGGAACACTACAACTAGGTTAGGTAAAGAGAAAATTTCTTCAGACTTACGTGTTACCGTAGACGGGTGTGAATTTACCGTTTTAGTTGACACAAGTGCTGATTATTCGGTTGTCAGTTACGCTGCCGCAAAGGATTTAAAGAAAGTCCTGACGCCTTGGAGTGGACCCCAGATACGCACGGCTGGGGGTCATCTCATCACACCTGTGCGAAGATGTACCGCACGAATCGGAATTCAAGGCGCTACTTACGTTGCTGACTTTGTCGTACTTCCGGAATGCTCTAGAGATTTAATACTCGGAATGGATTTTCTGCTAGCAAACGGAGCTATAATCGACCTGAAGAATTCTAGTGTCTCTTTTTCGACCAAACTGGCCATAGACACAAATGAGCCAGAATACACTGCATTACGTGTTATAGATTGTGATGTTACCGTGCCGCCACGATGCAGCGTAATAGTCGGTGTAAGAAATGAAGCATCCGTTGATTCTGAAGGTATAGCGGATGCAAACATCGAACTACTGCTCAAGAAAGGCATTTGTGTAGCTTGAGGCATTATTCAATTACATGGTGGATGTGCCGATGTATTTCTCACGAATTTTGGAAACGAAATTCAGCACGTTGCAAAGGATACTGCTATCGCCTTCCTGCACGGTTTTCAAACAGTGATGGACTTATGTGGTCTGGTGTCAGGGCCACCTACTTTGGAACCTGCGCCCGATGTCGTGGCAAGAGTTGCAATCAGCCAAAATCTATCCCCAGACGAGAAGAAAATCATTCAAGACCTCCTAAGAGACTTCACCGGATGTTTCTCTACCTCGTCAAAAGAACAGTGGACCCAGGTTGTTAAACACCGAATAATAACAGATGAAGCTACAAGGCCAGTACACCAAAATCCGTACAGAGCATCACCGAAGGAACGTGAGATCATAAAGAGCCAAGTGAAAGAGATGCTGGAGGATGATGTCATACAGCCATTCAATAGTCCGTGGGCGTCGCCTGTAGTCCTTGTGAGGAAAAAGGATAACACGCTGAGATTCTGCGTTGATTACAGAAAGCTGAACAGCGTGACCAAGCGGGATGTCTATCCTTTGCCGCGTATTGATGATACGTTGGATCGGCCACGGCACGCAAGGTATTTCTCTTCATTGGATTTAAAAAGCGGTTATTGGCAAATTTAAGTGGATGAAAGGGACCGTGAAAAAACTGCTTTCGAACCCCGGATGGTCTATATGAGTTTAGAGCACTCCCATTCGGCCTGTGTTGTGCGCCTGCAACATTCCAGCGCATGATGGACAGCATCCTTTCAGGCCTAAAATGGCAGTCGTGCTTAGTCTACCTGGATGGTGTTGTGGTGTTTTTAGCAACGTTTGAACAGCATGTAGAGCGACTACGTTCGGTACTTCAGGCTATCCAGTCAGCCGGCTTGACGATTAAACCGGAAAAATGCCAGTTTGGATTCGAGAAGCTTCGTTTCCTCGGTCATGTAATCAGCGCTCAAGGTGTTGGCCCGGACCCGGAGAAAACAGTGGCCGTGGGGCTGTTTCCCAAGCCAAAAGACAAGAAGGAGGTACGCGGATTTTTGGGTTTATGTGCTTATTATAGGCGGTCTGTGAAAAATTTCGCGAAAATTGCCGAACCTCTAACAAGACTCACAAGAGAGGACGTGCCATTTATTTGGTGCACGGAACAAGACAGTGCATTCAACGAACTAAAGAAACGTTTGCAAGCTCCTCTATCCTGGCCCACTTTGACGAAACTGCAGATACGGAAGTTCATACAGATGCCAGCAATCTTGGCCTAGGTGCGGTCCTGGTGCAATGGCAGAATAGAGAAGAGAAAGTGATAGCATATGCTAGCCGCACCCTCTCAAAAGCAGAAAGAAACTACTCTGCAACCAAAAAAGAGTGCTTGGCAGTCATATGGGCGATCAGCAAGTTCAGGCCATATCTCTACGGCAGGCCGTTCCGTGCCGTCAGCGACCACCACTCACTTTGTTGGCTGGCAAGCTTAAAAGACCCATCGGGACGGCTTGCGAGATGGAGTCTTAGGCTCCAAAAGTATGACATTACGGTCGTATATAGGTATGGCAGAAAGCATGATGATGCTGACTGCTTATCACGTTCACCAGTTTACTCGATTCTTTCAGAAGAAGAGGACTTCCCACTCCTTTGTGTGATAAAAACCTCAGAAATCGCCGAACATCAATGGGCTGACATGGAACTGCTCCCATTAATAAAGTATATCGAAGGGCACGACGAACAAGTTCCTCGTGTATTTAAGAGAGGGTTATCCTCATTCTGCCTGTGAGATAATGCACTTTACAAGAGGAATTTCAAACACAACAAGGAGAAGTTCTTACTCGTTGTACCATCAGCCATGAGGCATGAAGTCTTAGAAGCCTTCCATGATGAACCGTCTGCGGGTCACTTGGGCGCGAGTCGAACTTTCGCCAAAATTCATCAGAAATACCACTGGCCCAAGTTGCTAGCGTCCGTGAAGCATTACGTCAAGACATGTCGCGAGTGTCAAAGGCACAAAACACCACCCCTCAAGACGGCCGGCCTTCTCAAGCCTATAGAGCGCCACCTGCGACTCCATTTCAACACGTTGGAATGGACCTCCTCGGACCGTTTCCAATGTCGGCATCAGGAAAAAGGTGGATAATAGTTGCGACTGACTATTTGACACGATACACGACTGCCTTGAGGGAGGAACGGCAACGGAAGTGGCGAAGTTTTTCGTTCAGAATATTGTTCTTCACCATGGAGCCCCACTCGTCATGATTACCGATCGAGGAGCAGCGTTCACGGCTGATTTGATGCAGTCCTTAATGACAATGACTAACACCAGCCATAGGAAGACCACTGCATACCATCCTCAAACCAATGGGTTGACAGAACACCTGAACCGCACAATCGCTGACATGCTGTCGATGTACGTTGACATTGAGCGTAAATTGTGGGACGAAATCTTGCCATACGCAACTTTTGCTTACAATACGACAGTGCAGGAGACCATCCGAGTCACACCATTTCAGCTGCTCTACGGTCGCACTATCACTACGACACTAGGTGCCATGTTGCCAGTAGACAACGACAATTACGAGCCATCTGAACTTGACGACTTTCTGCAAAGGGCTGAAGAAGCACGCTAGTTGGCACGACATCGAATCCATCAACAGCAAAACAAGCACGCAAGCCACTACAACCTGCGCCGCAGAAAAGTTCAGTACAACCCAAGCGAGCGAGTGTGGATATGGACACCACTCCAACGCCGCGGCCTATCAGAAAAGCTTCTTTGTCGATACTTTGGCCCCTACAAGGCTCTCCGACGAATTAGTGACCTAAACTACAAAGTCATCGCCGATGGACACATCTGTTCAAAGCGGCAAAACAGCGCAGAAATCCTACACGTCGTTCGTATGAATCCGTATTGTGAGAGGGAATGAAAGCGCTCCCTTTTTCTGTTTGCCTCTCTCCATCGGGCATCGAGACGATGCGTATTTCGAAGGGGGACTAATGCCACAGAGACTGTTTACAATATCTGACATTATGAAGAATCAGCGTCCACAGTCTTGTGCGCACTCTTGCTTGGGGCCGCACGACTCATGCCTCTTGTTCACAGGCACGAGCCAGTGTGGGTTGGAGCTGCGAAGAAAAAGAAGGTGCGTGGGCAGAGGAACAGTTTTTGTTTTTGGAACGCTCTAGCGGCCTCTTCCATCTTTTCGCACATAATTTTCAGGGCACAAGTTCGCCCATAAGAAACTAGTTTTTGACTTTTCCTCTCTTGGACCCGTTACAATATTACCTGGTTCAAATTGGTGAGGTCGGCGCAGATGCGGTATGAATCGGACGCCTTCGGTACATTGACCATATAGGTGCACCACTTTGTAGGTTTCGTCACATGTCTGATCATGTCCTCTACTTCAAGCATGTCGTGCTACGCGGTGTAGATAGTGGGCCGGCATTCTGGGACCAGCAGCGAATAGAGGACAGCATCTGGTTTTAGGCGTATAGTTTGAGATTCTTGCAGCTCGCCCAAACCACCGAACAACTTGTCTGATGCCGCCTGGTTGCTTTGCATCTTGACCACCGTACCCACGAACTTGACCTCCCCCATCTCCTGAATAGCAGGAAACCCAAGAAGTGGCGTGACCTGTGACCAGAGCATGTGAAGTCAATGCGTTGCTGACTCGTTCTTCCACTGCAGAGTGGCGATGAACATTCCCAGCATGTCCAATGGTTGCCCCGCCGGTCTTGAAAGTTCCCCTTCTGGTGCCTCATGATATGACTGAATTTTAGAAAATTTTCTGGGGACGACTGCGACTTTGGTGCCGTTGTCAACTTTGAAGAATAAAGACATTTCGTTCATTTTTACATTGACGAACTTGGTCTATGTTTTGCCCTTCGAACTGACAGCACCCGATTCCATAATGGAAAGGTGCTTGTTAGCCCGGCAAACCTCTGCAGAATGGCTCTTCTTTCAGCATTTGTTGCAGGTTGCTCGACGCGTGGGGGAGTGGGCAAGTGAGGAAAGGCCACAAAATCCACTAGGTGAAGAAACAAGGGTCCATGGGGCAACTGCGATGCACGTTTCTCGCTGCTGTGGGCGCTTCTGCATGACTTTCACTGCGTCCACTTTTATCGCTTCGGGATGCGTTATTGTTGCTGGCGAACATGCTGAAAGATTTGATCTTTCCTTCTTTGTGTCTTTCGCTTGACGGACATCAAGTAGCGCTTCATCTAGCGTAAGCTTTAGATTGCGGCACAGCTTATCCAGTAATTTGATGTCACGGAGGCCAATGATAAAACGGTTGTGGACCAGTCGTTCCTATATGTTTTGTGAAGAGTAATTGCAGCGTTTCATCATATTTCTCTGTGCCATGAAGAAAGCTTCAGCTGTCTCGCCTGCTTGTTGAACACATCGGTGGAACCTTGCACTCTCGTACAGCTTGTTGCCAGAAGTAGGGCCTGCATTAATTGTGAAAATGCGCTTGGGTGAGAGAAACGCCAAGGACAGCGAGCTATCTCCGGCGACCGGCAGGAAAGCCATGGTAGCCATGGTTGCTGCTGATTTTCGCAGGAGAGATGCTGGTTTTTCTGGCCAACACTTGGTGACGAGAAGCTTGGGTCTGGCCACTGTCACATGCCTGGTCGGTACTTGCAAGGTGGGAGCCTACAGTGACTGTAGCAAAGGTACTCTGCGGGCTGCACTGTCCTAGACACCTTCTTCTCTCTTCCATGGCTTGTTCTTCGTTCATGCTGTTTCCAACCAGTGTGGGTGCCCCTCTATCATGATTGTCATGATTGGGTATAAGGCATGTGCAGCTTCTTTTATAAATGCCCAACTCGTTCATATGGAGGTCAGCAATGTAAATTACATGGCATCTTGTGATTAGCGAAGTGCGTGTTTGAAGTACGCATCTTGGAAAAGCGCGCAGCAGGAAAAGACTGAATAATGGGTGCGAAAGGTGGCCAAGGCAGAAGACGACAATGGAGAAGATATAAAGTACAAGAGCACGAAAACACGTAGCAGGACATCAATAAAATAAAGGAGAAAATATCCAATGATAAAGGAACACGGAGATTTCAAGTGCCAATGAGCGGGTAACACGGCAACCCCACAATCTTCAATGGCAAGTCGATCAGTAGATTTCGTGGACATAGGAAGCCCAAGCAGCAGTGGAGGAAAGGAGTTCGAAGAGGACGTAGCGAGTTGAAGGTCGTCACCATGCTGGACGTTGAAGATTGCCATCGGGTTTCAGACCCGAGCCTCCAAGACTTCAACCGGCGGGGACCTCCTGCCGCTGGGTTCCAGCTCAAGGGGACCGTAGCCATCCGGTCCTGAACTCCAGCCAGGGTCTGCAGACTTCAGTTTCTACAGGCAAGAAGCAGCGGCAGTTAAGCTGCAGGCCCGACCTGGGAACCGGGCTGCCTGGCTGGATTGCCTTGACTTTTCGACGGGTCGTCCACCAGCCAGCGTTCGTTCCTTGCAACTGGCTGGCTGCTGTCAACTTCACGAGTCAAGCATTTCCGTTTGGTAAGACTGAACGCTCTTGACCATTCCGCCGCTCACCTGTGTTCGAACTGAATAGCTTAGTTTAGGTAAATGACTTGTAGTTTGGTTCTCAATCTGAATGTTCTACCACGTGCAGTAAGCCTTTTATTAAGTGTTTTGGTTTTAGGAAATCTTTGTCTTTTCACCTTTTAATTGAACATTTTGTTTGGGTTTAGGGAAACCAAGCTGCTTTGGTTTTCTATAAGACTCTCACAGGTTTAGTGCTAGAGAGTTCTAACTAACATAAAAAGAACCTGCATTACACACCTACGCTTCCTTCAGTCGATCAACACGTCAATAAACATGCGTATTACTCTGCTAAGTGCAATGTAATAGATACCGAGGCCGTGCATGATAGATGTCAATCAATACTCGGCTCAGCGTTTCTGTGCATTGAAATTTCTTCCATTAGTCATCCACACAGCAGCTGCCTCGATGTCTTACATGTTAGATGATTTGAGAAGTGGACTTAGCATGGGATATAATAAGATATGAAAAATATCTCAATCACAAGCAACTCTTCCAGGAGAAACCTTCGGGGCACCAGCCATATACGAGTTAGAATGATGTTAGCTAAGTGAAAAGAAGCTTCCTTGACCAGAGCAATTTGAGAAGTTTGGCGCAGTGGTTCTGTATAAATACGTGTTGATTTAGTCAGCATTCTGCCCATAGGACCAGAGCCAGTCAAGCCCTTGAGAAAAGTCTAACAGAGGCAACGCCTCGTAGAACTTGTGAAGGCTGCTGCTAATGAAGGAATGACGACAACACCAGGGAACAACAAGCATCATCACAGAGAAAGGCACCACGAAATCCGCCCTCGAGCCCCATGATCTTCCTCGTCCTGGAGCTTTCTCTAATCTTCCACCTCTCCATTAGGTTCGCCCAATAAACCTCCTTACATTTGGTGGATCGTGCTGGGTAACCATATTGCCTATGCCCTGAACTTCGATCCCGTACCATGCCGTCGACCATGCAAGTTGACGCTGCCCAACAGACAGTATCTCTCGTGGCCACAACTTGCCCCGGCCCGGTTCACTAGCATCTTTGTGGGCACCGAAGACCAGGATGTCGAAAACTGGCTGTCTTCATACAAAAAAAAATTAGTGGACCCAACAGGTGGGATGACGCTGCTAAGTTGGGCACTGTCAGTTTTGATCTCACCAACGTGGCGAAGCTTTGGTATACGAACAGAGTTCGCGAAGTGGTCCGCCTTTAAGGAGGCAATATTCGCTGTTTTCGGTCGCCCTGCCTTATGGAAGCTACGTGCTGAGCAACATCTGCACACTAATGCACAGGAGCCAGGTGATGCTTTCACCTCATATATAGAAGATGTAATCGATGTCTGCTGGCACGTTGATGCCTCCTTGAGTGAGAGTGCCAAAATACAGCACATTGTGAAGAGTGTCGACAATGGCGTTTTCCAGATGCTCTTCGGGAAGTCTCCTAGCATTGTGGTCGAAGTCGTGACTGTGTCAGAGCTATGATGAATTGAGGAGGCAAAAATCTCAGACGCGACGTTCATCCCAGATAATCTAACCAGTGACTGCACTGGAAGTCGTGCCTGACCAGACAAACCTTCTCGCACAAATAAAAGACTTCGTGCGAGAAGAAGTAGCTCGGCAACTTTCTATACCGCCTTTTGCTCAACGCCAGGAGCTCTCACAGCAATAGCCGCTGCGACACCCACCATCATTGGCTCTCATGCTCTGACATGTGCTCCAGGAGCTGATTTCCGAAGCTATGCCGGTGCCCTTTCAGCTGCTCCTAGTCACCGCGCCTCCTACTTACTCTGAGGCGCTAAAGCGGCAGCAGCTACACTAGCTCCCGCCGTTCCTGTGACTGCTGCATACGTCAGCCCCCATTCAGCTGTCCACCACAAGGGCTCCACCCATTGCTACCACAGTCTCAACTCACTCGATCACCGCATGGGCTGCTCCCCTCACCGCAAATACCTGGAGAACGCGTGATGACCGGCCCATCTATTCCGCATGCGGTGGTCTCGGCCATATCGCCCGATACTGCCGTTGTCGCGTGCCGGGATACACAGACGACCTGACACAGAACTGCTTCATAGACCTTCGTCCATATCATTTGAAAAATTTGGATCCTTAGTCAAGCTCGTCTTCACGGGAATATCCGCGTCTAGTCGCTCACCTATGTCTGGTCGCTCACCTTCACCTCATTGTCACTCCCTGTCACCAATGCCTCATTGGCCAGCTCCTGAACACGAGGAAGACTAACCGTCGCAGTTCAGAAGGCAAGAACTGTGCTGCCGAAATGCTCAAATCCTCGAACATTGCGGTCGAATATTGTTGAATTATTTGTAGAAGATACTCGTGCATATGCTCTAGTTGATACCGGTGCTGCCATTTTCGTGATAGACGCCAAACTATGCCACAAGCTCCGAAAAGTGACTATGCCTCTTTATATGATGTCCTTGCAAACAGGGAATAGGCACTCTGTTTGGCCTGTAGCCGCCTGCACTGCCCGACTGATCATCGCAAAGGACCGCTACACTGTTGAGTTTATTGTTCTCTCATCATGCTCACACGATATCACACTTGGATGGGATTTTTTATAGCGTAACCACGCCGTTATTGATTGTGCAAAATCTGAATTTGAACTCTTCCCATTTTAGAACCAACCAACAGACCACATTCAGCCTGCCGTACACAAACTCTTTTCCAAAGAAGGCACTGAAATTTCTCCGGCAGCAGCTGTGTGCTCCCCATGTTTCGTGGCGGCATTAGAGACGAAGCTGCATTCTTTGAACCATCAAGGCTCTTTCTTAGTTGAAAATCACTTCTGCCTTATTCAACCCTCCCCATTTCTGATGGAAACAGTGTTCGCTGCCTCATCGATCTCCTTCCGTATCCCGTCAAACTGTTTTAAGGTGAATCTCTTGGACACGTGCATGCCACTGACAAAGAACAAATTTTTACCATGCTGCTAGATTGTGCCGGTGACTACGACGTCATTAGTGCCCTCAATCCTTCCAATGTACCATCTTTGAGCTTTTCAATTCATCGCTCCCCGACGGACTATCGTCATCTGAACGCTCTGAGCTTCTCCAGCTGCTCTACCAGTTTTGTGAATTCTTTGATGTTGCTCGACCTACCCTTGGCCGAACTTCCAGTTTTTTTTTCTCTACATCAACACAGATACCAAGGCACTAGTATGACAGCGACCATGCTGTGTTTCCACCAGTGAAGGCCAGGTTATCACCGAACTGGTTCACGATATGCTCAAGTGCGACGTTATTCGACCTTCCCAAAGTCCATGGGCATCACCTGTCATTCTTGTTAAGAAAAAAGATGGTTAAATTTGCTTCTGCGTGGATTACAGGCGCTTAAATAAGATCACTCCCGAAGACGTACACCCTTTGCCTAGGATTGATGACGCTGTTGATTGCTTACGATGTGCCGAGTTGGTTTCGTCGTTATATTTACGCTCGGGGTATTGGCAGGTGCACTTAGCTGATGCCGGTCGTCCAAAAACAGCCTTGGTGATACCAAACGGGCAATAGGAGTTCAATGTCACGCCTTTTGGCCTCTGCAATGCGCCGGCCACATTCCAGCGCATGAGGGACTTGATTTTGGGGAATTCGAAATGGGACACATGCCTCTGCTACTTCTACAATATCATCGCCTTTGCACTTGATTTCGCAACACACCTTGTACACCTCAAACATGTCCCCACATGCCTGAAGAATGCTCAGCTGCAACTGAATCTCAAGAAATGCCACTTTGCTGCTCGGAAGCTCATCATTCTCGATCACGTTGTATCAAAAGATGGCGTTCTTCCCCACCCAGCTAAACTATGCGCTGTCGCTGAATTCCCCAAACCAACAAGTGTAAAACAGTTGCACAGCTTTGCCTATTTTCATCATTTTGTACACAACTATGGCTCTATAAATGCCCCTTTGGCCCAATTTTTAAGCAGTGCCAACGACATCATGTCTTCCGAGTGTGATCCCACGTTCAGCACTCTTCGCCATCTTCTGACATCACTACCTATATTGCGTCACTATGATCCCACGGCTGCAACTGGGATCCTGCAACTGAGTTCTTGCTCAGTGTAAGCCTGGATCCCCTGACCATGTCGATGCCTACGCTAGCAGCAGGCTCACCAAGACTGAGGTAAACTATAATGTTACCGAAAAAGAGTGCTGGGCCATACTTTGGCCGCTTGTCAATCCTCAATTGTTTTGTGCTACGTCATGGCCCTCCTCGGGAACTCCTCAGTGACCAGGGCCATGTATTTCTATCCGACGTAATTCAAGCACTTCTCCACCAGTGCCATATTGTACAGCGGATGAGTACTGCTTACCACTTTTAGACGAATGGCTTGACTGAGCAGTTTAATTGGATCCTGGGTGACATGCTCGTGAAGCATGTTGCATCTGACCAAACGAACTGGGACCTGGTTCTTCCGTTTGCCACCTATGCGTACAACACTGCTACCCAAGTACCACTGGCTTCTTTCCTTCTATACGAACGTCAACCATCACACACAACTGACACCTTGCTCCCATACGCACCAGATACATCTAAGTACATGACCATGTCCGAAGCCACCCGTCACACCAAAGAATGCTACCAACTAGCGAAGCAGTTTGCTACGACCGACCAGCAACGCCAGAAAAAGGTCTGCGATGACGACCACCTTCCTGCCACAAAAATCGCCCCTGGGATCCTTGTATGGCTGTATGTACCACCCTGTGCGTCTGGTCTGTCTACGAAGCTATTTTCAAATTAACATGGTCCATACCACAGGGACATTGCGCGTTACACCATTGAATTTCTTACGCCGCTCGCTGACTATCGTCAGCATGGAAACAATGTTGTTCTCGTGTACCGCTTGAAGTCGTACTTCGACCTGTTTATTCCCACCTGTTAGAACGCCAGGACGGCTTTATCGTTCTTGATGGGGCCAATTATAATAAAGGAATGATCACAACCCCACAGAACAACAAGCATCATCACAGAGAAAGGTACCACGATATCGGCGCTCGAGCGCCACCATCTTCCTCGTCCTGTGGTTATCTCCAATCTTCCGTCGGTCCATTAGGTTCGCCCAATAAACCTCCTTACACTTGTCATAACGTCTGCTGACCGGTCTGACGCTGATTCGCTGTTTTTGCTGTGTTAAAGCTCGCACACAGTTCACTGCAGTCTCACCAAGGATAGTTAATTAGTTATCTCTAATAACTCATCTACAGCTGCTTTATTTGTGGTGTGGAAGTACAGCTTAGTCGCGAAATACCCTTTGATTACGATATAAATTGCCCCATATACTTTGTGGCATGAATTTTTTCATTTCATTTCATTTCATTTTTATTTCCTTAAGGACCCCACTGGGGGGTATTACATAAGGGGTGGATACACAAGAAAAGAGAACATTTGAACACGTTAGTTTTCACAGCACAGGTGATTTGTAACATTTGTCGTGAAGGATGATGGGCAGGTGGTTGAAGCACTGGAGCAGGGAAGGTCGTTCCAATCCTTGACGGCGTGGGGAAAAAAAGAAGCTGAAAAAGTGGCAGTTCTGTTGCGATAACGGGACACTTGAAATGGATGGCTTGTGTGGTGTGAAATGTATGTCAGGGGGAGGATGTAAGGAGCTGCATTGAGAGAAGAATGAAAAAATTTATAAAAGAGAGAAAGGGTGGCGATACGGCGGCGAACATAGAGGGGTGATAAACCGAATTGTGCTTTCAAGGATGAAATGCTGATGTCGTATGAGTACTGGGAGTGAATGAATCGAACGGCGCGATTTTGGACAGATTCGAGGTCGTTAATGAGGTATGTTTGGGGCGGGTTCCATGAGAGAGGCATATTCGAGTTTCGATGTGATGAGGGACTGATATGCCAGCAACTTCACACGTTTTGGTGCATGACGTAGGTGACGCTTCAAGAAGCCCAGAGTTTTATTTGCCGATGAAATGACGTTAGTAATATGCGCATTCCAAGTGAGATCGCAATACAATGTGACACCTAGATACTTGTAGGATGGTTGTCATTGTACAGGGACGTTGGCGATATGATATCAAAAAATGAAAGGATTCTTACGGCGGGTAAACATAACAAGTTTGCATTTGTTAGGGTTAAGAGACAAAAGCCAATTATCGCACCAATCTCGAATGTGGTTAAGATCGTTCTGGAGAAGATTTTGTTTGTGAGTGTTAGTTACCGTCCGATAGATTACACAGTCATCTGCAAACATGTGGATTTCGCAGGATACGCTGAGGGGTAAGTCGTTGATGTATATCAGAAACAGGAGGGGGCCAAGAACTGAACCTTGAGGTACGCCTGATGTTACTTTGAGGTAAGCAGAAGATTTATTATTAACATGCACAAATTGAGAATGGCTAGTTAGATATGCTTTGATCCAATTTAGTACACTTGGGTCTAAGTTTAACTGGGATAGTTTTAGCATTAGTCTTTGGTGGGGTACTGTGTCGAAAGCCTTTGCGTAATCTAGAAAGATTGCGTCAGTTTGTAAGTTGTTGTCGAGGTTAGCATGCAGATCGTGAAGAAATATTGCTAGTTCTGTTTCGCAGGAGAATCCTTTCCTGAAACCATGCTGGCTGGGGTGAAAAAAGTTGTTGGAATCTAGAAAGCTTACAATCTGAGAGTAGATGACATGTTCCACGATTTTGCATGGGACGCTAGGTAAAGAAATGGGACGGTAGTTCAATGGACAGTTCTTATCACCTGATTTGTAGATGGGAACGACCTTGCCCATGTTCCAGTCATGTGGAAGAATGCCTGTGGCGAGGGACTGCGCATACATCAAGCACAGAAATGGGGCAATGGTGTCATGGATATTTTTTAACACTTTTGAGTTAATATCGTCGACGCCACCTGATGAGGACAGTTTCATGTTTTTATTTATTTATTTTATTTGTGAAATACTGCAGGCCAAAAAGGCCCAAGCAGGAGCAAAAAGGCCCAAGTTTTGAATAATACTTGAAATACCACCTGCGCAAAAAATCAAAAAATAATTGAGCAAATAGAGGATGTCAACAGCACCGGGGCAGGAGAGGAAAGTACGCTAGGTTCGTTAGTAAACACAGATGAAAATGCACTGTTAAAAGCATCAGCACATTGATCATCTGAGAGCATAAGACCAGAATCATTAGTAAGGTGGATGGTGCTGGTAGACCGAGGGTTCACTATCTGCCAGAATTTACGTGTGTTATCGGTTAGCATGCCTGGTAAATCCTGGTTCAAAAACGTATATTTTGCGTTACTAATAGTGGTAGTATATTCTTTTTCGGCTGCGTTGTATTTTGCCCAAGCTTCAGGCGTCTCTTTTGCTTTTGCTGCGTGAAAAAGGCGCTTTTTTCTATTTGCTGGTCTCTTTAGTTTGTTTGTAAACCAGGGTTTGTGCGGCATGCTACGAAATGATGTTGTGGGGATAAATTTGGTAATTAATTTATTCATCTTATTTTTAAAAATCTCCCAATTATCGCTCACAGATCGGGAGTGAAAGCTATGTTCGAAGTCTGGAAAGAAGTTTTCGAGTTCTTTGTTAATGGCCTCATAATTACCTTTATCGTATAAGGTAATTGTTTTCTTGAGTTTGTCACGCCGCTCAAGAGGGAAGGAAAAATCTGCATGTATTACTTTGTGGTCACTAATTTCGGGTAGGTATGAAATGGATGATAAAGAATCTGGGCGGTCGGTTAGTATTGAATCTGGGATGTTAGCACAGCCGCCTGATATGCGCGTGGGCTCTGACACAAGTTGAGATAGGTTAAAAGTTAAGCAAACGTCTATGAAATCTTTCCTTTCGAAATCGTATGCCGACGAGGGCGCAGGGTTATGCCAATCAATTTTCGGGAAATTAAAGTCCCCAAAAAGTAAAATGTGAGCGTTAGGGTAGGTGATCGTGAGTGTGCTCATTATATTGTTTAAATCACGTGAAAAACCTGTATTGGTGCTCAGTGGCCTGTAGCATACCCCGAATAGGAATGTTTGAGGGGAAGCGTGGCAAACCAGCCACAGAATTTCATAGGCAGATTTTATGTTAACAGCAGAACAGGTTTTTTCTGGTCCAACAGCGATTAGTACACCCCCGCCCTACCGCGTTTGCGGTCGGTGCGGAATAACTGATAATTGGGTAAGTCCAAAAGCACTTCGGCGTCAGTAACTTTATTGGTTAGCCAAGTTTCTGTTAGTACCAAAATATTACTGTTGGAAGACGCCACAACGTTTGACACGAGTTGGCACTTCGGCATGAGACTACGAATATTAGTAAAGATAACAGAAAAAGAAGGTTCATTACGTGTTTGGATTTGGCAGTGGTGCGGTTTAGTCTGCGGGCGCGGTGATCACTATGCAACTTTTATAACCGATTGTGATCCGTGGTCAAAAATGTACTGTTTGGAACCCATATACAAAGTTTTGAAACGGATCTGAAATTTACCTGATTTCTGCTTAGCGAAAGCAACGAGATGACGGCGGGAAGTACGAACTGAGAGAGAATAATCTTCGCCAATGCTGAAATCTGTTCCTTTCAACTTTTTGGCATTTGAGAGGGTGTTTTCTTTGGTTTTGTAGAATGTGAACCTGACAATTATCGGGCGGCAACGATCATTAATGTGGCGGCCGAGGCGATGCACTCGGTCAATTTCTTTCGTGTCAATTTTTATTTTCAAGTGTTCGAGACAGTGGTTAATGATAAGTTCTTCTGTTTCAATATTTGTTTCTTTGGCGTTAGTATCTGGAAGGTTATAGAAGATTAAGTTGTTGCGGCGTGACCGGTTTTCTGCGTCGTCCAGCCGTTTTTCAAGTTCGGAAACTAAGTGCGTGGTTGTGGTAGTGTCGGCTTGAATTGCGGCAATGTCAGCTCATATGGGCAAAATATTTTGGTAATGGCGTTCTAGTTCGGTCATACGCTTTCCTAGATCCGACAATGTTTTGTCGGTTGTGAGGAGTTGCTGCTTTACTTCTTCAAAATCGGATATTAGTTTGTTTTGTCCAGCACTAATCTTTCCGAGTTCTGCGAGAATTTCGTTCATATTTGGACCAGGGTTAGTTTCAACGTCACCAGATAATAACAAGAGTACGGAGTAAACGGCATATAAACACTCGGCAATGATAGCGACAAGACACTGTGGGCCCGGCAGCAGGACTAGAAAGTAATCACTTGATTTTTTTGCGTAAAGACTGCTGTGCTTACTAACCTGCATTGTTGGGAGGAACGGGTAAGCGAACTGCATTGTGTCACAGCTGCCAAGCCCACAAGCTGACGCCGGTGACCGTTCGCGATATATAGGTGCTCGGAGTGGTGATGTTGAATTCGATGGGGCTGTCCAAAATGAAGTGGGGTAGGAGTAGTCAAGCCACGGCGCTGGCAACAGCGGCAGAGCGGTAGTGGAGGGGGGCGGGACAGTGCCTGCTTCGCCATCGCCAGGCAGGAAGGTGCAGTTTGATGATGGGTCCAACGAAGTGATTGCCAGGCTGGGCATCAGCAGGCGAGCGACAGATACAAGGAACACCTGCATTGTTTGGCGGAACGAGTAAGCGAACTGCATTGTGTCACAGCTGCCAGTCACAGCTGTCAATTTATTATGTATATACACAAATTTAAAACAATACAAGCCCCCCCGCCTACCTACCTACTTTTGCAAAAATTCAGAGTGCACTTCATTTCGAAGTTGAGGTCTCCTGCTTTCAAGCTTCGGCTTTGGCCTTTTAAATAGTAGACAGATCGTTCGGTCGCTTACAGTAGTTGTGACACGATGTTGGCTGAAAAGCACACATAATTTGTAGGGTACTGCAATCGCTCTTTTTTAACCAAGTACACTTTTTCTTTCAAAAATTTTAGTGTCCTTTCTATAGTGAACATTTTGTTCAATCTTTTTAAAGAGATTTGTTATCAAGTCAGTAGCCCCTTCAATATGAGCTCCACCAGTTATTATCGAGCCGGCTTTATTTTTGTTATTCTTTTCCCATTTCCATTGTTTAGCAACAATAGCATGCTAAAAAATTGTAGTCTACTTTTTTTTTGTAATATACTGCGTCATTAAGAAGCTTGGTATTGATATGAACATTAGGTTGTGGTGTTGGTTATTCCTGATGCTCTAAAATGATTCTTTTGAAGCTATATGGTGATCTGGTTAACATGTGCTATTTTTGTTGCTGCTGGTTATTTAGCTCAATTTCCTTTATTTGGTACTGCATTTTGTGTATTGACTGCTTTAGTGTATGAATTTTTATTTTACCAGCACAATAACCATGTAAACATGCTAAATATTAATTTGTATTCTACTGCGTTGCTGGAACGTCTTACTTACACTGGCGTATTTGAAACCTGGGCCTCTAGCCCAGCCAAACGGTTTTAGGCACTGACATATAGATAATATCTTATGTGCTTGGAAGATTGTGATGAATGCACATAAATAAATGCTAGGTTTTTTTATTACAACCCACATTTGCACTGGGTTCTGCATGCTACAAGGTCACTACCACTGGGTCTGGGTTTGAGAATGCTTAGAAACTAAATAAAAGAAAATTGATATTGCTTCTTTTGTGTATAACTCCATATAATTGGCAAAAAAGCAGCACTTGCTCATTGTAGGAGCTACACAAAAATAGATAATTTTGACAGGTTTAACTGTGTATTAACTGGCATAAATCATGCATGTGGTTAGTTGTTCATCATAGATTGAAGAGCTACATGGGAAGGGGCATGTTTGTCTTACAACCAAGTATCACAGCTATGACTTTACATAGATTTTTTTTAAATGTCGCAGAATCTGCGGTATGGTATTTTACTCAGAATGCAGGGCAAAGGGAGCACCTAAGCCACAAGAGCTATCCCTGTCACTGTATCGGCCGGTCTGCTATGCAAGTACACTCAGCTTGTTGAGAGCTTTGTTGTCACTTTTCATTCGGTGCTGAAAAGTTTGCAGGGGTCAGTTAGTGTGCACCTGGTGCGCGTTAATTTAGCATGTATTTTTTCGTCTGCATTGTCTTCAAAGGAGCTTTCGATGCTTTTCGTTAAGGTCTGACGAACAGGTTCCTACCAACGGTCACGAAACGAAGCAGCCCTAATGCTTTTCTGTGTCTCCATGTATGTTTAGTTAACACTTCTGCTGATATTATGTTACAGTGACATTGATAATATGCGAGGTGCTACAAGTAACTAAGGCACCAAGTTTCTCATCACTGTTCTGTTGAATGGTTATTTCTTCTCGCAGGTCATGGTACAGTTGGTGAACATAGCGTGTGCGAGCTCCAAGTAGTTCCAGCAGAGGAATTTAAAAGTGGAAACAATGTAAGGACCCTTTGTGTGTTGTGGTGTCTTGTATCATGACATCATCTTTGCTAATTGCTACGTACTTCTCGCAATATATGCTGTCATTCTTCCGAAACATTTCAGCGCATACAGATCACTGTGAGAGAAAAGAAATGTGAATGAGGTTTTTATATTTATTTAAATGACCAAAAAATGGAAGAAATTTTTGGAAAACAAAGCATGGGCAAAATACTCTTATATGAATAGGTGTCAGCAAGTGACCTTCTGCAGCCAGCAGCAAAACTGTCTTTGAGAAAAGCAGCATATTTCATTTCTGCGATTGAGTAAGAGGAGGAGAGTTACTATCCTTATAAGAATCTGGCATGTGCAAAGCTTATAGTTGTTTAGGTCATAATATCAGAATGGCTGAAGTCTTTGAGAGAGGCATTGTTGCTGAAAAGCTTAACTTGCAGATACAGGTCTTAGCATTGCTCACACTAAGTCTTAGAAATTGGGGGAAACATTTTAATTTCGGCGGGAGGATATAATGTTAGGACCAGAAGTGGCAGTAACATCCGAACACTCTTTGGTTACTGATTCTGCTTTTATGTTTGACTGCAGTTCGTGGTGTCCGTGCTGTTTATGGAAATTATGTTACATGGTTCGTTTTTGAAGTTTCACTTGCACTTTAACATATTCATAGCCACACACAAAGGCAGTTGTGATTTTTTTGTTTGATTTAGCCAGCAAGGTGCAGGACCATACTAGGTTTTTTTAGTTGTTTTGCATAAAATGTGATGACTTGAGTTTGTAGCAGTGGCATTTAGAAAACATTGAAATAAGAACGCTTTCTCAGCTTAGCTTTCATGCGAGGAATGTTTTAGGTGGAGGCACATGCTTCTGAACACGAATTAGGGAAATGTGTTATTTGCCAGAAGACAACTGGAATCGTCCCAAGGCAAGCTCTGACCTTGAGAGTCCACCGGAAAACACAAAAAAGCAAGTATGCAGCTGCATAGCTGTTCTGTTTTTAAAGATGACAGCACATACACAAAATTAGTATTGTGCATTGTACACTGACATGTCCATTCCAACCCAGTTGACTTTTTTAATGATAAGCCCAACAGAAATTCCGAATGTCAAACTCATGAAAAAGCTTTCTTTAAACATTGAAAAACTATTCAAAATAGCTTCATTGTACAATTCATCTGGATCAGTATTTTATTTAAGAGAATTATGGTGCAGTCTACTCTTGTTAAAACGAGGGTGGGGGAGGGGGTGGGAATTGCATGTCATATTGTGACAATCATTTCAGTTTTGTTCAGCAATATGTAAGAGGCTAGTTCCACTAGTACATGTTGAATGTATTCGACAGCATTATTTTGAAAGACTTCAATCACCAGCAGCGTCATTAACAAAATTGCAGTGCAAATTCTAATTGATGATCGAATGCTGTTATAGCAGGTGCAAAGACACTATTCAGTCTTTGCACAGGGGCAAAGTGTGGCCCAATAAAAAAGTGTTCTTGCAGTCTTTTCCAGCCCCCTCTGTTGATCAGCTTGGAATAAATTCTTATTTGTGTGGGCAGAAAAGCATGTTTGCTTAAATGAGGCTGCCTATTGGTCGCTGAAAACTGTTGCCTCTGCACAGCCTCCGCGGCTCACTGGGCAGTCCAAAGTTGGTCTGAGAGTTCTGAGCTCAGCAGTAGTGTGACCGGGAGTCTGCCCATAGAGCCCGGAACGAGCCACGCATCAGGGAGAAGTCGAGTCGAGCAGAGGCGCCAGAATAAAGCAGGGCAGAGTTTGCCAAATTCATTCCCTGCGTCCAAACGGTGCCAAGCCGTGGAAGCTGATCATAACAGCAGCACTAAGGCACTTTTCTCTTTAGTATTCTAATTTGATAGTGGTACTCACCTGCTGGGAGCACCAGAATGTTTTACTGTCAAAACTTTGATCGTCGCAGTGCCTAGCAACGTTACCACTATGAGTGATGAACATCCAACACAAAACATGAGCAATAGCAATTTAATTACGCTTGTATAGAAAAGAAAGTTGTGATAAGAGATTCACAAGCTCCCTTAAGCAATGATGCAATCACTTTGTTTCATATTTTAGTCAGCTGCAACACTTGGAACTACTTGAAACTTTGGAATGACCAACCAATGCCTCCTAGACTACATATTTTAGTCAGCTGCAACACTTGGAACTACTTGAAACTTTGGAATGACCAACCAATGCCTCCTAGACTAGGTGCCTGCCGCATGAGAAAAAAATCAGTTGTCACATTCTTTCCCTGCTTCTTTTTTGATTAGTGTCAGTGACTAGCGCCACCTATGGTGGACAGTGCAACAACTCGACATTTTGCACAGCCTCTGAAACAGGAGTGTATAGTCGCAGATCACAAATAACTCTCGACTGACGCGCCAGTATGGGCCACAAGTAAGCAACGTGATCATGGATGGATGGATGCATGCATTGATATGACTGTACCCTTTAGATTGGGTGGTGGCTAGTGCCACCAAGCGGTACTACTTAGTGATCCAAAGACTAGATTTATTTTCTTCCTTTATACAGTGATGTTGAGGACTCGTACTTTGCAGTGAAGGGTTTAATTTTCACCCGTGCCTTGACTTTAGCAACCAATCAGATAACCTCCTTCTAGTTAGTTCTACCCACTTAAAGTCTATTTTGCCCTCCCTGTCCCTGAACCTCAGTGCTTTGAAAAACTCTGCGCCATCATCCTGAACTATGTGGTGAAGCTCTTAACATAACATTATCAAGTGTTCGGCAGTTTCCTTCTCCTCTCCACACGCACTGCATACCGTATTTACCCTTCGTATTTGGCTCGATATGTCTTGGTTCGCAATACTCCCATCCTGGCCTCAAACAGTAGAGAACTACCCTGAGTATTATCATAGATTCTTTCCTTGGCAATTTCTTGCTTAAAAGTTCGATAGATCTTTAGTGCGGACTTCTTAATCATGCCAATTCTCCACGTATTGGTCTCAGCTTCCTTCACCTTCTTCTTAACAGATCATTTTTGGTTTGGCCCCCTGATGTTTTTCAAGTATTTACCCGTCAATTTTATGGTTAGCTTCCTTCATTTTGTATCAGCATTCTTCATGCACAAACAGCTGAATACCTTCCTAGTCCAATGGTCCTCCCCCATTTCTCTCAATCGCTTCTCAAATTTGATCTTGCTACTAGCTTCCCTGCCCTCAAATGATGTCCATCCCATATCACCTTGTAATCTCTGATTTGGTGTATTCCCGTGAGCTCCTAAGGCAAGCCTACCTATTCCACGTTGCTTAATTTCTAATCTTGCTTGAACTTCTGATCTCATCCACAAGATCGCATTGCCGGACGTCAGACCAGGAACCATGACCCCTTTCCATATTCCTCTCACAACATCATACCTATTGTAATTCCACAGTGCCCTGTTTTTCATCACTGCTGCATTCCTATTACCTTTAGTCGTCACGTATATTTCGAGTTTCCTTAGGTACTCGGTCCCATTGCTTATCCATATGCCCAGATATTTGTATTTATCTGTTATCTCTAGCGTGACCTCCTGTATTCTAAGCTAGCTACCTTCATTATTATTAAAAATCATGAGTGCTGATGTTTCAATACTGAATCTGAAATCTAACTTATCTCCCTCATTGCCGCAGATGTCCACCAATCTCTGCAAATCTTCCTTGTTGTTGGCCATTACAACTATATCATCTGTGCACATCAATGCTGGCAGTGCCTGTTCAATGAGTTTTCCTTGTTTGACGAAAGAGAGGTTGAAGCCCAGTCCACTTCCTGCTAAATTGGCCTCTAATCCTTGTAGGTACATCATGAATAACAAGGGTGACAGAGGACACCCCTGTCTAAGCCCTTGTTTTACCTCTATGGGCTTCGATACCTGTTTTTCCCACTTTATAACTACCTTGTTACCTTAATAGATGTCCTTTAAAAGATTAGTGACTCCATCTTCCACACCTAGTGCGTCCAGTATTTCCCTTAAGCCCTCTTGAACCATGCTATCGATCACTCCTTTGATATCCAAAAATGCTAGCAACAGGGGCCTGTGTTTCTTTTCTGCTATTTCGATGCACTGCGTCAGTGAGAACAGATTGTCTTTCAATCTCCTGTGTTTCCGAAACCCATTCTGTACTTCCCCCAGCACCCTCCCGTCCTCTAGCCATGCCTGCAGTCTTTCCTTTAAAACCTGCATCGCCAGCCTGTAGACCACTGATGTCACTGTTATAGGACGGTAGTTGTTTATGTCATCTTTGCTCCCCTTTCCTTTATAGATCATGCTCATCCTGCTAAGTTTTCATTCATCAGGGACTTCACCATCAATTACTATTTTGCTCACTGCCTCTCTCAAAGTCTACTTAGACTTCGGACCCAATGTCTTTATCAGCATAATTGGAATGCCATCTGGGCCTGTGGATGTGCTACTAGAAACCCTCTTCTCAGCCCTTTCCCACTTTCGTTGTGAAAATTGAGCCATTGCACCACTTACTTCATACTTGTCTATTGTGGCACAAAGGCACTTCTTTGTTGAAAATTTTCTGTCACCCTTGTTCTTATGTATTAAATAGCTTCGTCCTCTTCTAGCCTAGCACCTTGAGCAGTAGTTATAAACCTCTGCTCTAGGCTCATCTCATTCCTTAGGGACTTTATATGGTTCCAAAATTTCACAGCTGCCTTTCTATCTTTTTCATATACTTCTGCCAGCCACTGAGCCCCCCTTTTCTAATTCTTTTCTACAGGGAAGCACCCCTGTAGAAGGGGTGCTTCCCTTCTACAGCTTGGAAAAATTTCTCATTTTCTTTCAACATCATCAGTCGGTTCACTTTGTTGCTTGAAATGTCTGTGTTCTCTAGAGGGTTCCTGGCGTTTTGCTATGGCTCTCTTACCTTTCTCATCCCACCAACTCTTGGGTTTGTGTCTTCTTTTACAGGTTGACTTGTCACATGCCTTAGCAAGCTCTAGCTCAAACAGTCTAATTAGATTCGTGTATGTCGACACTGTTTTATTATCGTCAGTGATTACTTTGTCAATTTGATTAGTAGCTATTTTTATTCGCCTTCCTGAATAAAAATTTTTTTTGTAGCTCATCTTGTCTCTTTCCCACTTTCACTGCTCTTCCAAAACTTAGCTTGATACGTTTGTGATCATTACCCAGACTTCTGGAGCCACATTCATCTTCACTTCACTTTTATTCCCTTAAAGACCCCCTGTAGGGGTATTACATAAGGGGTAGTGTATAATAAAAAAAGAGAACATTACAACGGTGTTCTTAATGGCTTCTGCAAACATAGATGTGTTAGTGGTGGCACAGATGGCGTGAGGAAGGTCATTCTAGTCTTTTGCTGCTCTTACGAAAGAGGAGGCTTAAAATGCAGTGATAGGCTCAGGAGAATGCATCTATGTGCATTCCCCTGAGCCTATCATACATACTATGTGACATCAGTGCGTAATCTATCGTCGACTGCAGCCTTCCTACCTCCTTTATTATTTGCCCTTCACACTTCTCAGTACTGTTACAAATGATCAACTCATGCCTTTCACACATATCCTTAATCATTTTGCCTGTTGGGTCAGCATACCCATCTATATCTTCTGTGTGCACATTAATATCTCCTGGTATAATTATCTCGCACTCTCCTACTAATTCCTCAATGTTATTTAATATGCGCTCTGCTATTGCCTGGTTTTCCTTTCTGGCATTTGCTCCTGTCCACAAGTACACCAAACCAAGGAGTGTCATTTGTCCTGCCACTTTCCCTTTTAGCCATAAATTTTCCTTCCACTCCTGCTTGACCCTTTGCCAGCCTGTACTTTTATGAATGAATGCCCCAGTACCACCCCTCATTCTGCTGACTTTTATTCTATGACAATGTTCTCACGCATTGTCCAGATTTTTAGGAGGTTGTTGCATGTTCCTAAGATAAGAATCTACAAAACCACATAAAATCGGCCTCTCCTCCCTTAGCTGTTTTTCTATCTATTCCCACTTCAGCCTGTTCCTTCCACCCTGCATGTTGATATACCCTACATGTGAAGTGGCTCGGCCCTCGTGGCTACGTATATTTCTGCCCCGGTTTCTACCTGTCTTAGACATTGGTGCCACTTTGGAATCGTATCTGTCCATACCACCTGTCAAAAAGTTTTTGTGGTTTGTTTCCTCGTTATTAGCTATCCTGCACCCCGAAGGGCCCGCGTGCCTCCCAAAAAAGCTACTGTGCGTCCTGTAAGTCGCCAACCCACCTCATGACCTAGCGCCCATCGAAGTGAATTCTCTTTCGTTGAAAACCACCCCACCTATGCACCTCTCTGTTTATTTCCACCACTTCAAAGCCTTTTTCACGACTCATCCGCCAAATCTCTTGGTTCGCTTTGACAACCGCTCTTTGCAGGTTGCCGTCACGCACCAGTACCTCTGGTATCATGCATATCACTACCTGTACTTGAGGAGAAGTGGCGCGCATGTCATCGGCCCCTTTCGCAAGTGTGGTCGCTAGTCCTGCCGTATTTTCATTTAAGACATAGTTTAAACCACTTGAAATTATTAGGAGGTTTCACCTATCAGGTGTAGTTTTGAGTTTTGCGCTCGCTTGCCTCATGACCTCTTCCAGCTTGCGTCCTGGGAACATCCCTACTGCAAACCTCTCGTCACCTCTTATCCTCTCTTTGATTGCTTCTGCGCATTGATTTAAATTCAAGCCCCCGGTTATTATCACATGCTATGACTTTTCAGCTGGAGCGACCTGCACCTGGGGGTCACTTGCACCTGTGACGCCGGCTGCTTTGTCCCCTCCCAGCCCCACCACTACTTCGCTGTAGCTGGGTCTTGTGACCATTGAACGGGCTGAACCTGTTTTTTCGAAACTTGTTCCCTCTTTCTTCTCCGCCGTTTTGGTTTCCAATGTCTTACTGTTCTCTCCGTCGGCCGCTGCTTTGTTCACCTTCACTAGTGCCTCCTCTGCGGACTCCAGCCTTTCTCCCATAGCCCTCGTTTTTTCTTTCTCTGTCACCAACACAGTCTCTAGCTCGGTTATTCTCATCAGCAGTTCACTCTGGGCAACCGTCATTTCCTTCATTTTTTCCTGACCTCACATTGCCTACACTTGGTGTCAGCCTTCACTCCATTCGATTCTGCACTTGGGTCCATTTTCAAACCCACCCGGCATCCTGAACACTTTACAATCTTTTTAACCATGTCTTTCTGACACCGATTGTCTTTATGAATTGTCTCACTCGATAATTACAAAACACGATCTCTGCCCTTACGAAAAGAGAAAGTCTGAACTCTACTACGAAAATTTGTGTGTTCAATGTACGTGCACCTCCCCCACGGAGTGGCAAGAGAAAAAAAACACAAACAAACACACGCACAAACTATTAAGTACCTGGTGACTGACCTCTGAAAAAGCCGTACAGTGTATTAAGTGCTACAAAGATTTTAACTGCTGCCTTATTAATTATAAAGGCAAGCTCAAAACATGTAAAACCACTTATCAGCAGAGTCGATCAGGAGCGCTAAAAAAACACGTCCATTCACCGTGCCAGTCTGATTGGAACTCCACAGTGTCGTTCGCGAGCGCCACTGCACGGCGGTTGCTAAAAACTGGAGGCAGGCTAACTCCGCTGGGAGCACGAGTCACTCGTCAGACATCTTGATAATGGACCAACGTACTCTCAGACTGGCTTGGCTGGAGACTTGGCTTTGTCGGAAGCCAGCAGTGTTACGAGCTGCAATTTAAGATTGCTGTGGCTAAAAGTGTAACTCTGAAAAAAGTCGAGTATTTGGTAGGTGTTTCTACCACACAACAATAATCATCATCTATTTTGAGTACTTTCCTTGTGTTTTCACTAGAGACCGGATTTTAGGCAAATGCCTAGTATTTTGTTTCTTGCATTTCTGTCGTGCCATTTCGACATATGAGCACATATCAGAGGGTAAGAAGAGCTACTATTGTGTTTTTATAGTGCCTATGAATGCCTATTTCGGATGTTGGTGCCTAAATTCCTATAAGTGCCTTAAATGCCTGCTTTATAAATTGCTGCCTATTAAATGTTAATTAACGTCAAATTTTGTTTTCAAGTGCCGCTCGAGTCTGGTATTCCCATCACCCAGTCAAATTGAGCTTTCATAACACTGTGTGGTGCAACTTATACTCCATCTCATAGGTTACTTTCTGCACTGTCAAGCCTAAGGATATTTTAGCCAATAGGAAGGTTGATTAGCTTCTACACATGTATTTATCTGTGTCCCATTGTCTGCTCGGCGTCTCTTCAGCAGTTTATTGCTTGCATAGGGAGCAGGAGATGTTTTTGTGCAGCGGCAGGACGATCGCGAATGAGTGCAAAAGTATTGAGTATCATCAAGGGAAAGTAAAGTGTAGATAAAAAAAAATATTCACGTGATTTTCGGTTTATTTGTCGTTTACTTAAGTGGTTCTTCACTAGGTCATATGAGAAATTTTCCTTAGGTAGTAAAAGTTGTTGCATGCCCAATAAAAACTTTCTGTCTCTAGATTTTTTTCAATTGGTTCATTACAAGCTGTGAAAACACGACCTGAGGAGGTGATTTTGAAACCTTCACCACTCACCTGATGTAGACTTCGCTAGCCCAATTCTTTCCCTGCCCTATTTGGTATCGGAGCAACTCGTAGCTTGATGATCACAGAACGCGGACGCATCAGCACGTCATACGCGCATGAGGTACATTCGCATGACATGCCCCAGCCAGGCCGTGTACGCAAGCGTTGTTCTGTTGTTTTGACGTTCTCTGTACTTTACATGACACTGCGAGAAGTTCGAGACGTGTGCAATTTGTGCAATCTGTCACCTGAATGAAGGTTGTTCTGTTGTTTTGACGTTCTCTGTATTTTACTGCCTGTTTCTGGGGAATAGATCCCTCTGTGCATGCACATTTGGAGAGGCTGGCATGGATCATGTACCCTTATCACGATACACAGCATCGCACCGCAGGAACTCGTCTAAGGGACGATGCACCAAAAACACCCCAAGCATTGGGAATGCTGGCACAGGCATGATGAGACAATGGCAAAAACACTAACGCAAACGAAATGGAGGCAACTTAGTCTTAAACCTCGCTCGATACCACATTAAAAACAATAGTGCACATAGATTTCGTCTGTGTGCTTTAATGTTTCTGTCAACCTTCATTCAGGTGACAGATTGCACAAATTGCACACGTCTCAAACTTCTCGCAGTGTCATGTACTACTTTGACGGCCACAGAACCATTACATCATCTCCACCATGTTGGGGCGCACACCCGTGAGATGAAGGTCATGTGGTGTTCAGTCTGACTTCTCACCTTCTTATGGCCCGCTAGTGTTGCAAATATTGGCAGATGAGATGAGTGCCCAGCACGTGCATTCCTCTCTGCTTCTCGAAATTCTAAAACCTGCATAAGGGCCCTTTAAGGTGTGCATGGACAGTAGAAAAATTGAACCTGTGCGGTTAGACCAAGTTTATACGAGGCAAAAAGATCCTCATGGCCTATTGCGCTCTGGCTATTTACACCTGTGTAGAGCTTCTTAGCCACGCCGAAGAGAGAGAGACCCAGAAGCATGTGTATTCGATGGTGTACACTTAACTCACCATGCTGGACTAGAAATCAAGAAACTGTATTCTGTGAAACCAACGGGAAAAAATTGCATGGCTATGCTTAACCATTTCGCCTTTGTACCATCATAAACTAAAGCATTTATGTTTTCTTTCCTGTCGTAGCCACAGATACCACACATATTTCTTCAAAAATTTGAATTTTGTCACAGTTTATTGTGCCTGTATTTTTAATTTCGGGAGCCTGAAACATTGTTTTGCCCACCTATTTGTGGCACTTAAAACCTGGTTTTAGTGCCTATAAATCTGGCGTCTAGTTATCACTAAAAACCAGAACTTTAGGCAAAATGCTTCTTTTTTCTTGGAGTTTGTTTCGAGCCTATTTAACACATAAACACGAACTAAGGGATGGGAAACATTTAACATGCCTATAAGTGCCTATTTTGAGGTTTGTGCCTATATCAGCTTTCCAGTGCCTAAAAGTGCCTATTCATGTTAATCGAGTAACTGTTTGCCTAAATAAGCTGTTCATGTTGACGAAAACAAGAAGCACTTGGTGTGGTCATAGTAACGACAAGACAGGCATAGCGTGCTAGTACCTTTTTTTTTTCATTCATGTTTTCAGCTCCTGGTAAGTTGCGATAATAGTTCGACGTAGGGACGACGCGCGCATACGCTGTGTCATGTCAGCAAAAACAGGTCATGAGTCGACGTACTGCCACAGCCAACACATAACTAGGCGTCGCTGATGTGCTCTGACGCATGTGTTGTTTTGCCAATGCTCCGATAATGTCGCACTATAAACACGTCTTACGTGAGCGGGGCGTGTACCCCAGCGAGAAAAAGGGAGGCTAGCATCTATGGCGCTAGCAGGCCCCCCTAAAAGATTTCTGTCGCTTGGTGAGAGAGTAGTGCAGCATGGTTGCGTGAGCATGGCTAGAATGTACTGTAGCGAAGCAAGAGGAAGCTAACGCTAGTGTATCTACTGCCCCTTGAAAATCCCAATCGCTACGTTCGAGAGTAGTGTAGCTCGGCGATTGCGTTTGGGAGGCTAGAGTACAGTGTATCTAGAACCTACGCTAATCAGCCAGAGCTAAGCTAGCCTAGCGCTGCCTATTACAGCCTACACATAAGCTTAGTTGGCATTTATATTTTTCAAAACGGCAGTTGTCGGAAGTTTGCCGAGCAATAGGGAATAAAAAAAAGCCGTAAAATAACCTGAGGCAAGGGACCGGTGGATCACAGTGCTACTCCGTCGACCGAGAAACTGTTCATGTGAGAAGCCGGAGAGAAAAAATTGGAAAGATTAACAATATTTTAAGTTTGATGTCCACTCTGAAGCACGCATAGGCATAAAGCTTCCACCATTGCTTAGGCAACTAACGTGTATTTTGTGGTCATTCCACGGGCACACAGATTCATTTTGTTATTTTTATATCAGCATCTGTGAACTCGCATGCACCCATTACACTGAATGCAGCCATATGCGAAAGCTTCACTGACACAAGCTACTTTCAACTTTATTGCTTACAGTGTACAGTAATTCTCAATTCAACCTTCTCAAGTAACATAATGCAATAAAAAGTATGCACTAAGCAGTTGAAGTACGCACCTTAAACGGGATATCGCTATCGCCTTCGACGCTTAAAGGCAAAGCTTAAGTGTGCCTAGTATTTTTTGGACGTGCAGAAAAGGTTCGCCCCATTCCCAATGGACTGGTCCCTGACAAGGTTGCCTCAAAACTTAAATCTGCCTTGAAAAAAAACCCGGATTGTATACGCTAAAGCAAGTGTCTGAAGTTTCGAGTGGTGCTGATTCAAATATTACGAATGCAATAAAACATTGAAAGGGCTACATCACAAGTACGCTTCACTAGCTTCAGTGGACGTCAAGCATTCTTTCTTGCATAAAAGCAGATACTGACTGAAAGCAAGCACAATTCAAGCCCGAAAACCTTGAGATGATGGTGTTTTGTCACTGTTTTCATAGCCTTTCCCAGAATGTCAAACTACCTCAGCTTTCACCTAAATCTGTTCAAATGATTATGCTTCTCTTAATTTTTTTCATAAAAAAAAAACTAGCTTTCCGAAAGCACAGAGTTTGCCTGCTGTGTTTGTTAAAAGTTGAATATTGGTCCTGACTACACTACAAAAGTAACTATGAATTGTGCCTATACATGCCAAAGCGATGGTTCTTAATGCCTATTTAAGCCTAAATGTCAGTTTTCAGTGCCGATTATAGGTGCCTAAAACATTCTTTTTTCGTGCCTTAAGTTCTGGTCTCTAGTTATCACCATGGTTTCTGAAAGTTCACAGTCACAAGTGGCACAGGCATTCTCAGTGTGACTCAGTGGGACACAGCATTTTTGACAGGAAAGTAGCCAACGCTGAGTTTCCAAGAAAGAAAACGCGAGCAAGTCAGATAATCATTCAGATAATCACACAGCTTAAAACGACACAACACTCTTCTTTTGGTACACGGCTGTTATCATCATGGATTAATTCTATCGCCTTTTTTTCATTTCCCCTAATCATCTGCCAAAATTTCTGAGGGTTAGTTGCAAGCAGGGAGGGAAGCGTTTGTTGATAATAATTTTCTTTTGCGACGGATAATGCGCGAGTGTACTCGTCAGCTGCGTGACTTATCTTTACAATCTAAATGTGTGCATTATTTCTGTACCATTTTCATGACTGAAATATGTCACTGAAGCCTTTGTAGACCCTGGCATGAAACACTTTTGGCAAAAATTTTAAGTTCATGAGGTGCTCAAAACAGAACAAAATCTCTCACAAGCAAGTGGTATGCATTTATGTTGTTGTAGTTACAAGCCCTCTAATATCTTGCTATAATTTCTGCCTCTCCAGGTGTACACCATGGCTCACTCACCAAGGGGTGTTTGCATCATCATTAACAACTACGACTTTGGAGTTTCAAAGCGTGAAGGATCGGAGAATGATGTGCGTCGCATGAAAACTCTTTTCAAAGCGCTCCACTTTGACTGCATGGTGCACTCGGACCTTACTGCATCTGTGAGTCTAGCATGGATGTTCATTCGTCAAAAGCAAAATTGTGTGCAGAATGTGACAGCAGCAGATATAGGAAGACTGATCTTTTTTCCTATCGTTTCTCATGTAGTGACCTAGTTCCGTCTTTAAAACAAATGCATGACACACTGTCTTGACATCATGCTCAGTGACATTGACATCTGTCAAAAAATCACCAGGCCTCCGTGGCATGCGCAGCACAGTCACAGCAAAAGCCAGAAGAGCGGCCTTTCAGAGGCTTTTTTAAACACTCATTGGGCATCTGCTGCAAGCACACTTGCTTGATACCCTCTACAGGATTAATAATAAAAACGTTTGGGTAGTAGGCCGGCATTCGCTGTGCTATTTTTCGTCATTCTTTTGAGAAGCATGGTATCGGCTAAACACTTTTAAGGAATTTTGTGCCAATCGTTCATGCATTGGCTGACGACGATTAGGAATGATGCCTGAAGTGGGTATGCGCCATATTTAATAGGTGAACAAGAAGAAGCTTTTGCAATGGGTTGGAGAATCGGACGACCCACTTGTTACGCAATTGCCATTGTATGATGACTGGTTGTTCTTTCACAGTTTTGAAACACTTTATAAGTTGTATTAACGAGATTTCTTTCCTGACATAAAGCCTGCCTAAAGCAAGTTTGCTAACAAGTCCCAAGCACCGGCGTGACTCAGGGAAAGACCATGGCATGGGCAAATTACCTGGTTCAGATGGCCTGGTTCAGATGCTGCCTTTTACAAGGTGTTCAAGGAGTATATGGCCGCCGCATTGCATGAGTTTTTTTCAGAGTTTTTAGATCGCGGAACTCTGCCTCCATCGTTTAATCGTGCGCATACTGTGCTGATTCCTAAAAGAAAAGAGCAACATGTTTTGCGCAAAGTGACAGGATACAGGCCAATCACGCTAAAAAACGTAGATTATAAGGTGTTTATGAATGTTCTGGCTAGTAGGTTGCAAGGAGTTATATACAAGTTGGTCGGGGCACATCACACTTGGGGCATCAAGCGTAGAGGCATATTCATGAATATTCATGTCGCCAGGACCATTTTGGAGTATTCTGAGGCTGCGCTTCTGAAAGTAGCCATGTTACAAATTGATCTAGCCAAGGCTTTCGACATGGTTCCACACGATATCCTCTTCACGCTAGCTGAGTATGTTGGTCTTGGTGCAATCATATGTAAAGATATTAGATTGGCATACAAAAGTTCAACCACAAATTTAATTGTAAATGGAGAACTCTCACAGCGCATACAAGTACTTTCCTCCGTGTGCCAGGGGTGCCCTTTAGGTCCTTTGCTTTTTGCTCTATTTTTGGAACCACTGTGTCAGAAAGTGATTCACTATGCAGGAATTAATGGTTTCAGGTTTCAGTCATGTGTAGTGCGTGTTTTGGCATTCGCTGACGATATTGCCTTTTTTTCTGTTGATAGAGAGAGTGTCACTTCGTTATTAGAAATCACTCAAAGGTTTTGTGACACGAGTGGAAGTTTAATGAACAAAGAGAAAATTTGTTTTATGGCATGGTAATTGGGATCTCACGCCCAGTTTCTTTGGAAATATTCAGTGGCTCACGACACCTAGTTGTTACCTAGGTATCAAGACAGTGAAGTATTTTCGCTTGAAAAGGCTGAAGAACTGCGCGCGACAGCCAAATGATGGGGCGGTCATGGCTTATCAATTTTCTCTCAGTCAGCTGTATGTAACATGTTTCTGGTTGCTAAAATTATGTACATTGTGCAAGTACTTTGTTGTACGTGTAAAAGGATTCATAAAATCTACAGGATATTCGCCACGTTCATTTGTAGCTCTACATGGGAGCGAACACCTAAAACGAACTTGTTTCGGCGTGTTAAGCAAGGAGGGCTGTCTTTGGGTCATCTGTTTCTTAACCAAGTAATATCACGTTTCCTGCTTATGAGAGACCAGAGAGACTCTTTTTTATGGTTTTTATTTCAAACAACGCTATTACACCACATTCCTAACTTCTTTGTATCTTCAGACTGGGAAGAACGACACACCTTGTCACCGTTCTTGCGCGAAGTTGTGTTCTCATATTGCTTCTTAAGGGCAAGGTTTTCGATAGATTACCTAACTAATGTGAAAAGAAAGCGCCTTATGAAAGACTTGATGCAGAATGTTTTTCTTGTGTCTCTCTGCCGTTCAAAGTATGAAAAATCATATGAACATCAGTACTAAAGCGAGCGCAAAACATTTGTACACCACCCAATGTTAAAACCTTCTTTTTAAACTTCATACGGGAACCTTGCCAGTAAAGACGTGGCTTGAAGAGAGAGGGATGTATGTACCATGGGGAAGCAGCTGTCTCCTGTGTAACAAACCTGAGACCATTGAACATGTGTTTATTGATTGTAAGAATGCTATTTTCTTTTGGGACAATTTACAGAGGGCAGTAAAAAAAGATTTACCTCTTACTCCATATGGAATCCGTTTTTTGCTTTGTGATCGTTCTATGCAAAATTTGGATGTTATATTTTTACTTGGTCTTCATTCGCTTTGGCCTAGTATGCTATCGTACAGACGCTGTGATGTAACAGTTCTATCCATTAATGAATGTTTTGTGGAAGCTGTTATCAAAGTGCGAGGTGTGTATAAAACCACCGATTGTGTTGTAGATGTAATATCTTTGATGCGTTATCACACATGAAACACGTGTGATGGTGATTGTCAGATTAGCTTGACCTGTAGTCAAGAAGGCAATAACGAAAAAAAGACAGCGTGGCTCAGTGGTAGAATACTGGGCTGGCACCCAGCGGATTCTGGTTTGAGCCCCACTTTGTCATTGCTACTAGGTTTTTTTTTCCTAATTTCGTGTGATGTGGTTACGGACAACAGCACCAGAGGTGGCGGCGGCAATGGACAACTGCGGCGCTGCTCATGACCCAAGTTTTAATTTCATAACAGCTTTCGCTGTAAAACATGGGGACCTGGTTTAGATGCATGGCTTGTCTGTACCCCTCATTGGTTGGAATACTAGCTCCATCACGGCAGTTCAATATATGTTAACAAATCAATCAGACATTTTTTAAACCTGTCATATCATTAGAAAATCTTGCTTCAGCAGTAGGTGAGCCCAACCATGTAGAAATTGTGTGAAGTGCAATCTTTGCCGTATTCCCCAGAACTGTTCATTGTGCCAGCCGCAATGTTTGTGAAGCCTCCGTAAATAAGCCATTATACTAACCCATCATTCACAGAGGTATTTTGTGTGTGTATGGGAAAGATATTTCAATCAATGTACAATAATATACGTGTTGAGAAACACATCTTTTTCTATGCCCAGTTCACTTAGTTCGTGTGACTACTGACAATGCCTTGAAGGCATGTGTCACTAACAGATGTAGCTTACTGTATTATTTCATATGTAATAACTAATAATAAAGCATATAAAGGAAAAAGTTGTATGTAATCATTCAGTTTTACTGGTGCATCTTGTTCACCTTAGAGTGATCGCTGTCACCAGGAAAGTTGGTATTTTTAGCATTGATGGGTATTCTGAGCATTCTTTTGACATGGAAGCTTCATTACAAGTTTTCTCTCAGCAACATACCAAGATGCATTTTGGTTTTGCATGCGAGGCCTGCTTTAAATGGCTGGCTATAAAAGTGGTTATGAATTTGTACCTTCCTTGTACTTATTTTTTTATCTTCACCACTGACTCTAACCCCTGCATAGGCAAATGAGCCGTTCAAATAAGTAAAATTCATTCTGTGAGTAATGAGAGTGTTCCATTCAATTTTAGGAGCCAAAAGCATGCTTTAGTTCTTGTTTTGATACCACATAATCGAACATTCGTGGCTGTGAAATTACTAGACATTGATTATTTGGCTCAAATACAGGTGAGAAAGAAATAACTAAATAGTAGCCCAAAAGTAGCCATCTATCTTCTTCCGCCAGCACCAGCCTCAAGAAGTAGTCAGGGGATGACAAAGTAGCTAAACCTGACAACCCTGGTTTTAACCAGCACAATGCAGAATTATCACCTAAGAGTCGTACTCTTGACAAAAGACACAATGCCTGGAAGAACCTGTTTGCAGAGCCTGGTGGCAGTCAATACCAGAAAGTCCACGTACCAAGTGGAACTACGCCAAACATGGTGAATGTGCCCGGAACACGGGCGCCTCAACCTAAATATCAGACTGCCACAGATGGATAGTGTAAGTAAATAGGTATGAGTGACAAGTCCTTATAGGTTGGGCCATGACAAGGTGGACTCTTTAGAATTTATTTACTGTACTACTATACCCTCAATTAAGGGCCACACTCGTATTATGGCCGCTCCCTCCAACTTGGCAGCCCAAATTTTGAAAAAAAAAAAAAAACCTCGCCAGTGCATGGGAGTGTCGTCACGTCTGGCATACGGCGCATTTCGCGGGAGTGCGCCGTCACGTCTTGCATATGGCGCATTTTCGATACCATGGATGGCACTGAGGATGGTTGAATACATGAACATATGCATGACCCGAGCAGCGGCGACGGTCTGAGCACGAGCAGCAATACTGATTAAGACATCTAGCAGAGATGTCCGGAGCTAGACGCTAGATATTTAATTGTTGGGTATATATGGCTTGATTAAATAGGTTTTTTCATACGTGAACGAAAAATTGAAAAAAATGTTTCCCACTTCTGTGGAGTGGCCGCACTCATTAAAATCACATGAAAAAAGTGTGGCCCTTACACGTGTGTATAAATACTTATTTATTTACTCATATTGCTCTACAGGCTGAAGAGGAGCTTTGAATGGGAACTTTACGTGAAAATTTAGTGGCAAAAAAGGCATAAAAATCAACCTTTTTTCAAGGCAAAGTATGCAGACGGGAACATACTAGCAGAACCGTGGCAGGAAACATAGTAACAGGCAGAACTGCAAACAAGCATTGTGTGCAAAATTTAGCACAATTAGTTACAAATACGACATTGTCAACTGGAAAAATCTTTCATAATATGATGATACAAGGCAATGCAAAATTGTTGATGAATTTTTGTGTGGCCATAATGATGCTTGAAAATGTAAGAATTTTAAAGTTTACCCTGTGTGCGTGGGGGAGTATCAAGCGAAAACAACTACTCCACAATTTACATTCAGGAGTATTTATAATTTGAAGGGGAACATTGTAACCACTCAGCCAGCTATACAGGCATGCTAGCAGAGCATAATATGGCCTTGTATAGCGTATTGTAGCATTGAGGGAGAAAGAAGACAGGAGATAGAAGAAAAGATGAGCAAGGGGTACTTGTTTATTAATTTATTCATTTTTAATACCTCTAAGGGCCTTCTTCCGAGAGTATAACATGGAAGAGCGGCTACATTACTAAAAAATGTGAAAAACAAACGACAAAACAAATACCAATGCATGAAATACTACTGCGGGTCATTCCACACCAACTGTCCCAACCTTGGAGCTTGAAAATCTACGATTTACTTAAAAAAAAATTCACAACTATCTACCTAAAGCCGAAAGTGTTTCTCTAACTCATATTTTGCGAAAAAAAGTTTCTAGTAATATAAGCCTCATTTGAATTTTTTTCGGAAAGCTCCAAACCATAGCTCATAAAACGTGTCGAAAAATTTGTTCTTTTTAAACTAGAGTAAGACAAATATTTACCTTTAGAACAATTGTAGGTATTTTACTTAAAATAACTTTAAAGAGCTTTTATACTTTTGTGGATTTTTTGTGGCCTTAAATATGGAGAATCTGGTCTATACTGGGGGTTTCTTCGTAGAAAGACAAAATTAAAAGAAATAGGTTAGTTAACATTACCATATTTTCAGAATGTTTTACTGAACACCAAAAATGATTTCAAGCGTATACAGTGTGAAATAAAGTTTACAGGTAGCGACAAATTTGAAAAATTTTCATTTTGGCACATCTTCGGGCGTGAATTCAACATTGAAGCTGTTCTACAAAAAATATCCTCAATAGCAGATTTAGTAGCAACCTTCATTGGCTACTCACTCAGAAAGCTTTATCAAATTAATTTTTGTTTTACGCAAGAAAAATATTTTTCAATTTGTGTGTTACTGCTTTCGGGGTCTGGCATGTTTATAGTCGTAACAATGCGTCCTAGCAGTAAGTACAAGCTGCACGAATGTGGGAACCATCTAGACCACGAAATAACCTATGTCCGTGCTTGCTTAAATCATTTACAAACTAGTATTACCTTTAGTTAATGAGAAAGGCGAGACCCATTAGACAGCATTTAGCCACATGCAGCCGTGTGGCAGCCTGTGTATGTATATGTTTATGCAGAAGTGGGAAGTGGTATCAATATGTGCAACACACAGCTACCTCTACCTATATGCCAACATTTAGAAGTAGGAGGAGCATGATGAAGGAAAGGATCAATTGAAGTGAAAAACAAAAAATGTCAGGCCTGCACAGAAGGCACAACATAGTCACAGTGAAAGCTAGAAGAGCAGCCTTTAGGAGCCTTTCTAAACACTCTTTGGGGTGCTACAAGCACACTGCTGGGCACCCACTAAGCCATAAATAATCATAAATTTTCAGTTGTAGGCCAACATTCACTATGCTATCCTTTGTCAGTCTTTGGAGAAGAGTGGTATCTGCTATGCACTTAGAAAGTTTTTGTGAAATCGGAGGCTAATTGCTGCTGCCACCACTGCGCAAAGGCAGGGGCCGGCCTCCGCCGCGGCTGCAGTCACTGGTGCCAATCGGCAGCGTCAGCTGCGCTGCCACTGGGAGGCGGCACTTACCAGCGACGAGCTGGCCGACCAGCTTTGGGCCGTCCGGCAAGCTGAAGACGCCGCCCGGGTGCAAGGACTTCGAGCAGTCACCTGAGGCACCGCCATCATAATCAACGGAGAGTGGGAAGGGACAGGGGTTAATCCCCTCTTCTCTCACCTCGCCCGGTAAAACTGCCAGACTTTAAATAAAGTCTATTCATTCATTCATCTTTTATGCAGTGTCTGACGATGATGAGGTAATATGCCTGAAATGGGTATGCGCCATAGGTAATAGGTGATGAAGAACAAGTTTTCTAATGGATTGGAGCATTGGACGACCCACTCGTCACGCAATTCGCATTGTGTGTCGTCTAGCTGTTCTTTTGAATTTTTAAAACATTTTATTACTCATAATCATGCGATTCCTTTCCCAATATCAAGCCTGCCTAAGGCAAGTTTAGAAACGTGTGCCAAGTACTGGCGTTACTGAGTGTTTCATGGAAGCTGTTATAAAAGTGCGAGATGTATATAAAACTACCGACTGTGTTGAAGATGTAATATCTTTGTTTGATGCGTTATCGCACATGAAACACGTGTGATGGTGATTGTCAGACTAGCTTGACTTGTAGTCAAGAAGGCAATAAAAAAAAAAAAACTGGCGTGGCTCAGTGGTAGAATACTGGGCTTGAACGCTGTGGAACCTGGTTCAAATCCCATTGTTTTTATTTACAGAGGTTTTTTTTCGTTCGATACTAGTTATGGACAATCAAGGCACCGCGGGTGACCCGTGTTCTAATTTCATAAAGCCTTCGCTGTAAAAAATAGGATGTGCTGCTTGGCAGCTAAGTTGCAGTTATGCACCGACATATGGTTACTAGTGCCAAATGGTCAATTATTTACGATTATGTTGGTCCTAACTGCTATTTGTCCGTGATGCAAAACATTCTTATATTATTTCTATGTAGACTTATTTTATTGGTATTATTCTTCCTAATTTGTACTGCTTTTTCTCATAAAATAAACATGTTTTGTATCATGGACAAGTCGAAGTTGAGACCAACATAATCTTGTATAAATGACCATTTGGCACCAGTGACCATATGATGGTGCGTTACTGCAACTTCACTGCCAGCAGCTCATCTCTTTTTTTTCTTTTTCATTTTGATAGATCCTTTCCTTCATTGTGCTCTTTCTACTTCTAATGGTTAACATATAGGTAGAGTTGGCAGTGTGTTGCACACATCGGTACCACTTCTCAGTGCTGCGTAAGTGTATATATGCGCAAGCTGCCACACGGCTGCATGTAGCTAAATGCTGTCTGGTGGGTTTCATGTTTCTCGTTTACTAAGAGTAATGCTGGTTTGTAAATAATTTAGGTAAGCATGGACAAAGCTTATTACACTGTCCAGATGATTCTCAGGTTCGTGCAGCTTGTACTTACGGCTAGGATGCATTGTTACAGCTATAAACACGTCCAGATCTCGAGGACGGTAACACACGAATTCAAAAATATTTTTCTCGCTAAAAAACAAAATTATTTTGTAAAGCTTTCTGAGTGAGTAGCCAATGAAGGTTGCTACTAAATCTGCTATTGAGCATATATTGCCACGTTTCATTTCCCAAGTTTTCGTTATCGTCCCAAAACACCACACCATTCTCAGCGCGAACCACGCCTGCAGGTTTCGAGAAGGTTCTGGACTGTAGTAGATCATTTCGATTAGATCACGCCCACTGTGCGAACGGTACAGATTGTTCTGGAACCTACGCCGCCGCCAGGGATAACGCTAGAACATTCGACGGCAAGAGTATAAATGCCGACGCGCTTCGCCGCTTGTCAGTTGTTGATCGAAGGCCGACGCTCCATTCGCCGCTATCAGTCCGAGACTGCTATCTGTGCGAGACTGCTGCTGTAATTGGACTTTCCGTTTACCGGGCACAGGTTCGCCCAAATAAACAGTTAAATCCCAACACGAAGTCTTCTTTCTTCGGCCACGTCACGACCCCGTGACATCTGGTGGAGGTGCTGCTTCGTTCATGTACCGGACGCCCCCGTCAAGCCGTGAACCCAGCCCACGTCGCGGAGAAGACACCGACGCCAACCAGGAGCAGCGAACAAGCCGCCAACAGAAAGGGCTACCACCGGAGTACGGGATTCTAGAAGACAAGGCGCGGAAGACCAAGGCCATGACCGCGACTGCAGCGACAATGACAACCGCCGCATCCCAGCCCACGATAGTCATGCATCAACCCAGGGAACCACCAATTTTCCATGGGTCATCGTTCGAAGACCCGGAGTCCTGGCTAGAAACATACGACCGTGTGGCCGCCCTCAACCACTGGGACAACGAAGAAAAGCTCCGTCGTATGTACTTCTACCTGGAAGACACCGCAAGGACCTGGCTAGAGAATCGTGAGTCCACGCTCCGAACGTGGGATGTCTTCTGCGGCGCATTTCTGCAAATGTTCGCGAGCGTCGCTCGCAAAGAAAGGGCCGCTGCTCAACTAGAGACCCGGGTTCAGCTACCAAATGAGAAGGTTGGAATTTTCACAGAGGAGATGACCCGCCTATTTCGTCACGCTGACCCAGACATGCCTGAGGAGAAGAAAGTTCGTTTCCTCATGCGAGGGGTCAAACAGGAGCTCTTCGCGGGACTAATGAGGAATCCACCGAATACCGTCCAAGAATTTGTATCCGAGGCGACCACCATCGAAAAAACCCTTGACATGCACACCAGACAGTATAATTGTCGCCTGACTCCAGAATGCGCTGCTGCTCAAACCAGTGACTCCGAAAACCTGTGTGAAACGATCCGAGCGATTGTGCGGGAAGAGCTGCGCAAACTGTTGCCTTCGGCGCACCCTCAAGTGGATTCGATCGCCGACATTGTGCGAGAAGAAGTTCGGCAATCACTTCGAATTCCCCAAACACCGCTGCCCGACCCAGAAACTATGAGCTACGCCGCTGCAGTGCGACACAACGCTCCTCCCCGTCCACGCCAAAACGCCGCCCCGTCGCACTTTCGTCGCCGGACACCACCGCCCCCACCACCCCCACCGACGACCTACCATTCACCAGCGGGCCAACGCAGTGCGCCGAGGAAAACCGACGTTTGGCGCACCCCTGACCACCGCCCACTGTGCTACCACTGCGGCGAGGCCGGGCACACTTACCGCCGTTGCCAGTACCGACAGATGGGACTGCGTGGCTTCGCCGTCGATGCACCACTCCGCAGCCAGGGGAACGGTCACGTGACATCGCCGACTACCTGACAGGAACTCAATGGACACCCCGAAGTCCTTCCCGTTCACCGTCGCCCAGCCGCCGCATGTCACCGCACCCCCGGCAGTACTCCGGCCCAACGTGGGGCCGGTCTCCTAGCCCGTATCCGGGAAACTAAGGGCAGCAACCGGTGGAAGTGCGGTTGCTGTACGACGAACTACCGAAGATCCTCTGACGACGCCGCGACGGAGCTTTCCGAACACACTGCCAACCAAGCAAAGCCCTGACGGCGAAAGCTCACTTACCGGAGGTGGCCTGACGACGCAACATGGAAGCAGCGGAACAAACCGACGCAGCCGTGACCCGACGCCACGTCCTAACTGTAATGCGAGACGGCGAACTAGTGACCTCAACGTTCTTCTCGACGGCCACAGTGTGACCGCTCTCGTCGATACTGGAGCCGACTATTCCGTCATCAGTGGACCGTTCGCCGCGAAGTTGAAGAAAGTTAGGACAGCTTGCGATGGCCCTGAAATCCACACAGCCGGAGGTCATCTCGTAACGCCTGCAGGAATCTGCACAGCGAGAGTCACCATTAACAACCGTATTTATCCTACAGACTTCGTAGTCCTACAGCGTTGCTTGAGAGATGTCATCCTTGGCATGGACTTCTTCTGCCTCCATGATGCTGTCATCAACCTAAAAACAAAGTCAATAACGTTATCCACAGAAGAAGCACTACCACCACGCACGCCGTCAGGACACCATGCCTTGAATGTGCTGGAAGAACAAGTCACCATTCCGCCTCGCTCAAGCGTCATTATTTCAGTCGGCGCTCCTAAATTACCTGACTTGGAAGGCGTCGTTGAAGGCAGTGAGCATCTGTTGGTCACCCGAAATATTTGCGTCGCAAGAGGAATTGCAGAGCTGCGGGGAGGAAAAGCAACGGTTATGCTCACGAATTTCAGCAATGAGTACAAACATGTGAACAAAGGAACAACGGTTGCATACATCGAAGAAATTGTCGAAGGCACCAGTGCTTTCGCCCTCGCTGATTCTGCGGAACCTGCTCAGAGGAACCAAGCCCCTCCCATAGCTTTCGACGTCAATCCCAGACTACCGAACGATAAGCAAGAACAGCTCAAGGCCCTGCTCCTGCAATACGAAGATTGCTTTTCGTCGTCATCGAAAATTCGGCAGACCCCAATCATGAAACATCGCATCATAACCGAAGAAAATGCCAGACCACTCCGTCAGAGTCCGTACAGGGTTTCGATACGAGAACATGAGGCCATGAAGAGACAAGTTGATGAAATGATGCCGGATGACATTATCCAGCCGTCCAAGAGTGCATGGGCATCCTTCGTGGTGTTAGTGAAGAAAAAGGATGGGGCCCTACGTTTCTGGGTCAATTATCGCCGCTTGAACAAAATTACAAGAAAGGACATCTATCCTCTCCCACGAATAGACGACGCACTTAATCGGCTCCATAACGCCAAGTACTTTTCGTCAATGGACCTCAAGATTGGCTATTGGCAAATCGAAGTTGACGAAAGAGACCGAGAGAAGACGGCGTTTATAACACCGGACGGCCTTTTCGAGTTTAAGATGATGCCCTTCGGTCTTTGCTCAGCGACTGCAACTTTTCAACGCGTTATGGATACAGTACTAGCAGGATTGAAGTGGCAAACTTGCCTTGTGTACTTGGACGACGTCGTCGTGTTTTCTTCGAGTTTCGACGAGCATCTTCGGCGCCTTGAAGCTGTACTTCAAGCCATCAAGACGTCCGGACTCACACTGAAGCCAGAAAAGTGCAGATTTGCGTATGAGGAGCTCTTGTTTCTGGGACACGTTATCAGCAAGTCTGGAGTTCGTCCCGATCCACGGAAAACAGCCGCCATCGCCGACTTCCCACCGCCCACTGGCAAGAAGGCCGTGCGCCGATTTCTGGGCCTGTGCGCCTATTATAGGCGGTTCGTGAAAAACTTCGCCCGCATCGCCGATCCTCTCACTAACCTTACCAAGGCCGACGTGGAGTTCAAGTGGGAAACGCCACAGGAACACGCTTTCCAGGAGCTCAAACATCGCCTCCAGACGCCTCAGTTACTTGCCCATTTCGACGAATTCGCCGAGACAGAAATACATACTGATGCATGCAGCGTAGGTCTTGGAGCTGTTCTTGTGCAGAGGCCTGACGGACTTGAAAGGGTTATTAGTTACGCCAGCCGATCGCTATCCAAAGCAGAAGCAAATTATTCCACAACAGAAAAGGAGTGCCTCGCCATCATCTGGGCTACGTCGAAATTTCGCCCCTACCTCTACGGCAGGCCCTTCAAAGTTGTGAGCGACCACCACGCCTTGTGTTGGCTAGCCACCTTGAAGGACCCTTCAGGTCGCCTCGCACGATGGAGTCTGAGACTTCAAGAGTATGACATTACTGTCATTTACAAGTCCGGCAAAAAACACTCTGACGCCGACTGTCTCTCTCGTGCGCCTGTCGACCAACCGCTACCCGACGACCCGGATGACGAGTACTTCTTGGGAATGATAACTACCGACGACTTCGCTGAACGACAGCGGGCCGACCCGGAACTTAAGGCCCTAATAGAATACCTCGAAGGCAGGACCGCCGAAGTCCCCAAGGTATTCAAGCGCGCACTTGCATCGTTCTTTCTACGAAACGGTCTTCTACAAAAGAAAAACTTTTCACCGCTTCGAGCTAAGTACCTCCTTGTGATGCCTTCAGCTCTGCGACCAGAACTCCTGCAGGCCTTGCACGACGATCAGGGCACCTCGGTGTTTCTCGCACGCTCGCGAGGATACAAGAAAGGTACTACTGGCCACGTCTTACCACCGACGTCACTCATTATGTGAGGACATGCCGGGACTGTCAGCGACGCAAGACACCGCCGACAAGGCCAGCGGGAGTTCTGCAGCCAATCGATCCACCTTGCCGACCTTTCCAGCAGATTGGTATGGACCTACTGGGGCCGTTTCCGACGTCGACTTTCGGAAACAAGTGGATCGTGGTAGCTACCGACTACCTCACCCGCTACGCCGAGAAAAAAGCCCTGCCAAAAGGCAGTGCATCCGACGTAGCTAAGTTCTTCGTCGAAAATATCGTCCTACGTCACGGCGCCCCGGAGGTCCTTATCACCGACAGAGGAACGGCATTCACTGCCGACTTAACTCAAGCGATCTTGGCATACAGCCAAACAAACCACCGCCGGACGACAGCGTACCACCCACAGACCAACGGCCTCACCGAGCGGCTTAACAAGACGATCGCCGACATGCTGTCAATGTACGTCGATGTCGAACACAAGACGTGGGACGCCATTCTTCCGTATGTGACCTTCGCATACAACACGGCGGTGCAGGAGACGACGCAGATATCTCCATACAAATTGGTCTACGAAAGGAGTCCGGCAACGACGCTCGATGCCATGTTACCCAACGTCACCGACGAAGAAAACCTTGATGTGAGTGAGTACCTTCAACGCGCCGAAGAAGCCCGACAACTTGCGCGTCTCCGTATCAAAAATCAACAGACGACCGACAGCCACCGTTACAACCTTCGACGACGCTTCGTGGAATACCAGCCCGGTGAACCTGTTTGGTTGTGGGCCCACCTTAATGCTGAATTCACGGCCGAGTCTGTGGAAAATTGATCATTTTTGCAACTTTGTCGCCACCTGTGAACTTTATTTTGCACTGTATATGCCTAAAATATTTTTGCTCTACAGTAAAACATTCAGTAATATGCTATCATCAACCATCACGTTTCCCTTAATGTTGTCTTTCTATGAAAAATTTCCCAATATGAAGCAGAATCACCATATTCAAGGCCACATAAAAAATTCATGGAGCGTAAAAGATCATAGAACTTAATTTAAGTAAAACACCTACCATTGTTATAAGAGTAAATATTTGGCTTACCCTAGTTTAGGAACGGATTTTTCGACGTGTTTTATGAGCTATGGTTTGGAGCTTTCCAAAAAAATTCAAATGAGTTTTTGGGTAACGTAAACTTTTTTCTACAAAAAAATGTGTTGGGGAAACACTTTTTGCTTTCGGTAGATAGTTCTGAATTTTTAAAAAGTAAATCGGAGATGGTCTAGCACCAAGGTTGGGACAGTTGGCGCAGAATGACTCCTGTCAAACATGTCAAATATAGAGAAAAAGAAAGAGACAGAAAGAGACATTGAGAGAAAGAAACAGGCGCAAAAAAATTAGAGCAAGCATAGCCGTGTGTAGTGTTGAATCGATAAATCAGACAGTGATAACACAGATGCACTTTTGGCAAAGGTCAAGGAGATTTTAGCAGAACAAGTTGTAGTTGAGGGCTGCCACAGAATTGGCACCAGTCGAGAAGGTCGTTCACTCCCATTTATATTGCGTTTACGGAATTTGATAAAGAAACTGCAGTAATGAGAACTGTTTAGAAATAGAACAGAATACAATTTTATATCACTGAAGACTTTTCAGTTAAAATGGGTACAATTCGTAAAAACATTGAGCAGTGACCTCTTCGTTTCGTGACCATGGTGAAATCGCATTATGATCATGCTTTTATAGACTGTGTCCGCTACAATTTGGATGAGGCATCCAATTCCATAATGAATGAGTCAGGTCTGCCTGTAACTACTCGTGTGAATAATGCCAACGTCCTTCCAAGATTTTCAGACCCACTTTCACCTACATCGTCTTCGACATGACAGGTTCATGACTCATACAGTGCCACTTTCCTACACTTCAATGCAAGAAGTTTAGTCAATAAGTTCCCTCAGTTCTTTTCTCTTGTAACAACTTACACCCCTAATTTTATCAGTGTCACATAGACTTGGCTTCACAATCAAATATTTGATTCTCAATTCACGCCACCCTGTTATGTGGCTGTGCAAACAGACTGTCAAATTGGCAAGGTGCCTTTTTCTAAAATCAGATATATTGTTTTCTGTTATTTCTCACCCAAGCTGAGCTCGAATCCGTTTGGTGTAAATTTTGCATAGGCAATAAACATATTATCATCGCTGTTTTTATCATCCTCCTGGTTCATCTCCTCATAACTTCTCCCTTCTTGCTGATTACATCAACGTGCACAATTTTCATGCATTCACTGGCATTCCCTGGTCACTTTTTCATGTCATAGTTCTTCAGGTAACAAACTGGTTAATTTTTTGCTGTCTTTCGGGCTTACGTAAGTAGTTGATGGTGCAACAAGAGAGAATGCATGCCTTGACCTCGTTTTCTTTAGTGCTGATCTTGTTGCTAAGCTGTATGAATGCGAAATAATTGATGAGATTTCTCATCACAAGGCAGTGTTCACATCTTTAAAATGCCCAGTCCGCTAGCCACATATTGCCATTCGAAGGTTTTTCGAATTTTATCGCTCAGACGATACATCTATTCTTGAAGTGTTATCTGAAAACTGTGAATTATTCATTATGCTTAGTGAAGGCTGTGATGTGAATGTGCTAGTTTGAGAGTTTGAGGATATTGTACATCAATGCATTCATTGTTTTGTTCCTATTAAAAAAACAAAAAAACTAAATTGTGTCATTTTCTGAATGAACAGAGAAATATTGCAGCTATCTCACCGTCTAAGGCACCTCAGACACCCTAAAGACAGTGACAACGTCATTGTGAATGCCAAATTCACATCCATCAAGCAGGAACTCAAGCAGAAGATGAAGTTTGCCACAGACTTCTCTTATAGCGCCGAGGTATCGGCACTCCTCAAAAATAACCCAGGAAAATTTTGGTGTTCTGTCATGCCTGTTACAGATTCTGCATCTTTATTTACTATCGAAAATGAGAGTGTAAATGATTCCATGTGTATATCTAATGCATTTAACGAATACTTTCATTCTGTTTATGCATCCGATAATCAATCATGTCTGGTTTTTTATATTAATTCGGATCACTCTATTCCAGATATCACATTTAGTGTCAACAGTGTTCTTAACCTCATTTTAAAACTAGACACCTAGAAATCTAGTGGTTCAGATGATGTTCCAAACTCATTTTTATATTATGGAGGTGGAAATGTTGTAGGCCCGTGTGCTCAGATTTGGGTGCACGTTAAAGAACCCCAGGTGGTCGAAATTTCCGGAGCCCTCCACTACGGCGTCTCTCATAATCATATGGTGGTTTTGGGACGTTGAATCCCACATATCAATCAACTCATTTTTATTGTGTTATCCTCAATGAACCTCTCGTTACCTTGCTATTATATTTAGGAAATCTTTAGAAACTAGTACGGTTTCTTCATCTTGGAAGCTTGCAAGAGTAATACCATTGTATAAGTCCGGTAGCAAGTCCGACATGACTAATTTTAGACGAATTTTTCTAACTTTGCATTTATGCATAATGTTTGAGCTTATATTATACAAACACATATTGGATTTTCTTTAGTCAAACCACATTTTAACTAATGCACAGCATGGTTTCAGAGAGGGTTTCAGCTCCGTCACCCAACTAACTGAAATGACACACGACATTGGATATCATTTAGACCAGGGCCATCAAATCGATCCACTTTCTATCAACTTTTCCAAAGCCTTTGACATGGTACTACACTCTCATATTCTGCACAAACTACACATCGTCCTAAAAAATTCGTGTCTGGTTGATTGGATTGCTAGTTTTCTTCATAATTGTTCTCAATATGTCAACTTCACTTCCACAAGGGGATCAGTTCTACATGTCGGCTCTGGTGTTCCACAAGGGTCCGTCCTCAGCCCTTTAATATTTTTAATTTATATAAATGACCTTCCAGAATAAGCATCTTCGAACATTCCCCTTTACGCAGATGATTGTGCTGTATATGATGCGATTCTTTCTGCAGCTGACGAAAAGCATTCGAGTGATTCCTTCAACTCATTTTGTGCTTGCTGTGAAAAATGGAAAATGAACATTAATTTCAAAAAGACTGCTGTATTGTCCTTTGAAAAAAAAAGTAATTCCCGTTATTGCAACATACTTTAACGTCCCTTTAGCCAGAGTAATGCCGTAAAAATATCTTGGTGTCACCTTCGGTCATGATCTTTCATGGTCTACTCACATTCCCTTTACATGTTCTAAAGCTTTAAAGCAACTAGGATATATTTGTCAAACAATGCAGAATGTCCCAAAAGATAACAAACATTTAATGTATAAATCTCCTGTTTACCATATTATCGATTATGCCTATACGGTGTGGTCACCCTACAGACAATGCGGTGTACTCAGACTGGAAGCAATTAAAAAAAAGCTGCCTGTTTCACTTTTCACAGGTATGACCGCTACTTCTCACCGTCATTAGCATTACATGAACTAAAGCTAGAGCGTTTTTCAGTACAACGTGGTGTAGAATCATTACATGTTTTTCATTACATAATCAACAATTCATATCGCATTTCAAACACACCCTTTTTGTTATTTTCCAAGCCTTGCTCCACACGTAACTTCCACGAGCTCAATCTTGCTACCTTTTTTGCACGCACAGATAGATCTGGTATAGTTTTTTTTTCTCTTATATTATAATTATAAAATTCCTTAGCTGGTCACATTCAATCACTCCTGCTAAATGATTATGTGACTATTCTTGATGGAAATCATTTATAACAAAAGATTAATTACTTTATTGTTATCAATGTACTTTTGTTGTTGTTTTGATATTACTTCTGATGTATCTTTTCATTGGGGATTTTTTTCTGCACTGTACAATGCCACTCGTGCAGTTACCCTTTTACAGGACAGTAGTGTGTGAAATAAATAAATATTATAGGGAATGGCAAGAAAAACAGGTGAGAGGGCGAAAGCCTAGCCAAGCCAGAACCAGCTGGTGCCCGTGAGCTCTGCTGTGACTCAGCTTTGTGTGATTTAAAAAGACCATGAAGGCAAATATTTAGGCGGCATTGATTGTTGAGATGGTGCGACGATGGCGTAGTGGTTAGAGCATCCGCCTCGCATGCAAAAGGTTCGTTGTTCGAATCATGGTGCCGCGCAGTTCCCAACAGGATAAAAAAAAAAAATCCGCCTGGTGATGGAACTGCATTAAGAGGCCAGAGTTGCGGCCTCACTGGTAACCACCGCCGGTAACACACTCCCTCACCAGAGAAGGATTGGCCACCCTGGTGCTGTATCTGGCCACAACCTCCCACAAGCATACGTCAATTAACTCACGGCCCTCAGTCCCCAGCAGCTGCAAAGCAACTGACCACTGCAACGGTCAGATCTGCAACGCAGCAGAGGTATCTAAGAATCTCTGGATCCAGACAGGCCGCCATTGGAACCTCAACTTGGCCACGTTTAGCGCTAGAACCTTATCTAGTGAGGGAAGTCTAACTGTACTATTCAAGGAGCTAGAGGGTGTTAAATGGAATAAAATAGGCCTCAGTGAGGTTAGGAGGACAGATGAGGCTTATACGGTGCTGCAGAATGGGCACGTCCTTTGTTATCGGGGCTTGGCTGACAGAAGAGAACTGGGAGTGAGGTTCCTAATTCATAGAAACATAGCTGGCAACATAAAGGAATACTATAGCATTGATGAAAGGGTGGTAGGTATCGTAATTTAACTGAATAAGAGATACAAGTTGAATATGGTACAGGCTTACGCCCCTACATCCAGCCATAATGACGCTTCAGTTGAAAGCTTCTATGAAGACGTGGAATCGGCAATGAGTAAGGTAAAAACACAGTATAACTATACTGTTGGGAGACTTTAATGCAAAAGTAGGGAAAAAGCAGGCTGGAGACCAGGCAGTCGGAGATTATGTCATCGGTACTAGGAACGGCAGGAGAGATCTACTAGTAGAATTCACAGAACGCAATAATTTACGGATTTCGAATACCTTCTACAGAAAACTAGAGAACCGTAAGTAGACATGAAGGAGCCCTAATGGCGAAAATAAGAACGAAATAGACCTTATAATGAGTGTACACCCAGGCATGGTGCAGGATGTGGAAGTGGTTGGCAAGGTACGATGCAGTGACCATAGAATGGTACGGTCTCGAATTCGCCTAGACTTGAAGAAGGAACGACAGAAACTGATACACAAAAGCCAATCAATGAGGTAGCACTGTGAGGGAAAGTACAGGAACTCAGAGTCTCGCTTGATTACAGGTACTCGGCTCTTAGTGAGGAAACCAACCTTAGCGTAGAAACAATGAATGATAATCCAACAAGTATCATTACGGAGTGTGTAGTATAACTTGGAGGCAGGGTAGTTAGACACGACACTTGCAAGCTTTCCAAGAAAATGAAGAATCTCAAGAAGCCTCAAATCATGAAAGTCTCAAGTACAACAAACAAAATAGAACTAGCAGAGCTTCCGAAGTTGATTAATAGGTGTAAGGTATCCAATGTAAGAAGGTATAACATGGAGAAAATTGAACACGCTCTGAAAAACGGAGGAAGCGTCAAAGCAGTGAAGAGGAAACTTGGGATAGGCAAAAATTGGATATATGCACTAAGGGACAAAGAAAGCAAAAAAAAAAAAAATCACTGCATTTCAAGCTGCTTGAAGATAATTATGGGGTGAAGCTTTCGGAGGTGATTATTGTGATTAAAGTTGAGATAGTACTGAGGCTGATTGTGGTTGTGATACTTATATATTTTTTTTATTCAAAGAGATAGTCCTGAGACCGATTGTGATATAGCGGTGATTCTTCTTTAGGCTGATATGAGGTTCCGAGTTCGGGGTTACGTTTTGACTTCATAATGACAACTATTGTCTCTGGTGTAGAATTTTCTTGTCGGTATTGCCGCCTTGCGTCCGCTTCAAGTTGTCTCAACTGCGCGTCAGCTTGGCGTTTTTCCCACTTAGCCTTTGCTTCCTTAGCTCTAGTCTGTGTTGTAAAACTTTGTTGTCGCTGTCGCCGCTTTGCATCCGCTTCCTTCTCTTTTGTCTCTGCGGTAGCTTCCCGTCTACGGGGACGCTGATACTCAGCACGTCGCACTTTCCTGCGTTCGTCTTCGTCCATATGAGAGAAGAGAATGTGTGGTATGGAACCGGGTTATATATATATATATATATATATATATATATATATATATATATATATATATATATATATATATGTAGCATTGACAGCAGCACCTTCACATTTACAATTAACCACAACTCCCTCTGTTGCATATAAGTTGAAAGTTACATGCAAAACGGTTACCATCAACGCCCTCTGTTGCTTGTAAGTTGAAGGTTACATGAAAAATGGTTCAGAAATGTCAGACAGGTGTAGATGTGTTACGGACAGACGGGAGACGGCGGACATCGTGAGGTCTTAAGGAGCTTCGCCCCTAATAGCTACCAATATGGAAAGGATAGTTGAAATAGCGGAGGAGTTTTACAGAGATCTGTACAGTAGCCAAGAGAACCACGACCTTAATACTATGAGAACTAGCAGTAACCCAGATGACATGCCACCAGTAATGATTGAAAAAGTCAGAAGAGCTTTGGAAAGCATGCAAAGAGGCAAAGCTGCTGGTGAGGATCGGGCAACATCAGATCTGCTGAAAGAGGGAGGACAGATTGTGCTAGAAAAACTAGCCACCCTGTTTACGAGGTGTCTCCTGACGGGAAAAATACCAGAGTCTTGGAAGAATGCTAACATCGTCTTAATACATAGGAAAGGAGATCACAAGGACTTGAAGAATTACAGGCCGATCAGCTTGCTCTCTGTAGTATACAAGCTAACTACAAAGATAATTGCTAACACAGTAAAGAAAACATTAGAATTCGATCAACCAAAGGAACAAGCAGGAGTTCGTACAGGCTACACAACAATCAACCACATTCATACTGTCAATCAGGTAATAGAGAAATGCGCAAAATATAAGAAGGCGTTAGATTCAGAAGGCGTTTTATTCAGTAGAAATATCAGCAGTCATGCAGACACTGCCGAATCAGGGCGTCGATGAAGCATGTATAGACATCCTGGAAGAAATATACAAAAAATGACTGCTTCTGTGTCAGTAACCTAGCTACGTTGTAGAACTGCTGTGGAAACGTCATGTCGTCTTGCGCGAGCACATGGCGACAAGCTCAGTGTTGTGATTTTATAAACTCTTGAAGGCTCGGCCTTTCATCTGACGCAGAAAAATTACAAGTTATAGCTTTAGTATCAGTACCACTTTAAGAGACGGGAAGATAGCGTAATGCGTCGGGAAACTAATGGGTGTTAATCACATCATAGTTGAAGTCAATAAGAAATGAACATGTGCAGGGAATGTAGTTTCGTAGACAGGATAACTGCTGGCCATTAAGGATAACTGATTATATTCAACCGGAAGGCAAATGTGTGAAGGGGTAATGCTGTGGTCAGATGAGATTATGAGGTTCGCAGGTGCCATGTGATAGTAGCAAACACAAAACAAGCTGTATTGGTAATATGGGAGTGGCCCTAGCGCCTAAGTTGGGAGTAGTCGAGCTGAGGAGTTCTTCCCACTGATGCCAATTCATTTGATGTTGAGCCACGTAAAAAACCTGAAAAATCTATGATATCACAAGCTCAGTTGATAGCTCCATCCTTGCACAACTAGAGCTAGCTGACCTCATTTTTTTGTAGTGCGAAACCCTATGCTCTGGCCCATCTCTGCACTATTCACTAATCGCTGCATAAATGCTTAGCTAGATGCTTGAGCAATGTCATGAGTGCAAAATGTTCTGCTTTACAACTCTGGGCAAACTCTTGTTGTCAATCGTTCTTTTTCAAGGCGATGAAAAAGACGCTACAGGATGCAGCCAAGCTAAGCGAGCATAAAGTGGCCGATTGCCTCGTCATTGTCCTGATGTCACATGGTGGGCAGGACATCATCTATGGCGTGGATTTCGAGACGATCCGCTTGGACGATGAGGTCTTCTCCCTGTTTGACAACGAAAGTTGCCCAGCTCTTCTAGGAAAGCCCAAGTTGTTTTTCATCCAGGCATGTCGAGAAAGTAAGTGGTGTTTTCTTTTTCTGAACAGAAATTAAACAGGGCAGGTTGGTGACGATTTATAGCAGGTATAACCGAAACAGCTCAAAATGAACATCGACTAAGAAAGAGTGACTGTCCCACCCGGCCACTGAAAACCTGTTGCTTATATGTTAGTGGTTACTATGAAAAAAGGAACCATCTTCTGAAACCTCACCTTCGTCTTTCTCTGTGCACTTCCATCACACTGTGCTGGTGCCACCGTTTGCTGCCGCCTCCTTAAAGTGGCATGTTTAAAGAAGGTGAACAGTGGCTGGTGGGGTGGTTTCATAATCTTCGCTCATTGTGTACTTGCACACTACAAAACGTTTACACATGTGCCATTCGTGAATCCTGCTGTGGTGCATGAATACTTCAAAAGCAAGTACAAAACAAGCGCGACATGCCATGCACTGATAGAAAAGCAAACAGACAAAGAATGGTGGGATGTAGAGGTTAAGGAGCGACCTCAAAAAGATTGACACAGTACAAAAAAAAAAAAAATGAGACTAGGGCAAGACTAGTCCTGTCAATTGACAGGACTGCACCGGATGAAAGGGGAGGTGAATTTATTTCGCGGCAGAAACATGGAAATTTTGGCAACTGTAGATGTGGGTGCATAAATTGTGCGATTGCGCTCATTAAGCAAGTAAATATAGTACGATATTGCCGGTGGCAGCTTGGCGCTCTCTTCCTAAGCAATTGAATTTTCCCTTCAAGTACAGGGTACTATCAACAAAGCCTAAATATATTTATTTTATTACAGTAAATATACTCTTCCCAAAAACATTCCAAAGCATGTGAAATACTGTCCAGTATGCACTCAGGAAAAAGTAGACCTATTAGGTTGCCTCACGTGTGTCTCAGGTGGCAGAATGTTTTCAAACACCAGAGACCGTAAGAGCATTTTTTATTTAGTGCCCACAGATCTGAACGAGATCATTGATTTGGAGGTGGTACAACATTGATTTTGAGTGTAAAGTGTTCGTGCAATATCTCAACTGTCATAGTAATGCCATCGGGCACACTCAGTCACTATTTCGTCTGAAACATTGAAGCTCCCCATGCATATAGAAACATGTGTGGTGGTGGTAAATTCTGCTGTGATGTCCATAAATATACAGAAGTCACATGCTTTAGAAAGTATCGGTAGTGTTCCTGAGAAAGATGAAGCAGCTGTCGTCTTAAAGTGCTCTATTGTCACCCAGTGCAAGTTTCTTTGAAACGAAATTTATGCCATATACTGAGGGAATTATGACTGTGGGAATCGATACAATGCGAAACTTCAATGAAAGTAGGAGACAAAACTGTACCTTACAGTGAGACGGTCATAGTGCTTTCTAGTGATAATTATGTCCTGTATGGCTCGCATGACCATGTCACAAATACGACACCTTGCGTAGTGCAAAGTTGTATTAAGTTGCGTATACCAGAGATATATATTCTGGCAGTGCATAATCCTTGAAACACTTTTTCCGTCTCCACATTGGAGGCGGCGACGTAGACAGAAACCATTTCATCTGTAAAAACGCTGCACACACTTTATTCATCATTTGTGCACAAAAGCTCACCACTGCCTACATTCGTCTCAACATCGTAAATAACAAGATAGTATAACATTCATATTTATCAAGGACAGAAGAGAGAGAGAGAAATAAGCATTCCTTCGAAAGAGCGTTCCGAGCGATGCCCGTCTTCACCCTAAGATGGGAGGGTTCCTAAGTCCAGGAACACTCTGGCTTCGACTGCCCTGTTAGCCCTGGCGACGAGTTGACGCTGGTCATCCAGGTCCTCGAAGACGAGCTTGGCCTACCACGTTTCGATTAGGTGGTCGCCGTTCGTTCTTGGTGCTTGGTATCGCTTCGGTTGCATGCCGTGCTTTGCATTGCACTGTCATTCCAGGAGCAAGTGTGCCAGGAGACTGTATATCTAAATAGCTTGCGACATTCTATATGGAATATCCAAGACATCCACAGCACCAGTGCATTGTCATCTATATATTATCACACAACTAGATACTTGTGAAAGAACTAAACTATTATAGACCCATCCATACTTCGCGTGCATAAACTTTTAGTCAACATGGAATATTCTCTGAAAAGCACTTGAGTGCACTTAAAGCAGCAAGAAATCTGGCAACAGGAAGGGTATACTACGCTAATGTATATCACAGCTAGTTGACCAGTTTGGTGTGAAATTGGCCAAGTACTAGTCACTTTTTGAAATGTCATAGAATGTTAAAAGGCATGAAGTTGATTACAATCAAAAGGCATGAAGTTGATTACAGATCCAGTAGTCTCGGCATTTTGATAGCATGCGGGAATTACTATTTTTTCCGAGGCACTAGGCTACTTTGTAAGTACAGATACTACATACTTCTCTGCATGATGCGGTACTGGGCTCTGGCACTAACTTTGCACCTGTGTGTGTGTGTGTGAACCAGTGGGTGGGTGTGCAGACTTCAATCACTTCTCTCTTGCGCATGCGCAAATGCGGACACTATCGGGCATTACAGGAACGCAAAACGTTGTGCCAGCGTACATGCAAATTCTGTCATGGAAGTACTGCATGCTGTCTGTGTGCCAATATTCACCAGAGCATAAACTATTTGGATTGACGCTTAGTAGTTGGTGAAATAGCCAAGTGTCACGAACGGCCATTTTTGGCGACCCTGCGTCACGGCAATTAACGGGCGCCGTATTCCCCCACTGACCGTGGGAACAGCGGGCGCATGAAAGAGAGCCGAGAAGTGCAGAATGGGGTGCTCCTCTTCGAACATCGCCGCCGACGTTTGATCCTTTGAAACTGCGGTGGCGTCTGCAGGGTCGTGGAAGGCCGCGATGTACCCCGAACAAGGATTAGGCTACGGGATGCACCAGCTGAGAGCCAAACAGTCTGACTGTTCCCACGGGGAAAATCGTGGGAAAACCTCTGGTGGCCAAGCCGTATGACAACACCCCAACAGGTTGTCACTCTCGCTAGTTGAGGGCCCTCTCCTAATTAAAAAGGGGTGGGGTCAATATATTTTTTGGGGCGGAGTTTCCATCAATGAAACGCGCATGATTGGACCCATGTAGAGGCACGGCCGGGCTAGAGAGCAATCGGCGCGCTTTCATACGGCCTTCGCAAGAAGCCTAGTTCCTGCCTGCGGCCGCTGCTAGGAGCTGGCGCTGCGGGCCAACCCTGCGGACGCGCTCGTCTACCACTCCGCGCGCGGGCGAGCTATGCGCGGCCTCTGCTCTTCTTTTTTTTATTTTTCACTACAATCACCGCTACTGGCGTACGCAGAAGGGGGGTTAAAGGGGGCCGGGTAGGAAGAACCAAACGAAGACTGCGTGCCCATCCCCGAATAATGGTTTCTGATCTTCGGCTTATTATTTGTGTCGCACGCTACGCACCAGCCCACGGCCGGGCTAGAGAGCGGCGCCGCGCGCGCTACAGCGCGCGCCGCTTTCTCTCTAGCCCGGCCGTGACCAGCCATACGTGACTTCGATGTATGTTCTCAAAGCGACGATGAGCCATTTTGCAATTACTCTGAAGAAATTAATGAAATAATTACAAAATTCGACAGAACGTGGGATCGCCCGAAATTTTTAGTGTATCGTGAATAAATTACAAGCTTTGGCTTTTTTCTGTTGTGTGGTTTAATTTTTGTGTACTTTTTTGGTCTTTCACGCTGCCCTCCCTGCCCCCCCCCTCCCCCTTTTTTGAACTGAAATTCTAAGTACTCCGCTATCGTGGGCGCCCGCCATCGGGTGCAACAAACAGAATTGCTGCAAAATTTTGCTCTCAGCGCAGCGTGATTGATTCGCCTTGGCTAGTTTCAATGTTTCGGTTTCATATGCAGGTTGAAGTACTTAGCGGCGTACTCTAATTTTCATAGGTTACGACTTAAAACTTGCAGAGCGTTAGTTAGAAATCTTTAAAAACGCATGCCGAAGAAAAAGCATCGGGGATAAACTGTGAACTGAAAGGCACCAGGCAAACTGGAAACGAGTTTATTAGTTTATTATATGGAAACGAGTTCGAGCACCAGAAAAATCATCTTCGGCGTGACAGAACAGTCTTGCACAAATTAAACGTTGTTCGAGCTGGAGAAGCTTCACAGTCGGAAGTGCTTCCTCGACGGCTTATGTGTATAGTTCATGTGCTTTTCATTGTCGTCGGTGACTCGAGTGGAGTGATTCACTAAAAGGATCCTGAAGAATTTGTCAGCAATCAAACTTGCTGACCGTCTTCCGTGACTATTGTCAACACTTTCGGGGCAGTTCAGCAGAGGTACGTCCTCAAGATGCGGTCCTACGAGCAGCTGTAGAACTTCGAGAACATGCGTGCGTGGCAGGTGTTTTGCTATTTTCTCGAAGAATGTGACGATCCCGTTTAAAAGTGCAAGGAACTCTGGCCTCGGGTAGGCAAGGCCGCTTCTGTCCTGGCCTCTCAAAAACGCGTACAGTGGCTGATCTTTGTCGCTTGTAGTGAGGAGCATGGCGCAAGATTCGCACCCGAAGTCCGTGATCAGTTTCGCGATGTAACCGCCGACGTAGGCCAAACCAGAGCATGTCACAGACAGTGGGGGAGTGGAAGTACATTCCCTAAGCTCTTTCAGGTTGTCAGAGAACGTCACCGGCAGGCTACTGACCAACCTGTCAACATCAGTGTCGCACGTCACGGCTTCAGGTGGCCTTGCGAACTTGGATTTTACAATTTGGTCCAAGGCAGCCGTCACAGCCCGGGCGTAGAGCATGTCGTTTCCACCGCACATGTACTTGACTCTGCCGAATACTGCTTCTATGGGGTCGCTGTTTAGCTTCCTTGTTAGCACGTAGTTGATGCCTTGGGTTAGGAGGTATTGAGTTGTTTCCACTGTTGACTTTGTAGTGAAAAGCAGGGCCTCAAACGTTTCGTCGGTGAAAGCGCCCTTCCCAGAGGCGACTGAGCTTGCTTGTACTTTCTTTACATAGCACGTGAAGTCATTTTCTAGCCACAATAGCCGGCCATCGTCCTCGTCTGCAATGGGGGCCTTCTGCCCCGTTCCCCCGAAAGAGGTGTCGTGCATATCAAACCAATCTTTCATTGTCCTCATGAAGTGCACGGTGGAACTTGCTCGCCTAAATGCGGAGAGTGCAGGGTCATTGCGGGAGTTTTCTTCGAGGTGTTCGAGTGCTGCACAAACCTGTGGGGAGAAGATCTGAACCGCACGAAGTACTTTCATCTTCTCCAGGTTTGTAGGGTAGACGTGCTTCCTCGTCAAATTCCTGGCAAGCTTGATTGTCATATTCTTCTGGTACTCGTACAGCTCTTGTACGAAGGTGCCACTAATCACACCTGAGCCATCCGTAAGCTGTCGCACCAGGAACTGGTTGCCCACATTCTTCAGGACGTGGCAAGGATCGAAGCTGAGCAGAATGATGCGACTGTCATCGTGTGGGTGCCTCACGACTGTTTGCAGAGAGCCACTCCCCAAGTGTTTAAACAAGGTGACGTGGGCTGAGTAATTGTCAGTCATAATGGGGGTCACAACGAAGCCACACAATTCCACCGCAGCGATCACCTCTTTTGTCCACGTGAACAGGTCCCTGCCGCTCAGCTGTTTTGTGAAGTAATACGAACAGGGAATTTTGTACTTGCTTGACAGGCCTTGCAATACAAAGCACAAAACTCTGTTCGCGAGCACTTCCTTCGAGCTGCTGGGCGTATCACCGCCGGGCTTGTCTTTAAGGCCAAACACAGCGTCGGCCTTCCTGTCATAGATGCACTTGGGTCTGATGCTTGTTTCATCGATTATCAAGGAGGCCATATGCTGCTTGCTGCTCAGCATCGACGCCTCGGAAACGAGCCTCTCCTTCATCGCGGCGCTCATTCTGGATGTCGTCGGGGATGGACCCATGTACCTCTGTAGAGTACACTTTGCAGGCAAGGTTAAAAGGCCCGACGTGCGAGCGTAGTCATATCCTTTCGCCGAAATGAAACGCCATATTACGCACTCTCGAATGAACTCTTCAGGGTAACTGTCATGCTTTTTCCCGTACCTTCCGATCTGACGTAGAAGGAAAACGGCCTTTTTTTCCCCTCGCTCAGCGTCTGCCACAATTTCCTCAAGTGCACCCAAGTGCCTGTATGCACGGTACGCCTCGCTTGCCTTTTGTTCAGCTCTCAGCAGAGACAGAGACTTCTGACTTTGAGAACGGTGATAGGCCACTTGAGAACGCAGTCTTCCAACCATAAAAAGGTACTGACTTGCTCGCTGCGCATCATTGTTAGTGGTCTGGGTGGAAACATTTGCAGACGGCTTGTCGAAACTCTCCGGAGCATCCAAACCCGCAGGTAGTTCCTCTTGCTCTGCCTTCCGCTTAGTTGGTTTGCGAGGGGGCAAAGATTGTCTTACGACTGGTTCTTTCCGGGGCTTCTTCGCACTTGGCGCCAAGTATGCGGGATAATCTTCAAAGACAGTTGGCACGGCTCCGGGAAGCAGCTTTCTTATCCTGCAGTCAGGAGCGTAATCGATCTGACGGAAGTGCCTGCTGCATACGACAGTCGACGGCGACCTGTCGTTTATGACGAGGTTCTGCCTTGAAATGTTCCGCTGCCATTTTGAGCACAGTTCTTGATCCACAGGGAACTGGTGGAACGAAACCCCCGGCGTTTTCCCGGCACGTGATTTGCAGTACGGGACACACAGTACACCATCACAGCACCGGTCGAAGCATATACACTGAGTTCACTTTACTATGTTGAACAACATGCAGCGCAGTGCGATGAATTTCTGAAAACTCACGCCTTCAGCCTCTCTCAGACCGAAGAAAAGTAAGACGATGTGAGTGCGGTTAAATCACAGAAGCACAAACACTGCGAAAACAGCCCGCACGTGCGTCGAAAGCAGCCTGCAAATGCAAGCACGCAAGCAGCGCAAGTGCCAGGCAAGGGCTGGCTCGCGTAGCCCCCGTGCGGAGACCGGCGAAACTGTACGTCGAGACTCCTCCCTTTTGTTCTCGCCGCCGCTGCGGAGGCCGTATGAAAGCGCGCGCGCCGCTCGCTCTCTAGCCCGGCCGTGGTAGAGGCCTCTTGTCCCCAAGGAAGAGAGCGAGGAGACACGAGGGGGATTTAAGCGCAGGATTTTGCCCTGCTAGGCAGACTAGTCGCTGACCAACATGGTGTAGAAACAGATCAACAAGTATCTCTTCTAGAAGTTTTTAGTGTGGCTCTGTATCGGCTGGCCACCTAAATCTAGCCGTTTGTCTAGTTGTGATGCGATATTAACGTCTGGAACATAGACATTGGGACTTCGCCTCGAGTTAGCTCAACCTGCCCGAAGTCACCTGCAAGCACTAGCCTCCTGGAGCCACCAGCGTTGCAACACCACCGACATCGCAGTCGTGCCAGAACTCTCTTCGACTTCTCGCATCCAATCGTCGGGGACGCAACGCTGCCGATCATCACACGTATGCCTTCACCTGTTTATATCTTCAAACTTTCTCCTCTGTCGTTCTATTGTTGTTAGTTTGTGTAGTTTGTAATAGTTCTCTCTTGTAAGCTGATTTATTGTTTTTTATATATTTTTTTAGTTGTATCAAGTGTTGATGTATTTTGTTAGTTTTATTGAAGTGTTCTACTAGATCCCGTGTGCTGCAATATCACTAGAGTAAAGTTTGTTTTGTTTTCTCACGTCTCTGATCTCTTCACTGTCTCTGCTTGCGTACGGAACGAACTAACCTGCTGTCATTCCCGTCGCCGTCTTCGCGCTGGCGACGCTAGAGTGGCAGCTTGTAACAAAACTGGCGTCTGCGACAGGACGTTTTGTACAAGAGTAAGACAGTGAGGGGTGAACGTGAACCGTGCGGACTGCCTGGTAATAGAGCCGCACAGTTGAAGCGATTGCATCCTGCATATGATTGCGCTGTTTTTATAGTGGCATTATAGTGACAGTTGCAGTATGGAGTGTATGGATTTTGATAAGTGGATCGCGCACGGTAAACAGTTAGGCCTCGAGGGCGCCGAACTGAGACAATGGGTTAAGGAGCAGCTGGAACAGGCGCAGGCGTTAGCCAGAGAAGAGCGGGCACTGGCCCGGGAGGAAAAGAAAAAAGAAAGGGAGAGAGAACGCAAAGAAAAGGAGAGAGAACACGAAGAAAAGGAGAGAGAGAGCGCAAAGAAAAGGAGAGAGAACGCGAAGAAAGAGAGAAAGAACGAGAAGCGGCAAGGGAAGCGGTTAGGGAAGCTAGAGAACGGGAAGTGCAGTTACTCCAATTAAAGATTCGCCTCAGTGAGAGTAGCAGTGTGAGCCGATCCAGCAGTGAGCACGGCGATGCCGGGGAGGAGGGGAGTTTGAGAATACATGCAGGTAGACTGCTCGTCACCTTTGACGAAGGAAGGGACGATTTAGATGCGTTTATACGCCGGTTTGAGAGCATCGCCAGAGGGCAAAAGTGGCCTGAAAGCCAATGGGCGATGGCGCTTTCGACATGTCTTACAGGAGAGGCGCTAAGTGTTTATGGCAGGCTACCACCTACAGATGCAGCAGACTACACCAAGGTTAAAACCTCCCTCCTCAAGCGCTTTCGCTTCACGGCGAATGGGTTCCGAGACAAGTTTAATAAGGAGAGTCCAGTAGGGGGTGAAACAGCAACACAGTACACGGCTCGCTTAAGACATTACTTCGATAGATGGGTTGAGCTGTCCAAAACTGAGACAGAATTCGAGTCCCTCCGCGCATTGTTAATTAGAAAGAGGTTTTTGCATGGATGTGGTTTGAACCTGGCATTATATTTGAAAGAAAGGAGGGCGGAATCCCTGGGAGACATGCTTGAGCTAGCAGACCAGTTTTTGGAATCTCAGGGTGGAGCAAGTCTAGCGAAAACAAAGAAAGATAGTTCCATAACGGACGACAAGGAGAAATACGAGAAAGAAGGCAACAGCTATGCACCGCTACCACGGCGCTATATTTGCAATCGTGGGAATCACCCGCCGCACTTGTGTCGCAACAGACCTGCCGCTATAGTAGCCATCGTCTGGTTCAAGTGTGGGAAAAAAGGACATAGGGCAAACGACTGCCGGTCAGGAGCAAATAACTCACTTCAGGCGCCCTGCCTCTACTCACCAAGGGAAACGCGTGAGGATCCCATATGCGACGGGTATATCGAGCTTAGGAATGGCGAAAAAGTCTCCGTCGTCAACGCCGTAAGGGTGACACCGCCGAAAAATCTGGCCGAGAACTTACCAGTGGCCACAGGGACCCTCCGAGGCACAGTCATATCAGTGTTGCAGGATACGGGGTGGAACACAGTAATCGTGCGGAGGAAGTTGGTGAAGGAAGATGAGCTGACAGGTACAAGCAGACTCGTCTACTCGGTTGACGGAACAGCGAGGATGCTGCCCGAACCAGGGATTGAGCTTGACACCCCCTACTTTACTGGCAATCTGACAGCACTATGCCTGCAAGATCCACTGTATGACCTCATTCTGGGCAATATCGATGGGGTAAGACCTCCTAATGATCCCTGAAAGAAGACTGAAAAACCTGTCTCAACAAAGGAGTTGAGGGAAGAGCCTGTAGCAGCAGGTATCACCCGTTCCCAAGCACATGCACAGCCGGAAAAATTTGCCAAGCTTCGTACACCTAAGACCACGGCGGGATTGCCGGGATATAACTATGGCTGCGAGCAGAGGGGAGATGCGACACTCAAACAGTGTTTTGAGAAGATCGGCAGGAAGCAAACTTGCCGAAATGAGAAGGGAAGCGTCGTGTATAAACAAGAACAGGGAGTGCTGTACCAACAGTACACAGAGGCCAATGGACGGCTTGTACGCCAATTAGTCGTTCCGCACTGCCACTGGGAAGCTAAAAAACAGCACATGATGGTATAATGGCAGGACACTTGGGCAAGCAGAAAACCAAGGACCGGATCTCGGAGGAGTTCTTTTGGCCAGGCATCACAGCTGACATAAAAAGGTTCGTCGCCTCATGTGACATTTGTCAGCGCACCATACCAAAGGGCCGTGTACCACATATTCCACTAGGGAGGGCACCCATAATCGACACCCTGTTCAAGCAAGTGGCGATCGATATAGTGGGACCGATTCACCCGCCCTCAAAGCATGGGAACTGATACATTTTGACTTTGATGGATTATGCCGCCCGGTATCCAGACGCAGTGGCGCTCCCAAGTATCGAAACTGAGCGAGTGGCTGAAGCCCTGGTCGAGATGTTCTCCCGATTTGGCGTCCCCCGCGAGGTACTGAGCGACCGTGGCACGAACTTCACGTCGGACCTGATGAAGGAAGTAGCGCGGCTTCTTTCCGTGCGCCAGCTCGACACTGCCCCATATCACCCCATGGCGAATGGCTTGGTGGAAAAATTCAACGGCACCTTAAAATTAATGTTGAAGCGCATGTGCACCGAAAAACCGAGAGATTGGGACCGCTACCTGGCACCTCTCCTTTTTGCCTATAGGGAGGTTCCGCAGGCCAGTATGGGGTTTTCACCCTTCAAGCTTCTCTACGGCCGCCATGTGAGAGGACCCTTGGCGATACTGAAGGAGCTGTGGACGAACGCCGACTTGACTGAAGAAGCTAAGACGATGTACCAGCATGTCTTCGACCTTCGGAACCGTTTGGAGGAAACGGGCCGCCTGGCACACGAGGAGTTGGAAAAAGCCGAAGCACGATACACGAAGCTGTACAATCTAAAGGCGAAGGAGCGGAGTTTCAACACCGGAGACAAGGTACTGATTTTACTTCCCACAGACACGAACAAGCTGCTGCTGCAATGGAAGGGCCCTTTTGAAGTCTGGGAAAAGAAAGGTGAAGCTGACTACTCGTAGACACGGCTGGCGGCAGAAAAATCTTCCACGCCAACTTACTGAAAAGATACGAGTAGGGGGATAGCCCCTCCACCAAGGTGTGCAACGTGACATTTGGTGTTGTGGAATCGAGCGAGGACGAGAATATTCCAACCCCTGACTGGCTGAAAGTAGAAGGGGAAGAAGACGTGAAGCTCTCCGACAAACTGGATGCTCAGCAGATCGGACAGCCGCAAAGAATTATCAGGGAACATGCTCGTATTTTCTCGAATGTCCCGGGCAAAACTGACTGGGTCCACTGCAACCTCGAATTCACCACGAGTAACCTCGTCCACGTGAAACAATACCCTCTTCCCTTTGCAATGCGGGAACGTGTAGAGAAAGAGGTGCGGGAGAGGGAAAAGCTCGGCATCATTGAGAAATCAGAGTCACCTTATAATTCGCCAGTCATTTTGGTAAAGAAACCCGACGGTACAAATCGACTGTGTACCGATTTTCGACGCCTGAACAAAGTTCTGGTCCGAACCTACGACAAGAACTCCGAACCTACGACAAGAACTGACACGGTGTTTGCTACAGTGGGAAGGAAGAAGTATTTCTCGAAGCTCGACTTCGTGAAGGGCTATTGGCAGATCCCGCTGACTGAAGAGTCCAAAGCAAAGACAGCCTTCTCGACGACATCGGGACTATATCAGTTCCGCTTCATGCCATTCGGCATCAAGACAGCGCCTGCTGTATTTGCTAACTTGATGCGGAAGGTTGCGGAAGGTATACCCGATGTGGACCATTACTACGATGATGTTCTGGTAGCCACTGAGACATGGGAAGAGCACCTGAGGTCTCTGGGACTGCTTTTTGAGCGTATACAGAGGGCCGGGTTTACAGTGCGCCCCAGTAAATGCGAACTTGGTGTGGAACAAATCGATTTCTTGGGACACCGAGTTGGCAGGGGCACATTGCAACCGCTGGGGAAAACACTCGACAAAATCGAAGCTGCACCACGTCCTTCAACCAAGCGACAAGTGCGCGCCTTCCTTGGTTTGACCGGGTACTATCGAGAATTTATCCCGAATTACGCAGAAGTCAGCGCTGCCCTTACAGATTTAACCCGGAAGGGCGAAGCTAACTCGGTGAGATGGACAGCACCCCACGAGGAGGCTTTTCAAAGTCTCAAACAACATGTCTCTGCGGAGCCGATACTACGGCTACCAAATTTGCACCAATCATTCGTACTTCAAATGGACGCATCGGACACAAGTCTCGAAGCCGTGCTCATGCAGGCCCACGAAGGCAAGCTCCACCCCACAGCTTATGCCAGCCGAAAGCTGCTTTCACGGGAGGCTTCCTATAGTACCATCGAACGCGAATGTCTCGCATTGGTATGGGGAATTCAGAAATTCTCCATGTACTTATATGGAGTACATTTTTGTGTCCAGACAGACCACTAGCCTCTGAGTTATATCCAACGGGCAAAACAGCTGAACGCTCGAGTACTTCGATGGAGTTTACTACTCCAAGAGTACCAGTTCATCATTATGCATATTAAGAGTAGCAAAAACATGGGAGCCGATTACTTAAGCCAGATATAGTTCTTGAGGTCTATGAGCATGTTATTTTTTTTTCCTTTCGTCGTTTGTTTTCTGTTTGTATGTGCATATTTCATTGTACAAGAAGTGTATTTTGAGTTATTTTCTTTTTGCTTGGTGCATTGGTTGTTTTTACATGTAATGCACATTGAAGGATTTCACTACAGTAGAGGAGTGCACCTGTTCCGTTTTGTTTCGTAGTATACATTCGTGCAGTGTATTCTGTATTGATGGCTGCCGTACACGGCTATTTCTTTTTCTTGTTTGTATGGCGCATTGATATTGTTGCGTGTAGCTGAAGCTGACACCCTAACAATTGTTTTTTTCCTTTTGTTGTTACTTTGATGCACTCTGCCTATTTATGTTGTGTACGAGAGAGACAGTCCTCATGTCTCCCTTGTTGGTGGTGTTTTGTTCCTTGTTGTCGAAAAATTCCCCTCGTGTGAGCAAATGTTATGAATAACATTCTGAAAGTGGGGGGCAATAGTTTTGTTACAAGCTGCCACTTTAGCCTCGCCAGCGGGAAGTCGGCGACGGGAATGACAGCAAGTTAGTTCGTTCCGTACGCAAGCAGAGACAGGGAAGAGATCAGAGACGTGAGAAAACAAAACAAACTTTACTCTAGTGATATTGCAGCACACGGGATCTAGTACAACACTTCAATACAACTAACAAAATACATCAACACTTGATACAACTAAAAAATATATAAAAACAAAAAATCAGCTTACGAGAGAGAACTATTACAAACTACACAAACTAACAACAATAGAACGACGGAGGAGAAAGTTCGAAGATATAAACAGGTGAAGGCATATGTGTGATGACCGGCAGCGTTGCGTCTCCGAAGATCGGATGCGAGAAGTCGAAGAGAGTTCTGGCACGACTGCGATGTCGGCGGTGTTGCAACGCTGGTGGCTCCGGGAGGCTAGTGCTTGCAGGTTGCAGGTAACTTCGGGCAGGTTGAGCTAACACGAGGCGAAGTCCTAATGTCTACGTTCCAGACGTTAATATCGCGTCACAACTAGAGGAACGGCTAGGTTTAGGTGGCCAGCCGATACAGAGCCACACTAAAAACTTCTAGAAGAGATACTTGTTGATCTGTTTCTACACCATGTTGGTCATCGACTAGTCTGCCTAGCAGGGCAAAATCCTGCGCTTAAATCCCCCTCGTGTCTCCTCGCTCTCTCCTTTGGGGACAAGAGGCCTCTACATGGGTCCAATCATGCGCGTTTCATTCCAAAAAGTATATTGACCCCACCCCTTTTTAACCAGGATAGGGCCCTCAACTAGCGAGAGTGACAACCTGTTGGGGTGTTGTCATACGGCTTGGCCACCAGAGGTTTTCTCACGATTTTCCCCGTGGGAACGGTCAGACTGTTTGGCTCTCAGCCGGTGCGTCTCGTAGTCTAATTCTTGTTCGGGGTACATCGCGGCCTTCCACGACCCTGCAGACGCCGCCGCAGTTACAAAGGATCAAACGTCGGCGGCAATGTTCGAAGAAGAGCACCTCATTCTGCACTTATCGGCTCTCTTTCATGCGCCCGCCGTTCCCACGGTCAGTGGGGGAGTACGGCGCTCGTTAATGGCCGTGATGCGGCGTCGCCAAAAATGGCTGTCCGTGACACCAAGTCAGCTTGTCCTGTTCACTAAATTTGTGCACTGTTAACAAAAATTATGCAAAAATTAATGTAGAAGCGATGAATTACTCTAGCATATGCTTAAACCTCGTTATAACTAACCCAGATATGATGAAACATCGGTTATAATGAAGAACAGTCTCACAATGTTAGGAATTTACCTTTATAACAAATCTTCAGATATAACAAACTTATTTTCGTGTAAGACGCAACTTTGTTATTATGAGGTTTGAGTGTATTTGCAAAATTATTTTTACAGAAGTATATGGTATTGTAATCTAATAAATTTTTAAAAATAGTTGAAGGGAGTTATAGTTCTATTCTAGAGAATGAAGCTTCAACAGGTTGGCCCTACTATTAGCTAACGATGAAAAAAACGCAACTCCATTCTTATCAGTTAGTCAATTATGACGGGCACCGTGTTCAGCAGAAGAGCCATGTGCTTTCGACACTTCCCTTGGCTTTGGTGATTGGTGCACTCGATGGCACATTTCCTGCTGGCATGGCCACACCATTACTGTCATCATTTCTCACTGTTGATTGTCTTTTAGTAAAGCAGCAGATTGTGCATTTATTGTGATGATGGTCTTGTTTCTATGCAGGTGAGCACTGCGCTAGAAAAAGAATGACTGGGTGCCAGGCTGATACTATAATTACATTGCCTGGGGCACCCATGCCGTCGCTGATGAGAGAGGAGCGCAGAGCCACCTGGTCGGACATTTACATTGCTTATGCAACCACGCCTGGCAGTCTGGCGTTTTACATCGAGGGTGTTGGTTCCTGGTTTTTATTATCTGTGTACAATGTTTTTTGCAAGTACGCTGGCACCTCAGAACTGGATATGCTAATGAAGCTCGTTTGCAAGGATGTGATGGCTCGTACTGCTCCTGACGGCAGCAAGCAGACACCTAGCAAGGAAGCATATGGTTGGAAAAAGGAGCTCTACTTCAACCCGGGCTTTACTGCAAGAGCAAGTGAAAGCAGTATTTTATGCTGTGTAAAACGTTGCCTGTGCTCTCCATTCAAAACGTGCCGAGGACGCAACAATGAGTCTGCTGACAATGAACGCTGCTAATGAGCCCTGTTGATAGTTAGAGCGATGTTTCTGCTACAAATCTGCTACCTGATAAGGACATTCACTTCATTTTCATCAAAGTTGATTGCACTTTGCCTTCCCTTCTTGAACTTGTCGTTCAGGCTTCATAAGTTTACAAAATCTGTTCAAGTCTCCGATGCAATGCAGTCATGTGGTAAAGTTATAAAAATGTTAAGTGTCAGAAGGCACTAAAAAGTTTTGAAAGAGGGCTCAAGAAATTTCAAAGCTGGAATGTCTTGTTGAGGGACTTCAGCACAGTTCCCGGCTAACGTTGTAAATTCATGGTGTGATTGCGGCTTACGGAGAATAGCTGTGGAGGAAGGTAAATTGCTTTTTCTTAACTATGCAGTTTGCCTCGTTGTACAAGCAAGATGTTTATGGTGAGGGTAGTGCACATTTGTAAAGTGCACCATGCAAGAAGCTAAAAATGATGGAAACTACAAGCCACTGCTCTATAGGCCAGCGGGATCGTGCCGAATCAATACATTCTTCCCGCTGGTTTGGGAAAGAAGCATGGGCAACAGCTCTGTAGAGCTGAGTCGTGGCAAAAAAAGAAGACCAGTATGTGGGAGAGGTGGACAACAGAGTTCCTTTTTTGAAGCTATTGTAGGCAATGGCCAGGTTTTCTCATCACCTGGCATTGTCAGGCAAGACTGGCAACTTGCTTAACTCACAGCGTTCGGTTGGCAAGTGCCGAAAGAGCATCCAGCCACTGATGCCAGCTTGCCAGAGGACTTCCCCCTACATCTACATACAGCGGTTCAGCGTCTCTAGCACGTCACTTGCAAGTGACGCCTGCGCACACTTGTGCCTTCGTCTGTGTTGGTGCCACTTAGCAACAGTACCTGGGACAGTGTGCCTTTATGTGTTGTTTTGGTGCCACTAAGAAATGGATGTCAAACAAGACCGGTAACTTGCATCACTCCAAGTGTTCGACTGGCGAATGCTGATACGACATCCAGCCTTTGAAACTAACTCGCCAGGGGCTTCCCTCTGCATCTGCTATCAACAACAGTTCATTATGCCTAGCTCGTCATTTCTCTAGCATGCCTATCAACATATGTGCCTTAGTCTGTTGTGTTGGTGTCACTGAGCAATGGTGGCTGGAGAAAGAGAGATCGAGAAACTTCATAGAAGTGTCCCAGCTGGTGTCAAAGGTGGTAGGGGAGCTGGAAAATGCGTCCCTCCATTAGCTTCCTTGCTCATGGGGTGAGCAGGCTTTAATTTAAATAGCATAGTTTCCCACTGCTTGCTTGGCCGGGGTGATTCTTGTTATATCCCGACACCGGGCACATGGTATCACATCTTTATTACTGAGGCGCACACTGCCAGCCTCAACACAAACAGTACAAAACAGAATAACCCCTCCAGATACTGTGGACAGTATATGTACACACGCTATCTCTCGGCGCATGCGCAACTGGCAGTAGCTTGAGAGCATGCATACAAACCCCGCGACTGACGTCACAACACTTCCTTCACGCACAATTTTAGAAACTATCATAAGTCAGGCGCTCAGGTGGGCGCCGTTGCCTTGTGCTACGTCGTAAGGGAACCGGCTGCTCACGATTTTCGGGAAGTGAGAGTCTCGTGGGTGACGACGAATCTGAGCTTTGGTTGGTTGTCGATGTAGCATTTGTGATGTCCGATGCATGTGGTAGTTCCACTTCCGGTGGTGGGTCCTGTTGTGCCGTCGGTTCGATGTCCGATGGTCGCAAGTGGTCCGCGTGCACAAACCGCACTTTGTTTCGCACATACACTAAATACGTCGAAGAGGATTTCACACACGTCACTTCTCCAGGCCACCAGTTCACAAGTTGCCCACGCACAGAACGCACCAGTACACGATCACCAACAGCAAACACTCGAGGTGAACCTCGGAGCCTGTCAGCAGACTTTTTTATTTCTTCGGTCTTAGCTCTCATCTGATTTGTTACGTCCGGGCGCAGCAGCGACAATTGGGTCCGCAGCTTCCTTCTCACAAATAATTCAGCAGGGGTTCTTCCCGTGAAAGTGTGAGGTGTGGTTCGATAACAAAACACGAAGTTATCTATCCTGTGTTGCAGTGTTCTGTTTGTGCCCTTTTCCGAGTCTTCTAGCACTTGTTTGAGCAGTGCTTTTTTTGTTGTCTGAACTGCGCGCTCCGCCGCACCGTTAGACTGCGGATGGTACGGCGGCGTTAGTGTGTGCCTCACACCATTAGCTTGAAGGAATTCTTTGAACTCAGCTGCCCGAAACTGCGGCCCGTTGTCCGTCACTACCTCCAGCGGAAGGCCATGCGCCGCGAACCATGAACGCACTACTTCAACGGTCTTCGCCGCGGTGGTTACACTCATTATCTTAATTTCAAGCCATTTGGAATAGGTGTCGATAGCGAGGAGAAACATCCTTCTCTTTTCTTCAGCGAAGTCTAAATGCACACGCTCCCACGGATTCTGGCATATTTGCCACGAGGACACGGGTACGGGTTGAGCTGCAGGGAAAACCGTTTGGCATATTGCACATTTGCGCACTGTGTTTTCGAGGGCTTTGTCCATTCCCGGCCACCATACTACTGACCTCGCTAATGCTTTCATTCGGGTTATACCCAAGTGCTGCTCGTGCAGCAACTGCAAAACATTCTTGTGCAATGATTCCGGTACTACCACTCTGTTTGTCCATATAACGCACCCGTTGTCTACACTGAGCTCGAGCCGGCGTACCCAGAACGGCTTTAGCTGCTCCGACACGGTCTTGGGCCATCCATGCCAGATCATATCGCGTACAGCCCTCAGCACTTTATCGCATCCTGTTTCTCGACTGACATCATTTGACGTTAAAGGCAAGTCGTTTAGTGCTGAAAAGTAGAAGATTTCTTCGCACTTGCTACCTGTGTCAGGTAACGGTAAACGGGACAATGCGTCTGCATGCTGGATAGCTGATCCTGGTTTGTGTTTGATTCTATAGGTGTAGTCGGCCAAAAACGTCAGCCAACGATGCACTCGTGCCGTGGCTACTGCACTGCCCTGCCGTTTAGGGTCAAACAAAATTGTCAAAGGTTGGTGATCAGTTATTATGTTAAAGGGCCGTTCGTAAAGGTACTTATGAAATTTTTTTACAGCAAACACAATACTAAGTGCTTCTTTCTCAATCTGCCCATAGTTACGTTCGGCCGCTGATAATGACCGCGAAGCAAAAGAAACCGGCTTTTCCTCACCGTTCACCAAGTGCGATAGCGCAGCCCCTAACCCGTAATCAGAAGCATCACATGTGATCCAGATTTCTTTTTTTACGTCATACAACTGCAACACAGTCTTATCAGTCAACAGTTCTTTGCATCTTTCGAATGCTTCATTACATTCGCGTGACCAGTGCCATGTAGTTTCTTTTCGCAACAAGTTGTGCAGTGGTTCCAAGATCGATGCTAAATTTGGCAAAAATTTTCCGTAGTAATTAATCAAACCTAAAAAGGCCTTCAACTGACTCACGTTAGTGGGCCTTGGCGCTTTTTTGATAGCTTCAACTTTTTCCGCTGTTGGGTGTAAGCCGTGCTTGTTGATCTCGTGTCCCAAGTATGTGACGCGTTGCTGAAAGAAGCTGCATTTCCTTGCGTTCACTTTTACGCCGTGTTTACTTAGGCGTTGAAGAACTTGCTCCACCCTTTCATAACACTGCCCGTCGTTCTCACCAGCGATGACTACATCATCAATGTAGCATGCGGTTCCAGGCAGATTACGCAGTATCTGGTCCATGACCGCCTGGAAAATAGCTGGTGCGCACGCTACGCCATACGGCAAGCGGCGGAATCTAAACAGACCTAGGTGGGTGTTAATAGTGAGCAGTTCCTGCGCTTGTTTGTTTAGTTCGAGTTGCAAGTACGCTTTTGAGAGGTCTATGATAGAAAACACAGTTCCACCCTGAAGATTTGCGAATATGTCTTCAGGAAGTGGCAAGGGATACTGATCGACCTTGATGGCTGGGTTTACTGTGACGCGATAGTCGCCACATAATCTCAGTTCTTGAGTGTTCTTTTTTGGAACAATCACAAGAGGCGTTGCCCATGGACTATGTCTGACCTAATATATGACTCCAGCTTTTTCTAGCTTGACCAATTCTTGTTCAACGCGCTCGCGCAAAGCGTATGGCACTGGTCGCGCTTTCATAAAGACAGGGCGCGCGTCATCCTTCAATTCAATGCTGCATTCGAATCCCTTAATTGTACCAAAACCCGCGCCAAACACTTCGGGAAATTTCTCAGCAAGCAATGCCTCCTTAGCCACCACATTTACTGAAAATACTTCCTGCCAATTTATTTTGATTTTAGAAAGCCAATCTCGGCCAAACAACGTGGGCATTCTAGCACCCTGCGTTTCTTTCGCTATGACAAGTGGCAGTTCGAAACACTGGTCTTGGTATTGCACCTTTACATCCATAATACCAACAGTAGGGACCGTCGTGCCATTGTACGTAGCTAGTTTGACATTTGCTTGCCTGCAAGAGGCGTTTGGGAAGTGTTTAGCACACTCTGTTTCTGACATTATTGACACCGCTGCGCCCGTGTCAAGTTCCATGGGTATCACTTTATCATTTATGCAAACCTTGATTACAATGGCGGGCATACCTTCTTTGTGGTTCGTATTATACAGAGATAGCAGTTCGTTAGTATTTTCTTTCTCGCATTCTTCGCTCTCTACTCTATTTACAAGCTTAGATTTGCACATTTTAGCAACATGACCCCTTTTTGTACACCTATAACAGGTACTGTTCAGAAATCGGCAACTCACGGGTGAATGCTGTCCTCCGCAACGATGACGCATTCTTTTCGTTTGTACTTTTGCTGCCCCATTTTCTTTGTCCCAGCTGGACTGCGTCGGCGCTTCCCTCGAAGGTGCTTTACTCGGTTGTCAGATTTTCCGTTGCCAGTAGATGTCCTCCGTTTCTACAGCTGCTCCTTTAGAACTGGTTTGCAGCATTTCTTTCATGTCTTGTGTTGCCGCTTCCATGGCTATGACTACGCTGCATGCGCGTTCCCACGTTACTTCCTCGTTTGGCATTGCCAATAGCCTGCACCGTACTCCCTCGGTACGTATTCCAGCGACGAGCCGGTCACGCAATGCTTCGGTCAAAAAGGCACCGAATTCGCATGTTGCCGCGGGTTTCTTCAATTCGACTATAAAGTCTGCGACAGTCTCATGCGGCTCTTGCTTTCGCTGGTGAAAACGGTACCTTTCGGTGACCACGAAGTGCTTGGGAGCGTAATGCTTCTTCAGAACGTCAACAACTTCCGTGAATGACGTCTTAGCTGGTGTTTTAGGCAGCAGCAAGCTCCGAAGCGTGACGTAGGCCTTCTCACCTATAGCCGTGAGAAAGATTGGAAGCTTCTTGTCTTCCGCGATGTCATTGGCCGCGGCAAATACTTCGAACCGCTCCAGGTATACCTCGAAGTTACCGTCCTCTTGTTGGAACTCGGGTAACTTACCGACAGTGGTCGCCATACTCAGTTCAAGCGGGTTAGAGTGGGATTCCTAGAAGCCTGCGGCGGATCCCATCCTCGTCGCCAGTTGTTATATCCCGACACCGGGCACATGGTATCACATCTTTATTACTGAGGCGCACACTGCCAGCCTCAACACAAACAGTACAAAACAGAATAACCCCTCCAGATACTGTGGACAGTATATGTACACACGCTATCTCTCGGCGCATGCGCAACTGGCAGTAGCTTGAGAGCATGCATACAAACCCCGCGACTGACGTCACAACAATTCTCAGTGTAAGATTTGTGTTGCGTTTTATTGTGTGAATGGCTGCGGGACAAGAACATTGTGCCTTCATGTGTTATCGTGGTGCCACTAAGCAATGGATGTCAGGTCGGTAACTCGCATCTCTCCCAGGGTTCGTTTGGCAAGTGCCGAAAGGGCATCCAGTCATTTATGCGAACTTGCCAGGGGCTTTCCTCTACATTTGCTCACAATGGTTCAGCGTCTCCAGCATGTCACTTGCAAGCGACATCTGCCAACATTTGTGCCTTTTGGAGTTGTTCTAATACCCCCAAGAAACAGCAGAGAGGATGATGGAAGAAAAAAATATAGTGTGAACTCTGTTCTGCAAACTCAATGTTTGCTTAAATTATAAGAACAAGCTTAGCAAAGCGAACAAGAGTTGGGTCAATTCGACAAAAAAACGTAATTACATTATTGGCTGAACGCTTTCTTCACATGCGTGGATGGCGTCCTTTGCAACTGAAAACCAAAAATTTATAAATATTTGTGGCAACACGAATTCTGCGATGGTTTCCCAGAATGCATTGACGCTGGCCGTCGTAAACACACTTGTGCAGAACAGTTGGATTAGTGCCATAGAGGCAGTGATTAAGAATACTAATTCAAGCAATACTTTACTTGATCTATTCTTGAAGTTCTCATTCTTCCTGTTAGTGGTGTTTCTTTGTTAGCATTATTCCTGTTAGCATTGTGTGACATCGGCAGCCACATGTGATTTTGTATGTATGTTGAAAGGGCCAATGTTCCAATATGCAGAAACACATCTGATATATTGTAACAAGACAGTACTCATGAAAGATTGGAGTCTTTCCGGCATAACTTATGTCATTTTTGACAAAACTCACTGAATGTACAGGCCATGACCAAATAGCATACCAAAGCACCACAGTGGGATTTGGTCAATATATAATTGGTGGAATAATTTGCACTATTGACCACAATGCAAAAGTGACCTGTAGTAAATTTATCTTAATGTTTCTTAATGTATATTTAGAATGCTTTGCTTGGGAAAATTATATGTATAGACCTAGAAGAACACCTTAGCTCACAGAATACTTATTTAGGAATATAACAAAGCGTGACCAGCTCTGTAGTGAACTTGTAAAATACCATGCTCGCGGACCTCAGGGCTTTTGAACAGTATATCAGAATAAAATCAAAATATTATGAAAAAACAGAAGCACGTATATTCTTAAGATAGTTTCCACTTGCTCAGTGTGAAAAACGTTTAGACAAGCTGAACTTTCTATTAAGGTGATAAATAGGGAGTGAACCGTTAAAACTAAGTGCTTACAAAGAACAGGAATTGTCATGCCAGAACACGACCAAATGGTTTTGTAAGACACTTGGGCGTCAGCAACACCTATGATACTTTTGCAAAATTGCCTGCTCTTGCTTTTCCACAAAATGAGAACGCGCACTTTTTTAACCTACAGGGGTTTACATAATACTTTCTAGTCTTGATCCTACTCTGTACCAGTGACATTGCGAAATTGGTGCCATCAGGGATTGCCGAGGTATTTGTGCATGCATACACCTTGGGTGCCTCAATTGTTATACTCCTTCCTGCAGTGGCGAAGACCGCAAGAGTGATATGTAGTACTATTTAAGGAAGATAATAGGCTAAGCATAAGTAATGGCCAGTACATGTTTTTTGTTCCTGTTTTTGCCTATATCTCGAAAGAAAATTCTATTTGCGCATTTAAGCTGGTTTTGTAACAAGTATAACGGTACTTAATGATTATTATTATGTGCCTCCTAAAGATAAGAACAAGTGGTATTCATTGTGAGTTAAAACAAATCTATCCTTAAATGCCTTGGAGACAAGGTAGCTAATTGCAGTTTATTTGAAGACTACAGCAGAGAGAGATAGAGGGGCCTGTGAAAGAAGAAATGAACAGAATGCTATTTTCAGCCTGCCTTTGTAGAGGCAAGTGTCTTTAGGAGCGGGGAAGAGGGACGATGAAATGAGAAGGAGTGAGTAGCTTGGCTAGAGGTTATCTCTCTTGTTTGGGTAAGTTGGAGCACTAAGGAAAGTCATTCGTTTAAAGGGTGGTGAGGCCCGCTGGAGCCACAAATTTGCGGTTGGTGTCTTAGACAATGCCGGAAAGAAAAATAGATTCTTTCTCATAGGCTCGATCGTTACGAAGTTACCACTTTCTCTATAAATTTTAAAGCCATACCTTCAATGTAGGCACCAGTATGTACAAATAAATAATTCCAGGTCCAAAGAGAGACTTGTATTTTCTAAAGCATTACACAGCATCTTGTTTCTTTTACATGTCAGTATATGTAAAAATGAATGGTGGGGCTTTACTTGCCAAAACTACAACATGATAATAAGAGATGCATATTTCAACATTCAATGTAGTATTATTGTAGCTACTTATTTTAGTGCTAAATTTACAATATATGCTTGTGGTACAACTTTATCTGTAAATTTAAGTTGTTAGAGTTTCTTGCAATGTCATTCGAAGTGTTTCTGAAACATAGCAAACTGTCGAAGCTACATAGTTTCTGTGAGTTCAACCAAAAAACCAAAGGCACAATTTTTCACCCGCTAGGAAGTCCGTTTCAATTTTCTGCGTATGTATGCCTGAAGCTGCAATATCTCCTGCTCCTTTATTGTCCTCTCTCATCCCTTGAAATTCTGCCATCACTACGGGACTGCGGTCGTAGCTGCCTTTATTCATTTAGGTGTGCACTTCGTTCATGTGCTTAGCTCACCGTTTTGCCAGCATGTAACGTGCTTCTTTTCATAACACTGTTGCCTTTCCCTCCATTAGTTTTGATTATTGTCGACCTTTTATCGGAACATCTATGGCCGTCCGCAGCAAGCGAGCATTCTTTATATCTGCTGAAATACGCCCTGGAAACTTATTTCCATGATTTTGTATAGACAGCTGTTGCCAAATTTTGAGTTCATCATTGGGAACACCATATTGTTGTGTGGTAAATAATTGCAGTGCTGTTTCACTTGTGTGCATTCTAATTTCAAGCAAAGTCACAAATGTGTACTGAAACCTTGATATAATGAACCCAGATATAGTGAAATATTGGTAATAACGAAGTAAATGAAGAATAGTCTTGCAATAGATATAGTGTTAGGAATATGCCTTAATAGCAAATTTTTGGGCTTGAGGTTATTTTTTTATAACATGCAACTTCGGTATAACGAGGTTCAATTGTATTTGCAGAGCTCCCATAATTTATTCTTTCTCCTGCTGGCAGCAAGCTTTATTCAGAGATATGGTCTAATGATGGAAGGTGCTTCATGACCACTCACAGACCCATGACAAGATACAGTAAATGCGATTTTGTATTCCTAGTGCCCTTTTCATGGAACACTTGTGGTGCCACTTCTCATATAAGTGCTTGAGTTTTGTAGACAGCTTTAATGTTTCACTTGCTCTTGAATGTTCATGTGTAAGCGTATTGGGTCATTCATTATCACAGGAGCCTATCCGGGAGAAAGAAATATATCAAATGATAAGTATGCTCTGTAGTGCCAACGGCAGGGATTCTCAAATTTTTGCAGGAGGTCTACTAAACAAATTTAATGCAGCGAAATCTACACAATAGTTCGATATTGACAGTAGGAACACACCGGGCTGAGATCTGGAAGATGACACAGAATCTTGTGAGTGCAGGCTACATAGCACAGAGTGTGCAATAGCAGAAAATGTCAGTCCTAATATTAGGAGCTTGGGAAGTTACCATTAAGACTGCAGAATGGATCAGAGAATAAACAAGCCTAGCCTGTCAGTCTAGTTGACATTAACGGAATGGGTTTCCAGGGGGTAAACACATTGCTGATTACAGTAGAAACTTAAATTTAGTGCATATTATTAGAAGTTCGTAGACCTAAAGGCCGTTTCACATGATACAAAACCTAGCGATTTTGAGGCTACGAATTCGCTCGCAGCGACAAAAAAAGGCAGTTCGCTCCCGCTGCAGCGGTCCGCGACGAGCTTCCAACATGTTGGAAATTTTCGCTCTGGTGGCAGCGGCGGGAGTGATTTTTGGTCGGGACCCGTCGAAATAGGGCTGGTCTGACCAACCCGTCGAAATAGAGTCGACGTGTTTGTTTTGGTAATGGCCGATGCTGTGCATTTTAAAATGAAGTCAGACTGAAAAGTGTTCTTAAATGATGAAACAAGCGGTCCCTTCGTTACCGTTCACGGTGACTTCATGATATCATAATGCACATATTATTACATTACATTCGTGTCTGTCACAATGAGCGGTAGCAAAAACTCGCCGCTCCAGTCGTAGAGCGAAAATCGCGGACCGTTCGCGGTCCATGTGAAATGAAACCGCCATCAGCAGCCGTTGCGAACAGCGCGAACAGAACGATTTTTTTTGCTGGAATCGCGGCATGTGAAGCAGCCTTAAGGTAGAGTTAGCTCGTGCCAGACAGAGTAAATAAGAAATAACTTGGAGAGGCTTTGTTCTTGCTAGACATGAACAGGTCGAGGATTATAGTAAGCTGCATGTACATCCGAGTGCATTATATATTGTTTTAGCTGCCGGAACAGAATAATAACTGAAAATGTACTTGCTCATTCTTAATGTTTTTTATCTGTGATGAGCCCTGCTGAAGAAAATGCACCTGCGATGAATATACTTGCTCAAAACTGCCCTTCTTTACATTCTTCTCGCATGCATTCGACGTCACATTTTTTGGTGGAGAAGCGTCTGCGTTTTTGATGCACCCTTTCATGAAATGATGCCGGTGTTACTTCTGATGTGCTTACTCAGAGTTTTGTAGACTCTTCTGTTTCTTTACTATGGGCACTTGCAAATAAGTCTGGGCATATTTCTCAATAGTTACTATGCATCCACAAAAATAGATCAAAGATATTTTACTTTGTCTTTCATTTTGGATTCCCTCATAGGTGTAAACAATCACGTAAAAAAATGCACTTTGGGTTGTAGTAGTTGCTCAAAAGCGCTCTTTGTTTTCGTGTACATCGTGATGTTGAACTTTTTGCATACAAATGTTCATGTGCCCTTACATGGAATAGAGCAGCTGCGATTTCTCATTTAGCTGCTTAAGATTATGTTGACATCAGTATTTGTTTAGTATTGGCTGATGGGTGTTTAAAAGTACATTCAGGCCTATTTCAAAATATTGTTTAAGCTCCCTTAAGAATACACAAAAACATTGGTTAAACCTAGTGTTTCCCCTTTCAATGACTGCTGACGGTGACAAGCACTGCTCATGAAGGGGCCAAGTGCAATGGAAGTATTTGCTCAAAACTATGCTTTCTTTTTTCTACCTGGTATGCATTATTGCAGAGTTTTTGCACCATGTGTGGCTGCATTTCTAATGCATGATTTCAATAAATAATACTGGTTTAATTTCTCCATGAGCCTATTATATCTTGTTTGACACCTGAATTTCTCTAATGGCTCATAGATAAACGTTAGTACATCTGGTTGCAATTTTCAATACCACTTCTACAGTCTGTACACTATGCATTTGTTAGATGGATATTTGTCATTTCTATTGTTTTTCCTGTTAAATTTCAATAGTTTGTGTTTAGCCTCACTAAATAAAGTTCTATTACAGTAAAAGTAGTTGGTCACATCTGTCGCCTAACTGCCAGTAAAAAGCTGTCGAAGTGTTCATGAATGAGTGCATGCATTTCTCGTGACCTGTTTTGCGAGATGTTGTAGGCTGCATGCACCATGTTTGTACACTATTTCCTGTCTTTTTTAGTAATTTATGATTTGCCTTTACAAAGTCGCTCAGTTCACATACATGAATGTAGACGTATCCTCCGAAGAAGATGGGTATTATACACGAGAATCGGACAAGGTGCCTTGCCAAGCATGTTATAGCACTAAGCTTGTTATTATTTAGGTGGCTTTTATTTTGTATACTTTTGTCCTATTTACAAAACAAAATATACTTTTGTAGCTTTGGCATAGTTTCACTTTATTTATAACTTAAGTGCCATTGGAAGTTACTGAATGTATCTGTCTACCTGCATGGCAGAAATGACGTATCTTGTCAATAGTATTTAATATATAAGTATTTTTATATTTAAATACTTATTGAATAGTGATTATGCTCAATTATAGTCAGATGTCACTTAAGAATTCTGAAGATAACCTCGCTCTGACAACCGAATCGTGATGGCTGATTGCCTCTACAACTAATGAAACAGTCCCGCTCACCCACGGCAATGTTCTGAAGGCGGGGTCACCGTCCGCCTGGCTCATGAAGTCAGTTCAGAGTGCGTGACCATTGGGGTAGGCTTGTATACAACCGTATTTGAGGGGGAAGTGTCTCGGAAGACTAATGTTGTATCGGACTATAGTGCTTATCACTGCAATGAGATTTTGGTAGTGCCTTTTATGTGAGAAGAGCAATGGAGCTTCATTGTGAAAATGTGTGTGCCATATAGCCTTTAAGCTGCCTGGATTGTGGTGCCAAATAGTGTGGAGTGCCTGAAAATTGTCAAAATTTGTTTATATAAATCCATATTACATCGCTTGTTATAATACACAAATTGTTTTAATTTTTTGCTTTTTTTCCCGATTTGTAATTCAAAATTACCTATTTGTAGCTTTGACATTCTTCAGCTGGTGGAAGAACTGTTTTAGTTATCGCATGAGCAGTTAGTAAGTATTTTACACTTTCAAATGTGCAATACCTCATGAACAGGTAACCATAACACCTGTAGAGTGTCAAACATGAATGTACAAGCTACTTAATTGTGCTTCGCTGTGCATTTGGTATTTATGCTAATAAAACTGAAGTTGTTTTTCATCCTGCCTGGTGTGCATTTATGCCTAATGTCTACATCATTATCTTCTAAATAAAAAAAACTTTGAAATAGCCTTTCTTCAATGGAGCAGATGGCTACAATTATTTTGCAGCAAAGCTCTATATACCTAGTGTTCAGTCTATATTCTTCCTTCTATGAAAAATTCTCGCATAAATTTTCTTGGCAGGGTCGTTCTTGAACTCGGGGCCTCCACCCTTCGAATGTGATTGTCTTGGCCACTCAGCTACATGTCCATGCTTTCCTAAAGTGATCCCACTGGAACTATACGAATTCATTGTACTTGTGTTGCAAAACTAATGCAGAAACACAACACTACTCATGAAGAATTTGAAGGCTTTCTTGGTAGCTTTCAAAACTTTGATGCCAAACATGCATTTCGGTGGTCACACGAATCTGTTGTTCCTCTTCTCATCCTCGTTTTCTGTTGCACTGTTTGTTCCTTGAAGATAAATGTTATGACTAAATTTCTACATGACGCTGCAGTCAATCTACCCATCACTCTTCTGGTCAGATGAAGTAGTCGGTCCAATACCGATTGGTCTCACTGCCTGGTTTTCCCCCGGTGAAGGGACCGGCATGCCTGTGTACTTTTCCGCCAATCGCGCCTGCTTTGACCGTCTATTGAGAATGCTGCGTGAAGGGACCTGCCGCATAATCTTAGCAGACAAGGTACCGCACTGGTAGCCTTGATAAAACAAGTTCGAATGCCAGTGACCAGGGCATTATTTAGTAATGGAGAAATGCACTCAATATCCACAATATTAGATTTAGGTGCTCTTAATTTAAAAAATTAAAAGTGGTCAAAAGGAATCCGTAAGCCCGCACTGCACACCATAAGAAAAGAAAGTCAAAATAGAGTGGAAACACCAACTCTTTTTGGGTATTCACGTCTTTTGTAAGGTAGACGCTGAAAAAGAGAGTTAATTGCAATTGAATGCAAATCATTTCTTTGCAAGCACTGTGAGCATCTACTTCTCTACTATCTATCTATAGCCGCCTACATATCTGCGTAAACCACCTTAACTTGGGGTAAATAAAAATTAGTATGGGAGGGTGAGATGGTTTCATGAATACGACTCGCTGCTCATGACATGAATACTGTCACAATCCCGTCGCGTTCGTAAAGTGGGACATATCCGAGGGCGGGCATGTGCCACTGCTTTGCGGCTTTGTGCCACAAGTGATTGACACTTCATATCTGCACAGGAACGGCGAGAACACACACTGGAAGTTTCGAGGATGAACGTTTGGAAAAAAATGGCAGATCTCACGTGCAGTGGGATGATATGCGACGCACGAATGAGAAATGTTGATATGTCACTTTAAAATCAGCACAACGTTACGAAGTGGAGGTAAAAGATGCCGTACATGACTTCCATGGTTATCATGTATGAATCTGTCGTTTATCATCGCCATCTATTCACGTCACGTGATGCCAACTTTAGTATATGTGGAGCTACCAAAACGGCTGCGAGCACGCTATGAGCGGGGTATATTGTTATGTTCTTGCATGACACGCGTGTCAGGATTATCATGTTTGTACCAGTCATATATTTCGTCATTTATTGACGTCACGTAACACCAAATTTGGTATATCTGGAGCTAGCAAAACAGCCGCGAGCGCATCATGAAGGGCCCAATGTAGCGTTGTCGCGTGCACACGCTGTGCACAGAGGCGCCACGTTAGTAAAACGCGAACACTCTTAGTCTGACGCCAGGAGCGACCAGCGTCAGTCGGCGCGGTCTGACTGCAACCTGCCCGAAATGCAATATGCTGCATTTCGCGCCAATGCATTTCACAGACAGCACTGCGTCTCCCTCTTTTCTTGATGGAGGGACGCTGGGTGCACTGAAACTCGCATGAGTCAAAGCAACGCAGCGTGGCGTGCGCCTGCGAGTATATGGCAGAACCGGCGAATGGCGTGGCAATGCCGGCGTGACGCGACAAAATGAACACCGGCGCGCATGCGCACTGCGTCATGTCAAAATGTATTGGCGCCTAAACTGCAGCATGTAGTCATGTTCTCAAATGACACCCATTTCGGGATTATCATGTTTGCACCAGTCACATACCTTCGTCATGCATCCATTGGCGTCACGTAATACCAAATTTGGTATATGTGAAGCTAGCGAAATGACCGTGAGCGCATCATGAGTGTGGCATGTAGTCAAATTGTTACATGACACGCATATGTCATGATTATCATGTTTGGTTGTGTCATTTACC